>NW_027142367.1:15032186-15524596 GCF_026170545.1 Melanerpes formicivorus | reverse complement strand
CCTCTCCTCTCCTCTCCTCTCCTCTCCTCTCCTCTCTCCTCTCTCTCTCTTCTCTTCTCTTCTCTTCTCTTCTCTTCTCTTCTCTTCTCTTCTCTTCTCTTCTCTTCTCTTCTTTCTCTTCTCTTCTCTTCTCTTCTCTTCTCTTCTTTCTCTTCTCTTCTCTTCTCTTCTCTTCTCTTCTCTTCTTCTCCAGTCTCCTCTCCTCTTGACTTTTCTTCTCTTTTCTTTTTCCTCTTGATGACTATTAACATTGCCATAAAACACTCATTATTTTCAGGATGGAAAATATTCAATTTGACTTTTGATCAGCCTTGTATTGAAACAGACCCCCATTTATAATTCATACCAAATGATAAAGGATTAGAGCTGACAAGAGAATGCAATAACATATTCCAGGAGGGTTGCAACAGACCTTTTGAAGGAAGGTACTTTTAGTGGTTTGTGTTGTTGTTGTTGTTGTTTTTAATGTATAAATGCTTCAGGTTTCTGTACAGGTATGGCATCCTATTTCTACAAGATATTATTCTTCTTGAACTTTGTCATGAACTGGAGGCACCTTCACCTTTAAAGTCTGATGAACTGATGATGGGATTGTTGCCTCAAATGCTGTGTTGTCTGCACCTGTAAACACATAAAATGCTGCTTTGTCTTGGGCTCTCTAGTGACTGGTGAACGCTGCTGTAAAAGAGCCCTTAGAGCACAATCTATCAGGAGAAGGTTACACTGAAACTCAGCTCCTGTGATTTGCACTCCACTTCCGAAGAGCTCCAAACCGTCTGCAGATCACAGGCAAAGAAATCCTACCACAGAGAAACTCAACAGTGCCACTGTTTTTCCAGATTTGTGGCTGCCTGCTGCCTCTTACATAAACCACAATTTGATTCAGGAAAGTTTTAAAGGCCAAAAGTCTGTGTTCAAGGTTGTCTAGGAAAGGAAATTCAGCACAGAAGTGACTAACCCCCGGCCCTGCACCTCTGCAGGTAGGCTGAGCAGCATGGGGTCTGAGAGAAGGGAAGGAAGAGCAGATGCAATTCTGAGTGCATTTATGTATGACAAAGAACTCCAGATATTTAAGAGTGGAAAGTGTATTATATACCTGCCAAAAGTTCTTTTGCAGCAGGAAGACTTGTTATGAAAGAGTTGTGGGTTGATTTTTTTTTTCCCTTTTTAACCTTGTGTGAGTTTCTATTTTTTTCCCCCCTACACAAATGCTATGTTACATAAGTGTTAAAAAGATGGATGGCAGAGATCCAGCAAAGCAGATCTTCGCATAGAGCAATTGTTTTGCTACTGCTAAGGTAGAAAATCAATAGTGCATCAAATCTGCTTTGTTCTTGAATCACCAAGGGCTTTGGTTCCAGATGGGCACATTAAAAACAAAATAAAAATTACTTACCTCAGCTTACATGAGAAAGGGAAAAAAAAAAGGAAATCCAGATAAACAAGGCAGTGCTTTAAAGTATCTTCATTTGGAGACTTTTGATTAATCTTATTCATCATACAGATCAAATAAAATCCAGCCCAGAGGAACACCACTTCGTTTTCCATCTCTGCCTGTTTGCCAGTGATCTATAATTTGGTATTTATGTTTTGAAGTACTCTTTATCCTATCACTCTTATCATACTCTAAAACACTATTATAGCAAGGGCACAAAATCACCTGGCCTTAACATTTGCCAGCTTTTTAAAGATCACTGAACCTACTGTTAAGGGTTGGAAGGAACCTCTGAAGATCATTCAGTTCAACCCCTCTGTGAAAGTAGGATCACCAAGGGCAGGTCGCACAGGAATGTGTCCAGGTGAGTTTTGAATGACTCCAGAGAACAGGTCTCTGGTCCAGTGCTCCATCACCCTCAAAACAAAGACCTGCTGGCTACACTCTTCTTTATTAGAATAAACCTTTATTAGAATAAACCAAACCAGGTTGGAAGAGACCTTCAAGATCATCGTGTCCAACCCATCAACCAATCCAACCCACCCAAACAGCTAACCCATGGCACCAAGCACCCCGTCAAGTCTCCTTCTGAACACCTTCAATGACGGCGACTCCACCACCTCCCCGGGCAACCCATTCCATAGCGCAATCACTCTTTCTGTATAGAACTTCTTCCTAACATCCAACCTGAACCTCCCCTGGCGCAGCCTGAGACTGTGTCCTCTTGTTCTGGTACTGGGTGCCTGGGAGAAGAGACCATCATCAGCCTGTCTACAACCTCCCTTCAGGTAGTTGTAGAGAGTGATAAGGTCACCCCTAAGTCTCCTCTTCTCCAGGCTAAGCAGCCCCAGCTCCCTCAGCCTCTCCTCATAGGGCTTGTGTTCCAAACCCCTCACCAACTTTGTTGCTCTTCTCTGGACTCGTTCCAGCAAGTCAACATCCTTCCTAAACTGAGGGGCCCAGAACTGGACACAGTACTCGAGGTGTGGCCTAACCAGTGCAGTGTACAGGGGCAGAATGACCTCCCTGCTCCTGCTGGCCACACTGTTCTTGATGCAGGCCAGGATGCCATTGGCCCTCTTGGCTGCCTGGGCACACTGCAGGCTCATGTTAAGCCTACCATCAACCAGCACCCCCAGATCCCTCTCTGCCTGGCTGCTCTCTAGCCACTCTGACCCCAGCCTGTAGCACTGCATGGGGTTGTTGTGGCCAATGTGCAGAACCCGGCATTTGGATGTGTTAAATCTCATGCCGTTGGATTCTGCCCACCTGTCCAGCCTGTCGAGGTCCCTCTGCAGAGCCTCTCTACCCTCCAGCAGATCAACTCTTGCCCCCAGCTTGGTGTCGTCAGCAAATTTACTGATGATGGACTCAATGCCCTCATCCAGATCATCAATAAAGATGTTAAAGAGCACAGGGCCCAGCACTGATCCTTGGGGCACACCACTAGTGACTGGTTGCCAGCTGGATGTGGCACCATTCACCACCACTCTCTGGGCTCGGCCCTCCAGCCAGTTCCTAACCCATCGCAGTGTGCTCCCGTCCAAGCCATGGGCTGACAGCTTGGCCAGCAGTTTGCTATGGGGGACGGTGTCAAAGGCCTTGCTGAGGTCCAGGTAGACTACATCAACAGGCCTCCCCACATCCACCAGGCGGGTCACCTGATCATAGAAGGAGATCAGGTTGGTCAGGCAGGACCTGCCCTTCCTAAATCCATGCTGGCTAGGCCTGATCCCTTGGCCATCCTGTAAGTGTTGTGTTATTGAACTCAGGATGACCTGTTCCATGATCTTGCCTGGCACTGAGGTCAGGCTGACAGGCCTGTAATTCCCTGGCTCATCCAACCGGCCCTTCTTATGGATGGGCACCACGTTGGCCAGCTTCCAGTCCTCTGGGACCTCGCCAGTGAGCCAGGACTGCTGGAAAATTATGGAGAGTGGCTTGGCCAGCTCATCTGCCAGCTCTCTCAGCACCCTAGGATGAATCCCATCTGGTCCCATGGACTTGTGGGGATCCAAGCTGCTAAGGAGAGTTCCAACTACCGCCTCATGGAACATAGGGAAACTGTGCAGCTCCCTGGCTCCTTCTGCTAGCTCTGCAGACCAGCTGTCAGGAAGACGTTCTGCCCTTCTAGTAAAAATTGAGGCAAAGAAGGTGTTAAGTATCTCTGCCTTTTCCTTATCCTTGGTTACAATGTTCCCCTCCGTATCCACCAAGGAGTGGAGGTTTTCCTTCCCCTTCCTCTTGCTGTTAATGTATTTATAGAAGGACTTTTTGTTGTCCTTCACAGTAGAGGCCAGTTTAAGTTCCAAGTGTGCTTTTGCCTCCCTAATTCTCTTCCTACAAGACCTAGCAACATCCTTAAACATTCTGTGGGTTGCCTCCCCTCGCTTCCAAAGGTGATACACCCTCTTTTTTTCCCTCAGTTCCATTAAAAGTTCATGAACCATCCAGGCTGGCCGTCTGCCCCGGCGGCTCATCTTCTGGCACATTGGCACAGCCTGTCCCTGAGCCTTCAACAATTCTTCATTGAAGTAGGTCCAGCTCTCCTGGACCCCTTTGTTTTTAAGGGCTTTATCCCAAGGAACCCTCTGAATTAGTTCCTTGAGTAACCCAAAGTCTGCCCTCCGGAAGTCCAGAGTGGAGGTCTTCTTGCCGCCCCTCTTGGCTTGACCAAAAACCGAGAATTCAATTATCTCGTGGTCACTGGACCCCAAACACCCTCCAACCACCACATCACCCACCAGTCCTTCCCTGTTGGTGAAGAGGAGGTCAAGCATAGCCTTGCCCCTGGTAGGCTCTCGCAGCACCTGGGATAAGAAGCTGTCCTCCATGCATTCTAAAAACCTTCTAGACTGTCTCCTCTCTGCCGTGTTGAGTTCCCAGCAGATGTCAGGCAGGTTGAAGTCACCCATGAGAACAAGGTCTGGAGATCTTGAGACAGCCCTAAGCTGCCTATAGAATGCTTCGTCAACATCTTCCTCCTGGTTGGGTGGTCTATAACAGACTCCAACCAGGGTGTCTGCCCTGCTGGTCTTCCCTCTAATTCTTATCCACAAGCATTCAACCCGATCATCCCTAATCTCCATCTCAATGGCATCTAGTGTCTTTCTGATGTACAGGGCCACCCCTCCACCCCTTCTTCCTCGCCTGTCTCTCCTGAAGAGCTTGTAACCGTCAATTGCAGCGCTCCAGTCGTGTGAGTCGTCCCACCACGTCTCTGTGATGGCAACTATATCATAATTTTCCTGCTGCATCAAGGCTTCCAGCTCCTCCTGTTTGTTACCCATGCTTCGTGCATTAGTGTACATGCACTTCAGCTGGGCTGCTGGTTTCACCTCCAACTCTAGCTTGTCGCCCCCAGACTCTTGTCTGAGAGGACTCTCTTCAGCCCCTTCCCCCTTCGAAACTAGTTTAAAGCCCTTTTTGCACCCCAAATTATCATTAAAGCCCTTACTTAAATTATCATTAAAGCCCTTACTGCACCCCAAATTATCATTAGTCTTCTTGGCCACAAGGGCATGTTGTTGGTTCATCTTGTAGTATTATCTTTAACAAATACATCAATGGACAGAGTAGAATGTTGTGAAATTCTGGAACAGGCTGCCCAGGGATGTGGTTGAGGCCCTGTCCCTGAAGACATTCAAGATCAGACTTCCTGTGGCCCTGGGCAGCCTGGTCCAGTTGCAGAAGGGGTTGGCCAAGATGACATTTGAGGATCCCTTCCAACTTGATGCAATCTGTGAATCTGTAAATAGAAGGAGAGGGAACATAATAAAAAAGGGCAGATTGCTGGAAAATGGAAACTTGACTTTAAAATGGCAAGTTTGAATCAAAATTGTTAAAAATGGCCAGTGATTTTAATTACTTCAATTTCTCTGTGTCTCATTGGAAAGACCTTTCTGGATTTGGATATTTAAATCACTGGTATGTTGTCTTAAATTGGGAATTCTACCAAGCTGACTTAACATTTCCATTCACTGCCAGAAGCTTTGAACCTGATGTAAATGTTTCTGAATTGGAAAAATAGCCTAAATGTTCGACTCACTGTGAATATTTTAGACTTAACATTGCCTTTAATCTCAAAAGATTTATACATGAAATGCATTATCTGGTTGAAACCAGCATTTTCTATCAAAGCCAGCAACCTAATAAACAAGATCCAAAGAGAAAGTTCTTCCCAGAAAGAGAGCTTGGCCACTGGAATGTGCTGCCCAGGGAGGTGGTGGGGTCCCTGTCCCTGGAGGTGTTCCAAAAAGGATTGGATGTGGCACTTGGAGCCATGGTTTAGTTGTCAGGAGGTGTTAGGTATTAGGTAATAGGTTGAACTTGGTGATCTCTGAGGTCTTTTCCAACCTGGTTGATTCTATGAGTGATTGATTCTATGAGTGATTGATTCTATGTTAGGGAGGGAAACTGTAGTTACCATCCTTATGGTAAGTAGAGTTCTCTAGGATTTTTATTCTTTATTTTATCCATGGCCTGATTTAGGTTTTTTGTTTGTTTGTCTGTTTACCTTAATGGAAATAATTTCTCTTTAATTTAAAAAGGGCTGTGCTTCGAGCAGGCAACATTTGGGCTTCTACCTAATGAAGTGGCAAGTAGTTGTGTATTTGTTGAAAAAAAAGAAAGAATCTAGGCAATTTTGTAGACTTGGAGGCACTTAAATTAATACCTCCTAGGTGAAGGCAGTGTCCTAGAAACAGTTTTGGCAAGAGAACCTATTTCATTATGGTAACGCTTTACTTCTAATGCAAGTGATGAATTCACAGCTTACAGAGTCCAACCTCTCTATGGTATGTACCTTAATACTGGGACAGAGGAAACAGACCTCCCTGCCTGTCTGAAGAAGGAAAATGATATAAAATATGGTCTTAGCTATTACAGCAGTAATAAATATAGACAAAAATTCCATGTCTTAGCCAATCAAATCTTCTGCATTGGCAGGGAAAGATGGAGTAGGTCCTGGATCAACTGCAATTGATCTAGGTCTACATTGATCTAGGTCTAGGGAGGGTCTCCTCTCCCTCTATTTTGCCCTGGTGAGACCACACCTTCAATACCGTGTCTAGTTTGGGCCTTCACAGTTCAAGAGAGACAGAGATCTGATGGAGAGAATCCAATGGAGAGCTATGAGTATGGTGAAGGGACTGAAACATCTCTCCTATGAAGAAAGACTGAGAGCCCTGGGGCTGTTTAGTCTGCAGAAGAGAAGGCTGAGAAAGGATCTGATCAATGTCTGAGGGGTGGGTGTCAACATGAAGGCTCTTTTTTGGTGATGCCCAGTAATAGGACTAGGAACAATGAGCATAAGCTGGAAGTTCCACCTCAACATGAGGAGACACTTGTTTCCTTGAAGGTGCTGGAGACCTTGAGCAGGCTGCCCAGAGAGGTTGTGAAGTCTCATTCTCTGTAGAATTTCCAAACCCATCTGATATGTTCCTGTGTGATCTGCCCTAGGTGATCCTGCTTTGGCAGTGGGGTTAGACTGGGTGATCTCTAGAGGTCCCTTCCAGCTCCTAACATTCTATGATTCTAGACATGGTTACTCAAGGCATCATCCAACCTGATCTTTAACACCTCAAGGGAGGCATCCACAACGTCTCTGGGCAACATGTTCCAGAGTCTCATCACCCTCATACTGAAGAACTTCTTCCTCAGATCCAGTCTAGCCCTGCTCTCCCTCAGCTTCAAACCATTCCCACTTGTCCTGTCTCTAGACACCTATATGAAAAGTACCTCTGCAGCCTTCCTGTAGGATCCCTTCAGCTGTTGGAAGACAGCTCTGAGGTCCCTGCCAGAGTCTCTCTTCTCCAGGCTGAACAACCCCAGGTCCCTCAGCCTCTCCTCATAGCAGAGGTGCTGCAGTCCTTGGATTATCTTTGTGGCCCTTGTCTGGACTTGCTCCAACAGTTCTATGTCCTTCTTATGATGGAGACACCAGAACTGGATGCAGAATTTGATCTATTTACCTATGCTGAACAAAGAGGAAGAAGATTTAAAAGGAGCCTCAGTACTCACACACATGGAGGATGCAGAGATTTCCAACAAAAAGGAAGGTATTTGGAGCATATTTGTAATGTCTGTCCTCACCCTGGAGGAAAAACTCTTAGGAAACTATGCTGCCTTTCATCTGTCTGTCACAACTCCAACTGGGCACACGCAGGCTGTCAGTGAGAAAGACATGAAACAAGAGATGTTATCACTTACTCCGTGTAGTAATTAACACACAGCAGTACCACCCACTGCTGAGTAGCAAGACAATGTCTAATTGCTGTTCAAGGCCAGAATATTCTCAATGCAAGGGAAAAGACAAATAATAATAATAATAATTCAAGTAGGTAATGTGGTGCCTTGGAAGACTATTCAGGTGTGAATGATACCACATCAGGAGCTTTTAATAAAGGCAATGCTTGTAGGGAAAAGGGAATTCATTTCTGCACTCTCTGGAATGCCTAATCACCTAATCACCATGAAGATCACAAAGCACAAGAAAATAGAAGCCATTGGAAGGAAGATGAAGCTTCTGAGTGCATCCAAGGGAGCCCAACACTTCATTCCCCTAGTGTAACAGAGCTGTGACATTAAATACAGATGAGAAGAGCCACAACTTCTTGCAGGTCAATCAGATAGGTAGATGTCAGTCAAACTCTCTACACAGAAGAAAGACATCTTTATGGAAAGATAGCCACACGAAAAGAGCCATGAGGAAGGCCACAAAGATGATCTGAGGGCTGGAGCACTTTCCTTGTGGGGACAGGCTGAGAAAGTTGGGACTGTTCAGCTTAAAGTCTCCAGGGAGACCTTACAGTGGCATTCCTATACCTGATAGGGGCTTACAAGAAAGCTGGGGAGGGACTTTTTAGAAAGGCTTGTAGTGATAGGATGGAGAAGGGATTGTAGCTTGAGAAAGGCAGGTTTAGCCTTAATATTTGGAAGAAATTCTTTACAGTGAAGGTGGTGAGAGAGTGAAACAGGCTAGCCAGGGAGGTCAAGGATATCCCCTGCCTGGCAGTGTCTAAGGCCAGATTAGATGAGACCTTGCTAAATCTGGGCTAGTAATGGGACTAGGGAGGTTGGAACTAGAGGATCTTCAAGGACCCTTCCAAACCAAATCATTCAATGAATCTATGAATGTATGAATCAAAGCAAATAAACCACAGCAGTCATATTTTGAATAGTTTTTCCTTGGAATAACAAAGACTTTTTAAAATGAAATTGCCTGAACTGCAAAACAAAGACAAGATAGTCTTTAATAATTTTGCCAACATAGGATATGATGGATACATCCACCACACCTAAAGAAGCATGTTGGACACCAAGATGTGCGGTGACTCTTCAGAAATTTATGTCCAGTTAAGCCATTTGTGTAAGTAGTGAAAAGTATTCAACAACAGAAGGACTTTGAGGTGCTGGAGTGTGTCCAGAGAAGGGCAATGAGGCTCTTGAAGGGCCTGGAGCACATGGCCTACAAGGAGTGCCTGAGGAAGCTGGGGTTGTTCAGTCTGGAGAAGAAGAGGATGAAGGATGAAGGGAGACCTCATTGCTCTCTACAACTATCTGAAGGGAGGTTGGAGGGAGGAGGGGGCAGCTGCTTCTCCTTGGTGTCAGGCAACAAGACCAGGTGAAACAGTTTCAGGCTGCACCAGGGGAGGTTCAGGCTGGATATTAAGGAATGTTTCTTTGCTGAAAGGGTTCTCAAACACTGAATGGCTTGCCCAGAGCACTGCTGGAGTCACTACCCCTGGAGGTGTTTAAGCAGCCTGTAGACCTGTGCTTAGGGACATGGTACGGTGTTGGTCCTTCAGTGCTAGGTTGAAAGTTGAACTGGGTGATCTTGATCTGTGATTCTGTGATTCTGTGATTGTATCTGGATGGATAAAAAAGTATTTGACAATGTTAATGTAATAACATCTAACAACAGGGTTCAGTTATCCTAGTGTCAAGTTTCATCATGCTATAGCTAGCAGTTTGTGTGTAAAATTTGCTACAAATCTTGTGATTTTGGAGCACATACCAGCACTCTGAGACCTAGACAAGAAGAAGAAGTCATTGTGTTAGAAGAGCTCTGTGTCTGCCTAACACTGGTTTTGAAAGTAAGGTCAGCCCTGGCATCCACGGGAGGGACTGGTGTGAGCACTGCCAGCCATAGCTTTTCCAGACAAAAGAACTATGAGAGAAAAAAACTCCGAACTTTTCAATCTCCTTATACCATCCTAAAGGAACATGACACAAAGAACCTGCAAGGCTTTGTTATTTATGTAAGTTAAGGAAGAGAGTGAAGATTCATGGTTGGAAAGTCTCCAGGTGTCTTGCTTCAAGTAGTGTAATTACCTCAGAAAAGGAGTGAATGGTTCACATTTCAAACATTTTTTTTTCCCCTCAGCATCCTTTTTGATTCTTTACAAAGAATAAGTTGATAGCCATCTATGACTTAGAGTTTCATTGCAAGTACTTAATGCTGATGTCTTTTGCAGGCAGAGATCTGCTAAGGAAGCAGCTCAAGAGGGTGGGTTTTTTTCCACATACATATGCATTTTTTTCTCTTCAACTAAGAGTGATGAGGTAAACTTCTAGAGAAATAAAGTTTCACACATCAGACTTGAGGCATGAGGATTTTCAGAATAATAGATAATCATGGAATCAGAGAGTCATTTTGGTTGAGAACGATCTCTAAGGTCACTGAGTCCAACCATCAACCTAACACCACCATGGCTCAAAGTGCCATGTCCTGAAATGCCATGGTCACACGTTTCCTGGACACCTCCAGGTGTGGTGACTCCACCACCTCCCTGAAAAGCCTGCTCCAATGTCTGACCTGTCTTTAAGTAAAGACATTGTTCCTAATATCCAAACTAAACCTCCCCTGGCACAATTTCAGGCCCTTTCCTCTCATCCTATCACCTGGCACTAAGGAGAAGACACCAACCCCCACCTCACTCCAACCTCTTTTCAGGGAGCTGTAGAGAATCATAAGGTCTCCTCTCAGCCTCCTCTTCTCCAGACTAAACAACCCCAGTTCCATTGGCTGCTCCTCACCAGCCCTGTTTTCCAGAACTTTCACCAGGGTCTCAGAAATGCTCAGTGGGACAGGATGAACCCATAGCCTGCTGTAGGTTCTAGATGCCTTTTTTTTAAACTATGAAAAGGTCTCAATTCTGTTATTGAAGGAGGAAGGGCAGGCAAGGCACAGATATTTCTGGATTGAGCTGTCTTTCTAATGCTAACTCAAACTTTCATGACTCTTAGATTAACAAGCACCCTTAGGTATATATTAATATTTGTTTTCAGAGGAAAATCTCATTCTTCATGGATGATTGGCCATTTTGCAAATTCATGATAGACTTTTCTAACTGCTCTTCAGCTGACTTTCACTATAAGTGCAACATTGAAATGACATTGAAATCATAGAACAGCTCAGGTTGGAAGGGACCGTAGAGATCATCCACCTTGCAGATCATCTACTGCAACCTCCCCACCGTTGACAGGGACAGCTCTCACCTAGACTTGGCTGTGCAAGGCCTCATCCAACCTGGCTTGGAAACCTCCAGGGAGGGGACATCCACCACCTCTCTGGGCAACCTATTACAGAGTCTCACTACTCTTGTACTAAAGAACTTCTCCCTAATTCCTAGCCTAACCCTCCTCTCCCTAAGCTTCAAACCATTCCCTCTTGTCCTGTCTCTAGACACCCTCATGAAAAGTCCCTCTCCAAACTTCCTGTAGGATCCCTTCAGGTACTGGAAGGCAGCTCAAACTTCTTGCTTGGCAAGGAACAATAACAAGATGACATCTTCATATTCCGTGCATGTAGGATGACCTTGTTTCAACTCAATCCATGACATTCACTTAATGTGGAGAAAACTTCAGGGTTTGTCTGTTTGTACAAAAGATAGCAGGATTCCCCCAATAAACATCCTTCATTATTCTGCAATAATTGAGCAGTTTATTACTTCCCTTACTTTGCAGCACAGAAAGCAATTCCAGAATAATGCTTTCACAGTAATTGTGAGTCGTGATAAGGAAAATAACTGCCACAGAAAGGAGTTTGGTTAGAATTAAACCTTGAAAAGAAGCAATTTGGTCTGCTGAGTAACTTCATGTGGGCAGAGGACTGACTGCAGTGGTTGCAGTGACGAAAGTGCTTCGATCTCACTGATATTGCACATTGGGGGTTCTGAATCATAACCTCAGACTCCAAAGTGATGGATACCATCTCCATTGCTCCATAACACTGCATGCCATGCTGCTTTATGCACCCATAAAGAGATGGTGTTAGTGCAGGCTTCAAGAAGTACTTCTCTGCTCAGAGCTGGAAGGAAAGTGATAAAAGAGCTTCTTGGGAGCAAGAAATAATTTGACATATAATTTTAGTCATGCCAAAATCTGTGCATTAAGCAGTCATATTTGGCCTTCCTAGTTATTTTCTCCTCTTCCACCAAACTGGGCAGAGTGGCTGACACACTGGAGGATTGTGCTGTCATTCAGCAAGACTTAGGCTGGAGATCTGGGCAGGGAAAAATTTAATGAAGTTCTACAAGGGCAAGAGTAAAGATGTAAAGGGTGAGTGCCAAGAGGATGGAGCCAGGGTGTGCTCAGTGATGGCCAATGACAGCACAAGGAGCAATGGTGGAAGCTGAGGCATAGGAAGTTCCATGGAAACACGAGGAAGAAGTTTTCACTATGAGGGTGACAGAACACTGGAACAGGCTGTCCAGGGGTTCATGGAGTCTCCTTCTCTGGAGATGTTCAAGACCTGCCTGGGTATGTTCCTGTGTGATCTGGTGTAGGTGATCCTGCTCTGGCAGGGGAGTCAGACTGAATGATCTTTTGAGGTCCCTTCCAGCCCCTAACATTCTGTGATTCCTTTCATTTTCACTAAGCTCAGTCCCTTCCCTTTTGTGTTCGGGATGATGTTTAACACAGATGAGTTATGTACTGCATACACAGCACCTTCCTTTTTTTTTTCCCTCTCTCCATGCAATTGATTTTATAATTAAGAGAAGTACCATAATTGAGCATGTCTCTGCGTGCTACCACTGTAGTTCTCTGCATCAACATCAGAACCAAAATGAAAACCTAGTTTATATACTATTAATCTTTCTAATGAGCTGTTCATTAATATTCCAAAGTCATTATCCAACACTAACCATTTTGACATCAATTAGATTTATAACCACATAAAGCCTGTGGCATCCTGTACCTTTCATAGTCAATCTTCATCTCAGATTGCAGAGCAAGTGGGAACCAGGATGACACTACACACAGCCTGTAGTGCCACTGATATAAGAAGTAGCAGACTGAATTCTAAAGCCACTGAATCATCTTTTAATTAAGATAAAGCATTAATAACTCCCTCTTCTTGGCTTTGATAGTGTTAATACAGAGATTTCCTTGCCGTCCTTGGATTTCCTCCTAGACCAATTAGCATTTAACAACAATTACATGAAAAATAGATGTAATGGTCCTAATGGAATGGAAATATTTGTCCCAGGCAACTCGTGGTGGGGGGAGGGAAATGATAGATGCTAGGCTGAGCATGTGTCAATGTCCGGAGACATTAGATGTCTCGGTTTGGAGACACAGTTCTTTTAAAAATTCCCGTGTTGTGAAATTAGAGGCACAAACGAGGCCAAAGTATCAACAGCTAGACTATTTATTACATAAATAAAGTGGACATAAGAAGGGGAGAGGGAGAAAAGAGAGAGGGAGAGAGAGAAGAGAGAGAGAAGAGGAAAGGAATTATATTACCACACCCCTCATCCCCCCCAAGACAGTTCAAGTCTGTGGAGGAAAGGTGCTGCAGGAGATGTTGGGTTTGTAGAGAAACGGTGCTGAGGCTTTTGCTGGAGAAGAGCTGTGGTCCTCTGGGGAGATGTTGGGTTGGTACAGGAACGGTGCTGAGGTTCCTCTGGGCAGCCTGGGTCTGTAGAGAAAGGGTGCTGAGGCTTGGTCCTCTGGGCAGCTTCTTTTCTCCGGAGCAGCATTGTCCCGGCTTTCTCTTCTCAGCGGCATGGTCCGTCTCCTGTGTTTTCCTTCATCTCCGTTTTTCTCCCCGTTTTTCTCCTCTGTTTCTCTCTTCTGTTTCTCTCTTCTGTTTCTCTCTCCTGTTTCTCTCTCCTGTTTCTCTCTTCAAACCAGTAGTTGTTCCAGTCTTTTATACAGTTTTTAGTCCTTAGGTATGTATTCAAATATTGTCCCTCAGGAATTCCAGTGGCAGGAAATAATCCTTAGGTTCTGTGTATTGCTGTGTGTTTGGGCAAGATCCTGGCTGGAGGGGGGTGGAAATCTCCGTCTACCCCGTCTCCATCCAGACAAGGCTCAGGAAACAGGTGGAGATTACCTTGCCCTAAAGGTGTGATGGCTGGGTCCTTGGGTCCATTATTGCAGTCCCGTGTTATCACGATGCAATCACAAGCTGATTTGCATCCAGGATTGGTAGACAGGATTCTTTCCACCTTCTTTCCAGTGGCTCTGCTATCACTTTATCTTTGTTGACTCACATAGAGAGAGACAAACTTATTAGACTCTCACTGCATGTTGAGGAAAATTCCCAACTCCTGTCCTTCTCACCCAGACATACTCTAATGTCTGCCTGATAGTGTTTTGCTGCTCACTGGCATGATTTCACAAATACCATATCAGCCATAAATTTTCCAGACAGAGCAGAAGGGCATTCCTGATATTTTGTGTGTGTGTGTGTGTGTCAAAGTCCAGCTGTTTTCCAAAGAACAGGCAGACTGCTAGGCAGACTGATTTTCTCCTGAGATAATGATTCATGCAACATTTTGATTTACCACCTGTCCCCCACCATTTACTTAGTGATGCCCAAACACATGTCCCTAAACCAACCATCAAGCTGGAGCAGCTCTCCTGCAGCATTGTTGTGGCTACTATACATAGAAACATTTCTCTTGCTAAAGACATGCAAAATACAAATGCTTAGTGAAAATGACCTGGGGCTTTTTAGTCGGGAGAGAAGACTGAGAGGGGATCTAATCAATGTCTGTAAATATCTGAGGGCTGGGTGTCAGGAAGGGACAGGGACAGCCTCTGCTCGCTTGTGCCCTGGGATATGACAAGGGGCAATGGATAGGAACTACAACACAGGAAGTTCCAACTCAACATGAAGAAGAACTTCTTTACTATAAGGGTCACAGAGCACTGGAACAGGCTTCCCAGAGAGGTTGTGGAGTCTCCTTCTCTGGAGACTTTCAAGACCCATCTGGATGTGTTCCTGTGTGACCTGTGCTGGATTCTATGGTCCTGCTCTGGCAGGGGGTTTGGACTGGATGATCTCCAGAGGTCTCTTCCAACCCCTAACATGCTGTGATCCTGTGATGAAGCTCATTTGTGAGACAAATGAGATGCTGAGCTGGCTAATTACTCTGGGCAGGTCCAGTATGTGTGTATTTGACAGCCAGGTCACCCTGGAAGAGCTCTTGAAATTCCACCCCTCTTTTATTTGCATTGGATGCCTGCTAGGCATTTATAGGATTGAGTTGATAAGCTTTCACTTCTTTCTTGTTCACATCATGCCTCATAATGACATTTACAGTAGCTAAAAGGTCACTTGATTTCTCTTCATGTTTTGGAGAAAAAAAGGTAGAATTATTAGAGAATATATTTCCAGAGATGATAAAGTAAGAACAGTCTAGAGGATAAACAGCAAATAAACTCTGCCAGTGACCTTTTAGTGATACCATCCATACCTTATTCTAAAACTCTTTAAAATATATTCTTAATGAGCCTGTAGTCTTGATCCAAGTTGAAATACAGCTGAAAGTCATGTCTGTTTGATGTGTACATAAACAAAGATGCTATTGAATTAATTAACTGGCCACTGGGTGCCAAGATCTGACTTTTATATGTTTAGAGCAAAAGTTTTCATTGCCTTCAATATTCTTTCCATTTCTGCTGCCCTTCTTTTATTCTTAATTCAATAGGAACTTGTATGAATAGCTCCCAAGGATGTTACTAGGAGTTCCAAGAATGATTCTCAGGCAACAAGATGGATACATAACCTTGGAAGTCATTATGCCTCAAAGCAAACAAGCTGAAACAGTCTGTTGCTAGCAAACCTAATAATGGCAGATTGTGGCTTTGAAAGGCATGAATAAAATTTTAAGAATCCTAAGAAGTATGTTTTGAAGTGTGTTGCTCATTTCCATATATTTAAACTATATCCTAAGTTATATATTCAACAGAAGCTAAGCTTAGGAAGCTAAGTTTAGGAAGGATGTTGACTTGCTGGAACGAGTCCAGAGAAGGGCAATGAAGTTAGTGAGGGGCTTGGAACACAAGCCCTATGAGGAGAGACTGAGGGAGCTGGGATTGCATAGCCTGGAGAGGAGGAGACTCAGGGGTGACCTTATTGCTGTCTACAACTACCTGAAGGGGGGTTGTAAACAGGCAGAGGTTGGTCTCTTCTCCCAGGCAGCCAGCACCAGAACAAGAGGACACAGTCTCAGGCTGCGCCAGGGGAGGTTCAGGCTGGAGGTCAGGAGGAAGTTTTACACAGAGTGATTGCCCACTGGAATGGGCTGCCCAAGGAGGTGGTGGAGTCACCGTCACTGGAGGTGTTCAGGAGGAGACTTGACAGGGTGCTTGGTTGCATGGGTTAGTTGATTAGGTGGTGTTGGGTGATAGGTTGGACGCAATGATCTTGAAGGTCTCTTCCAACCTGGTTTATTCTATTCTATTCTAAGCTAAATATTTAAGTTGGGATAGATTTCACATATCAAATGAAGCAAATTGTTACTGGCTTGAAGAAAACACAACAGAGTAAATTGCTGAGAGGCATCTCTTGTTGCACCTGTAGGATCTTTCTATAGTGAGTGTTAGAAATGCATTATGATATGGATATAAAGCATCATTAGACACCAGACCTTTCTATGACCAAAAGTCCCATTTAGATTTTAGTTATATGTAAATCAAGGGAAAAAAAAACCAAAACACCCTCATAAAACAAGCCAAAAACCTCTGTTACCTATTTTATCAATAACTCTCAATAGTGTGAAGATTAAATTCTATGAATGTCCAATTAGGGACTAATTTTTGTGTGTTGACAGAGGCATACTTAGGTAAGTGCAGTCATTCCAACACATTTCACAGAATAAAACAATTGTTTGGGTTGGAAAAGCTCTCTAAGATCATCCAGTCCAACCATTAACCTAACTCCGAGGTGACCTAATTGTGGCCTTCCAGTATCTGAAGGGGGCCTACAGGAAGGCTGGGGAAGGACTTCTCAGGATCTCAGGTAGTGATAGGACTAGGGGGAATGGAATGAAGCTGGAGGTGGGGAGATTCAGGCTGGATGTGAGGAGGAGGTTCTTCACCATGAGAGTGGTGAGACCCTGGAATGGGTTGTCCAGGGAGGTGGTCGAGGCCCCGTCCCTGGAGGTGTTTAAGCCCAGGCTGGATGAGGCTCTGGCCAGCCTGATCTAGTGTGGGATGTCCCTGCCCATGGCAGGGGGGGTGGAACTAGATGATCCTTGTGGTCCCTTCCAACCCTGAATGATACTATGATACTATGATACTATGAACACCACCATTAAACCGTGTCCCAGAGTGCCACTTTCCGTAAAAACCTGCAGGGACAGTGACTACCACCTTCCTGGGCAGCCTGTTCCAATGCCTGGACACACTTGCAAGAAAGAAAGTTTTGCTATTCTGCAATCTAAACCTCCCCTGGCACAATTTCAGGCCAATTCCTCTCATCCTATCACCTGATAATAGAGAGGCATCCAACACCCAGCTCACTCCAAGCTCCTTTCAGACAGTTGTAGAGAGCAATGAGGTCTCCCCTCAGCCTCCCCTTCTCCAGGCTAAACAATTTCAGTTCCCTCAGCAAATAGGTTTCAGCTGCTTTCCCTTTCTCTGAGAAATTCCTTCTTCTTATGTAATGCACAGTTATGCCATGGTAGATGTGATGGATATAAAAATAATAACAAGTTTTCTTTTCTTGACACCAAATATTAACACTGCAACCTCCTTCGAGGTACTTGTAGCATTATTAATGTGTCCATCAATATGCTTCATTTCCTTTAAGACAGAAGCATCAGAATTCTCAAAGTAAAGCTAACTCTCAGTGTTTTCTTGCTGTTAGAGAAGTTCTGATTTTCTGTTGCAGACAAGCAGAGATGACATTCAGAAAACAAGAGTATGTTCAGCTGGCAGCAAATGAAATGCAAGGAATGCTACTTTGCTCAAAGACACTGCTTTTAGTGGGAAAAAAGAAAAAAAGGGAAAAAAGGCAAAAAGCATTTTTTTAGGAGTAAAAATCTGTTATAACAGCAGAGCAAATGGTAAAGATCATTCTGTTATGACCATTGCAGTAGTGTGCAGCTGTGCTAACATAAAGACTTAAGGCATAAAATGTGCATTAGACTACTAAGTCCATCAGGCTGACTTAATTTCTTTCTTTCTCCAGCATTCATGGCATGTTGTCAACTATCTGAAATCCCTTGGGGGTACCAGACCCTGATGAAACATCTATTACATCAATTGGTTTCCCACATGTTCATGTCTGTGTGTATCTTCTATTCGAAACAAGGACATGTGGAAGTGTACAGGTCAAACTTGCTCTGGGAATTCCTGATTTCCCACAAGCTGGGCTGCAAAATGGGCATCATCATAACTGATTCATTAACTGCTACACTAATACTATTCAGCCTGGAATGGAAAAAGCAGAAACAAAGTCTGAGTTTTTTGATTTCAGAAGGCAGTGAGAATCATTTTCCCTCTCAGAAAAGCTAGCTGAGAGGTGCAGCTAGCAAAGGATCAGGGAAATAATTTCTGTTGTCCAAAACTCATATCTGTACTTTGGGGGATGTTCTGTGTGAACAAATGAACATGGACACTCCTTTCCTGTGAGGGTGCTGGATCCCTGGAACAGGTAGTCTAGAGAATTTGGGGAGTCTCCTTCTCTGGAGACTTTCCAAACCTAGCTGGATGTGTTCCTGTGTGACCTGCCCTGGGTGATCCTGCTTTGATGGGGAGGTTGGACTCAATGATCTCTGGAGGTCCCTTCCAAGCCCTAATGTTCTGTAATTCTGTGACAGAGACTGCCAGTGCATCAGTTGTGAGATCTGATGTGAAGAGATGATGAATGATCAATATAAACACTACTGTATTCATTTTTCAGCCTAGCACAGAGGATGTTGCCATTTCTTATCTACGCTTATTTGATGGAAAGCCATGAAGATGATGAGGGGACTGGTGCACCTCTCTTATGAGGAAAGGCTGAGAGACATGGCACCTCTCTTATGAGGAAAAGCTGAGAGACATGGGGCTGATTAGTCTGGAGAAGAGAAAACTGAGAGGCAATCATATCAATATCTAAAGGATGAGTGTCAAGTGTCATAAGGTTGGGATAAGACCCTTCAGTGATGCCCAGGAATAGGACAAAGGGCAATGGGCAGAAAGTAGAACACAGGAGGTTCCATCTGACCATGAAGAAAAACATCTTTATTTTGAGAGTGACAGAGCCCTGGAGCAGGCTTCCCAGAGAGGCTGTGGAGTCTCCTTTTCTGGAGACATTCCAAACCCACCTGGACACATTCCTGTGCTACCTGCCCTAGGTGAACCTGCTTTGGCAGGGGGTTGGATTGGATGATTTCCAGAGGTCCCTTTCAGCCCTCACAGTTCTGTGTTTGTGTGACTGCTTGTTGAATCAAGTCTTACACTGTCTATTCCAGCAGCAGTTGAAATGCTTGCCTCCTGTTTGCTTCCTTCTCAAACAATAGAATTACAGTGGCATCTGTGAAGAAACAAAGATACCAGGAAATGTTGAAAGAAATACAGTGGCACCCAGAACTGAAAAGAAGAGGCATAAATTGTTAGAATAGGATTAGATTTATAGCAAGATGCCTTTAATTTTAAAGCTGAGGCTTTATCTCTTGTGCTAATTTTAATACTTGTTCTTCAGCCACAATTTTCCTGTCCCACTGTTACCAAGAGTGCAAACAGAGCTTGGATCATTTTAATATAATGGCACATAGCTGGAGTGAGAGGAATTTATATCAGCAAAGCTGTTAACAATGGGATGACTACAGTGTGGGGAAAGAGTGCAAATTTTCCTATCACTGATACAACGTCAGGGACTCACACTTGGAGAGAAATTCAATTATCAGCTCTCAGCTGAACTCCACTACAACCATATCTGAGGTGAAAACTTGAAAAAAAATCTAAGTCCTTTTTTTAATGACTAAAAAAGGAAAGTGACTATTCTTTAACAGAATTATTCCTATCATTTTGGGGAATTTATTACTAGAAGAGCAGCATCTGAAGTTAAATATATTTATATTACATATTAAAAGACCAGGATTTCCCCCTCCCCCTTCTTCTGAAGCAGCCAGTTAATGTTATTTAACCTTAACAGAGTGAGATTTGAAAGGCATGTTGCCATTTGTTGCCATTATAGATCAGATCTAAAAAGGGTTGAACAGAGTTTTAATTCCAGCAGGGAAAGGAATCACTGCAATGTTGATTTGTCTTACTTATTTACTTCTTAGTTCTTGTCTGCACATAAAATCTTCATGAGGAAAGAAGGAAGACGACATCTCTAGAACTTCTATTTAAAGTTGTAAGTTATGTATCTCTATCTCCATCTCCATCTCCATCTCTCTCTCTCTCTATATATATCTATCTCTATTTCTATCTCTATCTCTATCTCATCTCTATCTCTATCTCTAACTCTATATCTCTATCTCTATCTCTATCTCTCTATCTCTATCTCTCTCTATCTCATCTCTATCTCTCTCTCTCTCTCTCTCTCTATCTCTGTCTCTACTCCCTCTCTCTCTCTATCTCTGTCTCTACTCTCTCTCTCTCTCTTTCTCTCTCTCTCTTTCTCTCTCTCTCTCTCTCTCTCTATCTCTATCTCTATCTCTATCTCTATCTCTATCTCTATCTCTATCTCTATCTCTATCTCTATCTCTATCTCTATCTCTATCTCATCTCTATCTCTATCTCTATCTCTATCTCTATCTCTATCTCTATCTCTATCTCTATCTCTATCATCTCTATCTCTATCTCTGTCTCTATCTCTATCTCTATCTCTATCTCTATCTCTATCTCTATCTCTATCTCTATCTCTATCTCTATCTCTATCTCTATCTCTATCATCTCTATCTCTATCTCTATCTCTGTCTCTATCTCTATCTCTATCTCTATCTCTATCTCTATCTCTATCTCTATCTCTATCTCTATCTCTATCTCTATCTCTATCTCTATCTCTATCTCTATCTCTATCTCTATCTCTATCTCTATCTCTCTGTCTCTATTTATCTCTATCTCTATCTCTATCTCTATCTCTCTCCATCTCTCTCTCACTATCTATCTAAAGTTATGTTGGGTTTGTTGTATAATTTTTGAAAGTGTACTAAATTTTACCAAGTTACAGATTTGGTAGGAACAACAATAAGAAAAAAATTACAAGGAACAACAGGTATAATCTGGAGCACAGAAGGTTCCACCTCAACCTGAGGAGAAACTTCTTTGGTGTGAGGGTGCTGCCCAGAGAGTTTGTGGAGTCTCCTTCCCTGGAGACTTTTCAAACCCACCTGGATGTGTTCCAGTGCGGCCTGCCCTGGGTGATCCTGCTTTGGCAGGGGGGTTGGACTGGATGATCTCTGGAGCTCCCTTCCAAACCCTAACACTTTGTCATTCTATGATCATGCTATGGTTGAAACAATATTCATCTATCTAGACGAGCTGGTGCAAGCTAGGTATTTAGAAAGTTTGGGAATGCTTAGAAAACGTAGCTGTATTCTGGAAAAAAATGGATGGCAAATGAGATTACTTCTTGAATTCTGACTGGATGTAGGTTTCTTTTAACTAATACTGGAGAAGAAGTCTTCTGAAGAGCAGCTGAGAAAATTGGGATTGTTTAGTCTGTGGGAAGAGGAGTCTGAGGAGAGACTGCAAATAATTTTTTTTGCTTGAAACTTGCAGTCTAATCTCTTTTTGTCACACACAGGTATTTAATGCTGTCCTTAGGAGAACAGGAATCTATGAATTTAGGGTTTTCACAGTTCAGATAAGACAATTTTAAGTCTGCCAGGACACTGATTAAGTAAAAGCCACCAACACCAACCTGTTGTTTCCAAACGAAGTAATGTAACCTTGTAGTAAACTAAATTTCCTGTCTTTTCATCCAGCTTATTGGACTTCAGGCTGGCATTTAACTTGTAGATACCCACATAATAGAGATGTAGCCTTGATTGCTCTTTAAGATTTGATTTTACAAACATATATTCTTTTGAATCAACACTTTATAAACAGAAACACAGCGTTGATTTACATCAATTTGTCTATCAAGTCTTTTGGGACCACCTGTTTATCACAGCAGATAACAGTGGAAATGTTACCTGCAAAAGGAAAGGACCTGTGTGAAAAGGAATAAGTCAGAGGAGAAGAAAAAGAAAATAAAACCAACCTTAATTTCTCCATGGGATCACAGAGTGTTAGGGGCTGGAAGGGACCCTGAAAGATCATCCAGTCCAATCACCCTGCCAGAGTAGGATCACAAGAGCAGGCCACAAGGATGATCAGAGGGCTGGAGCACCTCTCCTATGAGGACAGACTGAAGGAGTTGGGGCTGTTCAGTCTGCAGAAGAGAAGGCTCCGACGTGACCTCATTGTGGCCTTCCAGTATCTGAAGGGGGCCTACAGGAAGGCTGGGGAGGGACTTCTCAGGATGTCAGGTCGTGATAGGACTAGGGGGAATGGAATGAAGCTGGAGGTGGGGAGATTCAGGCTGGATGTGAGGAGGAGGTTCTTCACCATGAGAGTGGTGAGACCCTGGAATGGGTTGTCCAGGGAGGTGGTCAAGGCCCCGTCCCTGGGGGAGTTTAAGAGCAGGCTGGATGAGGCTCTGGCCAGCCTGATCTAGTGTGGGGTGTCCCTGCCCATGGCAGGGGGGTTGGAACTAGATGATTCTTGAGGTCCCTTCCAACCCTGAATGAAACTATGAAACTATGAAACTCTGAAACCTAGAGCAGATCACACTGGAATGCATCCAGGCAGGTTTTGAGTATCTTTGGAGAAGGAGACTCCACACCCCCCTGGGCAGCCTCTTCCAGTGTTTTGTCACCCAGGATGGAGTAAACCATACAAAACACCGGACAGGAAGGGTAAATTTCAACTCTCTCAGAAATGAAAGCTCAGCAGTTCCTTCAAGAAAGTTGGTGAGGGCAGCAGATCAAGGGACTTTGTCTATTTGCATCAGCTCTTCAGAATCTGTTCTGCTCAAGTTGGTTGCAGTAGCTGACTGACAAAATAATGAATCCTTTCTAGCTCTGCTGAATAATTTGAGGCCCCTTTGGGACTGTTGTGTCAGGGCAATGAGTGGTGGAAATGGCCAGAAATCTCTCACTGGATTCCTGTTTTGCTGTGTTCCTTCTTTTAGCCTACAGTTACATTTAAGTTTTTCAAGCTGGGAGTAGCAACTGTTTTTGAGTGCAAGCAAGTGTAAACAGTGAAACAGTAACAAAAAACAAAAGAGAGAGAGAGGAAATAGAGTAAGAGGCAATATGTTAGATTCATAGAATGGTTTGTGTTGGAAGGGACCTTGAATGTCATCTCATTCCAACCCACTGCCATGGCCAGGGACACTTTCCACTAGCCCAGGTTGCTCAAGGACCTCATCCAACCTGGCCTTGAACACCTCCAGGGAGGGGACATCCAAAACCTTCCTGGACAACCTGTTCCAGTGTCTCACCACCCTCACTGGAGAGAATTCCTTCCTAATCTCCTGTGTAAATCTGACCTCCACCTCAAGTTTACTTAGTAACAAGTCTGTATTCAATAGAATACACAAACTGTAGGTATATAGGAGGGGAGGAGAGGCAGAGGAGAACTTCAGCTATACTTCTATACCTAACACTTATTCATGAAGATAAGTTGTTTTCCTTTTGAATGAAAAATATTAGGGAAGTTCCAAATGGATGGAAAGAAGCCTGCTAAATGATACCATGATCACAGTGCTGGACCCTCACACGAGAGACGGGTTCTGCACATTGGTCACAACAACCCCATGCAGGGCTACAGGCTACGGTCAGAGTGGCTGGAGAGCAGCCAGGCAGAGAGGGACCTAGGGGTGCTGGTCGATGGCAGGCTGAACATGAGCCTGCAGTGTGCCCAGGCGGCTAGGAGGGCCAATGGCATCCTGGCCTGCATCAAGAACAGTGTGGCCAGCAGGAGCAGGGAGGTCATTCTGCCTCTGTACACTGCACTGGTTAGGCCACACCTCGAGTCCTGTGTCCAGTTGTGGGCCCCTCAGTTTAGGAAGGAGGTTGACTTGCTGGAGTGAGTCCAGAGAATGGCAATGAAGTTGGTGAGGGGCTTGGAACACAAGCCCTATGAGGAGAGGCTGAGGGAGCTGGGGTTGCTTAGCCTGGAGAAGAGGAGACTCAGGGGTGACCTTATTGCTGTCTACAACTACCTGAAGGGGGTTTGTAGACAGGCAGAGGTTGGTCTCTTCTCCCAGGCAGCCAGCACCAGAACAAGAGGACACAGTCTCAGGCTGTGCCAGGAGAAGTTCAGGCTGGAGGTCAGGAGGAAGTTTTACACAGAGAGAGTGATTGCCCATTGGAATGGGCTGCCCGGGGTGGTGGTGGAATCGCCTTCACTGGAGGTGTTCAGGAGGAGACTTGACAGGGTGCTTGGTTACATGGGTTAGTTGATTAAGTGGTGTTGGATGATAGGTTGGACGCGATGATCTTGGAGGTCTCTTCCAACCTGGTCTATTCTATTCTATTCTATTCTATTCTATTCTATTCTATTCTATTCTATTCTATTCTATTCTATTCTATTCTATTCTATTCTATTCTATTCTATTCTTTGCCATAGGCAATACTGTTGTGAATCAAGCCAGCCTCCTCCTGTGTAGAGATGAGCACACCTGGAAATAATGTCCTTGCCATTCAGAATATTTGTGTCAGGCACTAGGCAGGACAATGCTCTCTGTATTTCAACAACATGAAGAAAGACTTGAGGTCAAAATGGTCACCTATAGTCTTTTTACACTTTCTGTGAGTACTTCCTTAAAAAATAATGGGTTTTGTTTGATTGGTAGCCCAAGTCATCTGACATGGGGCATTAACACCAAGGCTGGAGCTGCAGGATGTTCCATCAGTGTTGGGCAGAAGGTCAGGAATTCAAAAAATGGAATAAAAATCCTGGTACTAAGGGGATGTGAAGGCAGCTGAATGGAATACATTTGTGTGTATAGTCACTTCTATACATTTATATGCAGGTACATACATGTATATACACATAGAGTGCTTTAAAAATAAACAACCCAGCAAGAGTAATTGAGATTATTTCCTTATTAGAATGAAAAGAATACAGCTGAATATGAAAAATCCATTCAGTCTTCTTCTGTATGAAGCAGACTGACCCAGAGGTCATCTGCAAGGAACTATCTCTTGGTAATCACCAGGAGCTGAACTGAATTTATGTAGTGCACAGGTCATGGTACACCAGAATTTGGAGAGATCTCTAGAGTTTAAAGTGCAGAACTGATTTCATAATCTGTGCTGGATGGTACCTTTGTATTTATTCTGTCTTTCCACATTCCTTTTAAAAAGGGAGAAACTTCATCTGGTGGAACTCCCCAAAATATTGAAGCTTTGTCATTTCCAAGAAGAAACTGAATGAAGTCAAAGTATTTGAGACTACAGATTGTGAGATGGAAAGAGCTAATGCAAGGAGTTGGAAGACTGTAGCACAAAGAGAAACTACTGAGGAAAGGAGACAGGAACATCTCAGAAGTGCCAGCAGGGACTTTATGCAGCCCAGTGAAAACTGAGCTATTTGCTGCTGTTTGATGTTTATAAAGGTCTTTTAAAACTGTCTATTATGTCTTCTGAATCTTCTTTTTCTATGTAAATTCTAATAGAAATTATATTTAGTGCTTAATTATTGCTTTTGATCTTCCTGGATATCTCAGTATGAGGAAGAAGTCAGAAGCTCCAATCCAAATTAAGTTAATCCAAGTTAAGAAGGCTTAACTTGGATACCTGAAAATGAGGAAGCATAAATATTTGCAGTAAGGCCATGATGCGTCCATGCATGGTTATATCAAAAATAATCTGTCTGTGGTGAAATGATTCATTCTACTTTAGATGAAAGGATCTGAGGTTCTCCTTCCCCTCTACACTGCCCTAATGAGACCTCATCTGGAATATGGTGTCCAGTTTTGGGCTTCCCAGTTCAAGAGGGACAGGGATCTACTGGAGTGAGTTCAGCAGAGGGCTGTGAGGATGATTATGGGACTGGAGCACTGCCTTATGAGGAGAGGCTGAGAGACCTGGGGCTGGTTAGTCTGGAGAGGAGAAGACTGACAGAGGATGTAATAAATGTTTATACATATCTGAGGGCTGGGTGTCAAGAGGGAGGGGACAGGCTCTGCTGAGTTGCATCCTGTGGTTAGGACAAGGGCAATGGATATAAACTACAGCACAGGAAGCACCACCTCAACATGAGGAGGAACTTCTTCACTGTGAGGGTCACAGAGCACTGGAAAAGGCTTCCCAGAGAGGTTGTGGAGTCTCCTTCTCTGGAGACTTTCAAGACCCATCTGGATGTGTTCCTGTGTGACCTGTGCTAGATTCTATGGTCCTGCTCTGGCAGGGGGGGTGGACTGGAAGATAGCCAGAGGTCCCTTCCAACCTCTAACATGCTGTGATCCTGTGAATGGCAAGTGGCTTGCAAAACACCTAGCAAAAATACTAAACCATTGCATTCTTGAGGCAGTAATTTACTAAAATTGATCCCTGCTGAAGAAATGTAGTAGATAATTTTGCATAGGGATATGATACCTTTTAATCCCCAAAATAAAAAACACACAAATGTGGGTCAGTAGGTGGAAAGAGTGGAAATAAAATAAACAGTGCAGTAACACAATATGATTTCCCTGCCCCTCCCTACCCCCCAAGTTATGAGTATTTTAGATTTTACTTTAAAAATTAATATTTATTGACTGGTTTAAAAAAAAAAAATCTCATTGTTGTTCCCTAGGTTATAAAATGATTAAAAAAAGATGAGGATTAGAAGGATGAAAGGGATAATAGGTCTGTCAGGACACTCAAGAGGCATGGGACAAAATGTCAGACACAATGAAATGAAGTGAAATGGTTTTCCTTTGCAAATTTGCTGATACTGAGTATGAAAAAATTAACACTTCAAAGAACATATTGAAGATCTGATTGTTACAGAATTTTTCGTAAGAAGTAACAGCATAACAGTCTTCACAGCTTCAGAGAATGGTTTGGGTTGGAAGTGACCATGAAGGTAATCTAGTTCCAAACCCCCTTGCTCATGGGCAGGGACACCTTCCACTAGTCCAGGTTGCTCGTTCAACCTGGCCTTGAACACCTCAGCTCAGTGGGGAATTAGCTCAAGTGGTAGAGCGCTCGCTTAGCATGTGAGAGGCAGCGGGATCGATGCCCGCATTCTCCAATGCTTTAGAGGTGGGGGATGTAGCTCAGCGGTAGAGCGCATGCTTTGCATGTATGAGGTCCTGGGTTCAATTCCCGGCATCTCCACAAGGGCCTCTGTAATTTGTTTAGAACCTCAAGTGGCTCAGTTGGTAGCACATAACACCCTTAATGGGAAGGTCGTGAGTTCAAGCCTGCAGTGAGCAGCAGTGTCCTCCCTTTCTAGTCATGAGGTCTGGTGACAGGTTGGACTCGATGATCTTTGAGGTCCCTTCCAACCTTAGGAGTACTGAAAAACCTCCAGAGAGGGAGCATCCACAACTTTCCTGGGCAACCTGTTCCAGTGTCTCACCACCCTCACTGGAAAGAATTTCTTTCTAATCTCCAGTCTCAGTCAGCCCTCCTCAAGCTTCAATCCGTTCCCTCTCATCCTATCACTACAACCCCTTGTCAAAAGTCCCTTCCTGGCTATCGTGTAGCCCCCTTCAGGTCCTGGAAGGCTGCTAAGGTCTCCCCACAGCCTTCTCATCTCCAGGCTGAACACCCCCATCTCTCTCAGCCTGTCCTGATAGCAGAGGTTCTCCATCTCTCTCATCATCTTTGTGGCCTCCTCTGCAACTACTCCAGCAGGTCCAGCTCTTGTGCTGGGGGCACCAGAACTGGGTGCAGTACTCCAGCTGGGTTTTTGCTTTAAGCATTAGGGTAGAGCTGAAAGTGAGAAAGGAGGGATATTAGAGCTTGCAGTTTTCTAGTGCTTTATGCAATTTATTTACTCTATGTGTAAGTCTGTGGCTTCCTGCCACACACAAGAGAAATATGGTAGTTATCAGTAGAGCTGGAAGGCTATCAGAGTGCATGCCATCTATTGCAGGGCAGACAAGGTGACAAGTAAATGGTAGCCTGCTAGAGGGTGAAAGCAAAGGAAGGAGACAGTAAGAAGATGGTGAATTAAAGAAACTATGAGGGGAGAAAAAATGGTAGAAGGGTTAATGTAAGTTCAGCACAGTAACAGAAATGAAGTCAATAGGGTAAAAAGTAGAGTTCACTATCAAAAAATGGAAGTCCAGTACAAATAGAGGCAATAAAATGAAACGCAGTGATTAAAAGCTCAGAGATTTTGCACTACCCAAAACTTCTGGGAAGGGATCCACCTTTGGCAGAGGATTTTTTGCTGAACCAATGCTATTTTGGAGGATTAGTCAGCTGTGATACACAAAGACAAAAAGCAAGATAAGAATGAACACATTAGACATCAGGAAGTCCTAGAACCAGTTCTAGCACACAGGCAGAACAGGTAAGTGCATAGGGCAGCAA
Source organism: Melanerpes formicivorus (assembly GCF_026170545.1). Taxonomy (NCBI): domain Eukaryota; kingdom Metazoa; phylum Chordata; class Aves; order Piciformes; family Picidae; genus Melanerpes; species Melanerpes formicivorus. The sequence goes on along the minus strand of NW_027142367.1, from coordinate 15,496,402 downwards.
AATATTAAGAGCAATACATTTTTTAGTGATTATTTATTGTGCCAGAGCAGATTCACCTGCATGAACGTTTTCCAGATTGCCTGTGGCAGCAAAAACTCTAAAGCAGGTCCTGATAGCTTCAGTCAGATATCATCAGTAAAAACCCCCAGAGATTAGTTTTTCTTAGATGAGGGGAAAACTGCTGAACTGACTCATCCAAACTAGAAATGAGATTCGTGGCAATGATTCCTAAAAGCCCATTTTGTATTTTAGAGCTGTAGTTCCCACTCTCTGTGTGTGTGTGCCTCTGGTTTTGTTTTGTGTGGTTGCTTGTATTTGTTCGAAAGCTATTCTGATGCCAGATCCTATTGCTTGCTCACACTTACCCATGTCCTTTGAACTCTCATAGGTGCAGCCATCCTCAATACTCAAGGGATCTTTCAGCGACCTGGGATTCACAGAATCACAAGATGTTAGAAGTTGGAAGTGACCTCCAGAGATCATCAAGTCCAACCCCCTTGCCAGATCAGGATCACCCAGGGTAGGCTGCACAGGAATGTATCCAGATGGATTTTGAATGTGCCCCGAGGAGAATCCACAACCTCTCTGGGCAGCCTGTTCCACTGCTCTGTCACTCTCACTGTAAAGAAGTTTCTCCTCATATTGAGGTGAAACCTTCTATGTTCAAGCTTGTACCTGTTGTTCCTTGTCCTATCATTGTACACTACCAGAACGAGCTTGGCCCCTTCCACTTGACACCCACCCCTCAGATTTTTAGAGACATCGATCAGATCCCCGCTCAGCTTTCTCTTCTCAAAACTAAACAGCCCCAGGGCTCTCAGTCTCTTTTCATGGGGGACATACTTAAGTCCCCTAAACATCTTTGTGGCTCTCCATTGGATTCCCTCCAGCAGGTCTCTGTCTTGAACAGGGGAGCCCAAAACTGGACACAACATTCCAGATGTGGTCTCAGCAGGGCAGAGTAGAGTGGGGAGAAGAACCTCCCTGGACTTGCTGGACACACTTTCCTTGATGCACCCCAGGATGCCAGTCAGGTCAGTCCAGGCTGAATTAAGGCATTGAGATTAAAAAAATAAAAATCACGCTAGAAAGTGAATAAACTCCCCCAAGAAAGAACAAACCAAACCAAAGAAAGTCTGGCTGCTTATAAATGCTGCGCCTTTTGTCATTTTTAACACCAATTATCAAATTCACAAAAGTTTTGGCTTCTAGGTTTTTTTTTTGTCCCCATATTTTCAGACTTATATGTGACAAAATTTCCCCTCATGATTTTTTAAAAAAGAGCTTCAGATTTTCCATTTTTACTTTTGTTATTCTCCTAATCTATTTCCTTCCAAGTTTAATGGAAAGGCTTTTGCCTCATTTAAAGCCATATATATATATATATATATATATTTCATAGTATCATAGCATCATTCAGGGTTGGAAGGGACCACAAGGATCATCCAGTTCCAACCCCCCTGCCATGGGCAGGGACACCCCACACTAGATCAGGCTGGACAGAGCCTCATCCAGCCTGGGCTTAAACATGTCCAGGGACGGGGCCTCGACCACCTCCCTGGGCAACACATTCCAGGGTCTCACCACTCTCATGTGAAGAACTTCCTCCACACATCCAGCCTGAATCTTCCCACCTCCAGCTTCATTCCATTCCCCCTAGTCCTATCACTACCTGAGATCCTGAGAAGTCCTTCCCCAGCCTTCCTGTAGGCCTCCTTCAGATACTGGAAGGCAACAATTAGGTCACCTCGGAGCCTTCTCTTCTCCAGACTGAACAGCCCCAGCTCCTTCAGTCTGTCCTCATAGGAGAGGTGCTCCAGCCCTCTGATCATCCTCGTGGCCCTTCTCTGGACTTGTTCCAGCATGTCCATATCCCTCTTGTAATAGGGGCTCCAGAACTGGACACAGTACTCCAGGTGGGGTCTCACCAGGGCTGAGTAGAGGGGGAGGATCACCTCCCTCGACCTGCTGGCCACACTTCTCCTGATGCAGCCCAGGATCTGATTGGCTTTGCGGGCTGCAAGTGCACACTGAGAGCTCATGGTGAGCTTTTTGTCCACCAGCACCCCCAAGTCTCTCTCCTCAGGGCTGCTTTCCAGCCAGTCACTGCCCAGCCTGGATTTGTGCCTGGGATTGCCTCGACCCAGACGCAGGACCCTGCACTTGCTCTTGTTGAACCTCATGAGGTTGGCTTGTGCCCACCTCTCCAGCCTGTCAAGGTCCCTCTGGATGGCCTCCCTTCCCTCCAGCGTGTCTGCTGCACCACACAGCTTGGTGTCATCAGCAAACTTGCTGAGGGTGCACTCAATGCCACTGTCCATGTCCCCCACAAAGATGTTGAACAAGACAGGTCCCAGGACTGATCCCTGAGGGACTCCGCTTGTCCCTGGCCTCCACTGGGACATGGAGCCATTGACAGCCACTCTTTGGGTGCGGCCATCAAGCCAGTTCGTTATCCATCCAGTGGTCCACCCATCAAACCCATGTGTCACCAGTTTGGAGACCAGGATGTGGTGCGGGACAGTGTCGAAGGCTTTGCTCAGGTCCAGGTAAACGACATCTGTTGCTTGCCCCTCAGCTATTAATTTCGTCACCTTTTTACTTCCAGAAATTGGTAAGTTTCCTGAAGATCATTATAGTAATTTAAATTATAGCAAAACCCTCTCCTGCTTTGTGTGTAGCAGAAGCAAACTAACTAGGGATAGGAGAAAAACCCAACATGTTTTATGATGACTTCTTTTTGCCAAAAGACAGTTACATAGATCCCATTCCTCAAATGGTTTCTCCTCACTAACTCTTTGGATCTTTGACAAGTAATTGCAAGTTTAGGCCACATCTGCTTTTCTGCCCAGTTCTGTTCTTGGCCCAATTAAGTAAACATGAAAGAGAATCACTGAAAAAAAAAAAACCACAAAATGTTGTTTTGAGGAAAAAAAAAAGAAATTGGTAGAAACAGCAGCTCTGTCTTCCATGAAAATAGTCAGTTTGATGCACAAAAAAAAAATCCTTCAGTGCTGCAATAATGACCCTAAAAATTATTTGAACTGTGAGCACTGTCTTCCTCAAATGAACGGTGAACAGTTAACGGTGAACGGTGCCACATCCAGCTGGCGGCCAGTCACCAGTGGCGTCCCCCAGGGATCAGTGCTGGGCCCCATCCTCTTCAACATCTTCATTGATGATCTGGATGAGGGGGTCGAGTCAGTCATCAGCAAGTTTGCAGATGACACCAAGTTAGGGGCAGATGTTAGTCAGTTAGAGGGTGGAAAGACTCTGCAGAGGGACCTCGACTGACTGGACAGATGGGTAGAGTCCAATGGGATGGCATTCAACAAGTCCAAGTGCCGAGTGCTGCACTTTGGCTACGGCAATCCCATGCAGAGCTACAGGCTGGGGTCGGAGTGGCTGGAGAGCTCCCAAACAGAGAGGGACCTGGGGGTGCTGATCGACAGCTGCCTGAATATGAGCCAGCAGTGTGCCCACGTGGCCAGGAGGGCCAATGGCATCCTGGCCTGCATTAGGAATAGTGTGGCTAGTAGGAGCAGGGAGGTCATTGTGCCCCTGGACTCTCCATTGGTTAGGCCACACCTTGAGTCCTGTGTCCAGTTCTGGGCCCCTCAGTTTAAGAAGGACATCGAAACACTTGAACGTGTCCAGAGAAGGGCAACAAGGCTGGGGAGAGGCCTTGAACACAAGCCCTATGAGGAGAGGCTGAGGGAGCTGGGATTGTTTAGCCTGGAGAAGAGGAGGCTCAGGGGTGACCTCATTGCCCTCTACAACTACCTGAAAGGTGGTTGTAGCCGGGAAGGGGTTGGTCTCTTCTCCCAGGCAACCAGCACCAGAACAAGGGGACACAGTCTCAAGCTGTGCCAGGGGAGGTTTAGACTCGAGGTGAGGAGGAAGTTCTTCACCGAGCGAGTCGTTCATCATTGGAATGTGCTGCCCAGGGAGGTGGTGGAGTCACCGTCCCTGGAGGCGTTCAAGAGGGGATTGGACATGGCACTTGGTGCCATGGTCTAGTCATGGGGTCTGTGTTGATAGGTTGGACCTATCCAACCTAAGGAGGTCCTTTCCAACCTAAATTGTACTGTGATACTGTGATACTGTGATACTTTTTGTCCCTTACTGAAGAGAAATAGCAAAGAAGCTGAATAATGGCAGAATCCTTAACTAATGTAGGTTAATTGGTGGTAATGTAAATAAATACCCTGAGTTTTAACTCTTTTCTGATATTGTGCACATTTTAGTTCTCTGCAGAAAAAGAGCAGCTCTTTCTCTTTTTAGAGAGGATTGATACTTAATAAAAAAAAATGTAGATTGAAAGGGGAAAGATTTGTGTCAAATTTATACAGAGCAATCATTTAAGAGCAGTGGGGAAATTATAGGGACTGGATGATTGATGAGAAGAATTGGTAAGATTTATACTTTCTATACAGAGCAATAATGTATAAACGCAAAAACTGGGAGCAAACTGAGAATTCTGAGTGCAGACACACAGCCTATGATAAAAACATTGGTTTCTTTTTTATTTCCCACTGTGTTTTTGTTTCTGTCTAGACTACTGGATGCTGAAGCAGTTTCTGTACAGAGAATGCTATATAAATGATGTGATATTTGTATGCACTGATCTGCATAATGCCTTAATACTTGGTGTCAGGAAAAGAGAACTTGTTTTTATTTTCACATCCATCACATCTACCATGGCATCACTGTGTTTCACTACATGAGAAGGAAGAATTTCTCAGAGCAAGGGAAAGCAGCTGAAAGCTATTTGCTGTAGTATAGTAGCTGAGGGAATTGGAATTATTTAGTCTAAAGAAGAAGAGGCTGAGGGGAGACCTCATTGCTCTCTACAGCTCCCTGAGAGGAGGTTGTAGTGAGGCGAGGGTTGGTCTCTTCTCCCTAGTATCAAGTGGTAGGATGAGAGGAAATGGCCTGAAATTGAACCAGGGAAGGTTTAGGTTGGAGATGAGGAAAAATTTATTTCCTGCAAAAGTGGTCAGGGATTGGAACAGGCTACTCAGGGAGGTGGTGAAGTCACCATCCCTGGAGGTGTTCAAGAAACTTGTAGCCTTAGCACTTTGGGATGTGGTCTAATGGCCATGGTGGTGTTAGGTTGATGGTTGGACTTGATAACCTTAGAGCCCAGGAGGAAAAAGCCAACAGAAGCTCTGGGCAAAATCCTGGCTGTGAGGAGCTGACTAACGCAATGATCCTCAAACTTCATTTTCTCTTGGCTCAAATTCTTTGTTACCTGCCCATTTGTGTTTCTTCCACTGCTGCAATTGCACTGGTGAGGCCACACCTCAAATCCTGGGTTCAGTTTTGGGCCCCTAACTCCAAGAAGGACATTGAAGTGCTGGGGTGGGTCCAGAGACTGGCAACAAAAGTGGTGAAGGGTTTTGAGAACAGGTTTGGTGAGGAGTAGCTGAAGGACCTGGAGTTGTTTAGTCTGGAGAAGAGGAGGCTGAGGGGAAACCTTCTGGCTGTCTACTTGGCAGTACTGGCATAATGGTTAGAATGCAACAAGTGTTTTTTTTTTGCTGGTTACTTTTATTCTAGCCTCGTTCAGCTTCAGAAGACAACAAATCTTTCTGGCTTCCTTTCAGTTGTCATAAGGAAAACTATTGCGCATCTCTCAGCTTGTCCAGTGAATTGTTCATTAGATTTCATTGTCTCTCATTCTTTACCAAAGTGCTGTGACTACAAATTTGGTCAAACATTTTCCCATTGGAAGGAGCAGAGTCACTACTTTTCTTCTTAGTAATAAAAGTCTAGTTTAGTAAAGCTTAGATAGATAGACAGACAGATAGATAGAGATAGAGATAGATAGATAGATAGATAGATAGATAGATAGATAGATAGATAGATAGATAGATAGATAGACAGACAGACAGATAGACAGATGGATAGAGAGACAGATAGATGACGGATTGACAGATATATATAGAGAGATAGGTAGGTGAAGTACCAAACTAGGGTTCTAGGAGCAGAAACACTAAACATAGCAAAGGACACATGCCACAATATACTACACTCAAATAACTTTCGGCAGCCTATTGGCCAAATCAGCTCTTGATGTAAATTGGCTGTAATCTTCCATTGGGCACAGGTATTTAATCTCCCAGAGGAGTGTCCCAGCCACCAGACAGCAGCTGCTCTGAAGATGAAGCAAAGGAGAGGAAGAAAAATTGTGATTGTGTCCAGTTCTGGGCCCCTCAGTTTAGGAAGGAGGTTGACTTGCTGGAATGAGTCCAGAGAAGGGCAACAAAGTTGGTGAGGGGTTTGGAACACCAGCCCTATGAGGAAAGACTGAGGGAGCTGGGGCTGCTCAGCCTGGAGAAGAGGAGATTCAGGGGTGACCTTATCACTCTCTACAACTACCTGAAGGGAGGTTGTAGACAGGCGGATGATGGTCTCTTCTCCCAGGCAGCCAGTACCAGAACAAGAGGACACAGTCTCAGGCTGCGCCAGGGGAGGTTCAGGTTGGATGTTAGGAAGAAGTTCTATACAGAGAGAGTGATTGCCCATTGGAATGGGCTGCCCAGGGAGGTGGTGGAGTCGCCGTCATTGGAGGTGTTCAGGAGGAGACTTGGTGGGGTGCTTGGTGCCATGGGTTAGTTGTTTGGGTGGGTTGGATTGGTTGATGGGTTGGACGTGATAATCTTGAAGGTATCTTCCAACCTGGTTTGGCTTATTCTATTCTAAATATTTTCCTCTCAATTATATCACCCCAACTGCTCCTGATGTGGAGGATGAATCATCTAAGAACAAATGTACATATTTTGTCTTAGTTTTCTCCTAGAACAAATAGACCAAAGGGTTAACAATGTGCCTACACAATTAAGAGCTGGGGTTTATTGTGGTATTATTTCCAAGGCACTTATGTCTCTTGGACAGTTTCCTTTAGACCCTCTGTAAATCGGTGTTATTCTTTCAGAGTCAAGAGAGTAGGCCATGATAGTAGGAAACTTGGTGCTGTATTTCTAATGCCGTAATTATCATTATATCTTTAAGTAGCTATGCTTCCCTGAGAACATGTTATCATTCTATATTTTAATTGTCAAATATTTCTATAGGATGCAGTTATCAACAAACTGCAAATCCAGGAGAATACATTTGCAGAACAAACTAAGATGAATCACAGATCACATAGATTCATAGAATAGTTTGGGTTGGAAGAGACCTCAAAGATCATGTAGTTCCAATCCCTTGATATAGGCAGGGATACCTTCCACTAGCCCAGGTTGCTCAAGGCCTCATCCAACCTGGCCTTGAATACCTCCAGGGAGGGGCCACCTATGAGCTCCCTGGGCAACCTGTTCCAGTCTCACCACCTTAACTGTCAAGAATTTCTTTCTACTGTCCAGTCTAAATCTGCCCTCCTCAAGGTTAAGGCCATTCTCTCTCATTCTGTCACAAGTCCTTGTAAAAAGTGCCTTCCCAGCTTTCTTGTAGTCCCTTTCAGGTACTGGAAGGCTCCTCTAAGGTCTCCCTGGAGCCTTCTCTTCTCCAAACTGCAGCCCCAACTCTCCCACCCTGTTCCCCTAGGGGAGGTTCTGCAGCCCTCTGATCATCCTTGTGGCCTGTGTTTTATTTTACAAACACTGATACAATGGAGCCTTTACCAGATGATTTTACACTTTTTGCTTATTGTCATTTTCTTTACCTGTGCAATCCTTACAATAAAAGCTATGAAAATACACGGTCCACAAAATCCTGGTCAACACAAATGTGGCCATTGCAAAACTTCAGTTCACTCCAGCTCAGTTTTCTCAAGAATCTTTCTGTCTTTCCTCAGGTAATCAGAGCTGTGAGATTTAGATAAGAGCAGTAACACAACTGGGAAAGAGCAACACATTGATTAGTGTAAATCCCTGTGCTTTGTTTGGCTAATAATGGCTGCCTGCAATCCGGAGAAGGGGAAATTTGGATACTGTGCTAAATTGCTGTGATAGAATTGTGCCTCATTATGGAAATGCAAGGGCATGAAAATGAGTGGGTAAGAAATAAATATACATACTGAGCTCTAAGGGTGAATGAGGTGAAAAATGTAGCATCATTGTTGTCTTCTGACTGGCTGAAATATTCCCAATTTTGAAGCAGTAGTGCTGGAATAGCAGGGATATAAAGTAGAGAGAGGAGGAACAGAGCCTGCAACAGTTTTCATTGACTTCCCTAAATGATAATTACCTACCTATTGCAGAATGAAGATCATGTTCGTTCACTGCATGAAGATGTCTGGGCTCTTAAAGCACGGATGAGCTTTGAGATCACAGTATCACAGTATCACAAAGGTTGGAAAGGACCTCGAGGATCATCGAGTCCAACCTATCAACACAGACCCCATGACTAGACCATGGCACCAAGTGCCACGTCCAATCTCCTCTTGAACGCCTCCAGGGACGGTGACTCCACCATCTCCCTGGGCAGCACATTCCAATGACGAATGACTCGCTTGGTGAAGAACTTCCTCCTCACCTCGTGTCTAAACCTCCCCTGGCACAGCTTGAGACTGTGTCCCCTTGTTCTGGTGCTGGTTGCCTGGGAGAAGAGACCAACCCCTTCCTGGCTACAACCACCTTTCAGGTAGTTGTAGAGGGCAATGAGGTCACCCCTAAGCCTCCTCTTCTCCAGGCCAAACAATCCCAGCTCCCTCAGCCTCTCCTCATAGGGCTTGTGTTCAAGGCCTCTCCCCAGCCTTGTTGCCCTTCTCTGGACACGTTCAAGTGTTTCGATGTCCTTCTCAAATGAAAAGAATAAACTGGAAGTCTTAGGTGATGTAACACTGATGATCAGTGTCAGGAATCTGCTAAATAAAATGAATTATTTCACTCATGCTTCCATTGAAGGTTTCATCTGAGGGAAATCCTTTCATTTGGAAATGATATTGAATTTTGGCTGTTGTTTGAACTTAGGTTAGATTTATTCTGGATATCAATATGATAGAATGGGTCAAAGTATATCCTGAGATTGAGGCTTTTCTTACTCTTTAATCATATCTCATTTAGAGCTCATTAAATGGCTTGTTAAGGTAAACACTCACTAAGCATTCTAGATACTCTAATTGTAAAGGGGACCCAGCTCATCTCAGATCAAATTGTCTGGTAATCATTGGTAAAATGATGTCAAACCTCTTAGGCATTATAAAATGATGGGCTCAAGGAAATGACTTAATTGTGTTGACTTCTTCTGTATGAGATTTTCCTGGCATTTATGCAGAATTGTCATAGGATAAGTCTATTGCCTGAGAATACATCAGCAAGACTGATCATTAATGACCGTGATTCAGCAGGAAGTTGCCTGTCATCTAGACTGCAGGACTTTAAGGTAGTTCTGTCTCTGGGAGATTTTCTTCTGGGTCTGTTTGCTTGTTTCAGCATGAGAATGAATAACAAAGCTCATAATATCTCCTCTGACATGTTAGCAAGCTATAAAAGAAGCTGTTCTAGAAAATTATGGAGAAACACCATGGTTTCTGCTCTAAAAGGGCAGCCCATATTTTAAATCAGATTTGATTTTCTTTTTTTTTTTCCCCTTCCACTTTTCAAAATTGCAATCATGATGTCACTGCCAGGAGCTATTAATTATCACAATTAATTATTATTTTTTGTCAGCTAGGATTGTTGTCCCATGCCACACTCTTCAGGGACGTTCTCACACTCTCTGCCTGCACCAGTGCCAGTTTACAAGCCATTTCATAGTTTCACAGTTTCATTCAGGGTTGGAAGGAACCACAAGGATCATCTAGTTCCAACCCCCCTGCCATGGGCAGGGACACCCCACACTACATCAGGCTGGCCAGAGCCTCATCCAGCCTGGGCTTAAACACCCCCAGGGATGGGGCCTCGACCACCTCCCTGGACAACCCATTCCAGGGTTTCACCACTCTCATGGTGAAGAACTTCCTCCTCACATCTAGCCTGAATCTCCCCACCTCCAGCTTCATTCCATTCCCCCTAGTCCTATCACTACCTGAGATCCTGAGAAGTCCTTCCCCAGCCTTCCTGTAGGCCCCCTTCAGATACTGGAAGGCCACAATGAGGTCACCTCGGAGCCTTCTCTTCTGCAGACTGAACAGCCCCAACTCCTTCAGTCTGTCCTCATAGGAGAGGTGCTCCAGCCCTCTGATCATCCTTGTGGCCCTTCTCTGGACACGCTCCAGCACCTCCACATCCCTCTTGTAATAGGGGCTCCAGAACTGGACACAGTACTCCAGGTGGGGTCTCACCAGAGCTGAGTAGAGGGGGAGGATCACCTCCCTCGACCTGCTGGCCACACTTCTCCTGATGCAGCCCAGGATCTGATTGGCTTTGCGGGCTGCAAGTGCACACTGAGAGCTCCTGTTGAGCTTTTTGTCCACCAGCACCCCCAAGTCTCTCTCCTCAGGGCTGCTTTCCAGCCAGTCACTGCCCAGCCTGGATTTGTGCCTGGGATTGCCTCGACCCAGATGCAGGACCCTGCACTTGCTCTTATTGAACTTCATGAGGTTGGCTTGTGCCCACCTCTCCAGCCTGTCAAGGTCCCTCTGGATGGCCTCCCTTCCCTCCAGCGTGTCTGCTGCACCACACAGCTTGGTGTCATCAGCAAACTTGCTGAGGGTGCACTCAATGCCACTGTCCATGTCACCCACAAAGATGTTGAACAAGACAGGTCCCAGGACTGATCCCTGAGGGACTCCGCTTGTCCCTGGCCTCCACTGGGACATGGAGCCATGGACAGCCACTCTTTGGGTGCGGCCATCAAGCCAGTTCGTTATCCATCTAGTGGTCCACCCATCAAACCCATGTGTCACCAGTTTGGAGAACAGGATGTGGTGCAGGACTGTGTCGAAGGCTTTGCTGTAAAAGGACTTCCACTTCTGAAGACAGAGCAAGTGCAGAAGGAAGAGGATGGAAATCAGGAGAATTAGATATGTCTGTATGACATAGCATCCATGAAATGCAATCCATTGGATCACCTTGCTGCTGTTTGTCAGTGTCATTTCTATAGCAGGTCAAAACTGTGAAGCAAACACTTTGCTGTCAAGGTGACTTTTTAGTTTCCTGTTGCATAAGCAGTGTTCACAAAATCTAAGTGTTTTGTGGCACCAAGAACACTTTGAAGAGCAGCAACAGAACCCAGAGAGATACTTAGAAGAAAAGGCTCTGTGGAGACCCAATAGTACCTGAAAGGGGTCTACAAGAAGGCTGCAGAGGGTCTGTTTCCAAAGGCCTGCAGTGACAGGACAAGGGGCAATGGTTTGAAATGAGAGCAAAGCAGATTTAGATTGGATGTTAGGAACAAGTTCTGCACCATGAGGGTAATAGAACACTGCAACAGGTTGCCCAAGGAGATAGTTGAGGCCCCATCCCTGGAGATAGTCAAGGTCAGGCTTGACAAGGATATGAGCAACCTGATCTAGTGGAGAATGACCCAGTTAGCTGCAGGGGGGTTGGACTGGATGATCTTTGGTGGTTCCTTCCAACCCAAACCATTCTATGATTCTATCATTACCAGTGACTCTTCCTCCAAAGACCCTAGTATAAAATTCCATGGGGATGTCAGGATTTTAACACAGTCTTCTTTTTTCAGCTGAAAACTTAACAGTTAGGAATTATAAGGGAATTCAGACTCCAAGGCTGATTTTTTTCATACTGTCTGTGAAATAAAAAGACATAGCCATATGTGTAATGATGAGAGAAATAATCACTTACTTCAGATAGGAAATGTATAAGGACATCAGGAGAAAGTGGCAATGGGAGCAGATTGTAAGGAGGTGGTTAGAGGAGACAGATGTTGAATGTGACAGGTTCAATTCCTCATCACATATCTGTCTGGTCTGCAGTGCCGGCCTGAGTAAACTATATGAAATAAGTACCATATGAAACAGGCTACTTCATATGTCCACTTCACATTCTGGAGCTTTGCAGCAGCCAAGAATGCAATTAAAACATCAAGAGAATTTAAAGAAAAATAAAAATTCTTATGCTGGAACATCTCTCCACACCTGTATTTTTCTTAGCTATCCTGAGAGGAGGATCATATAAAAAACATACCTGCAAACATTGAAAGATGGTGATTGTCCTGGTTTGAGGGTAGGCAGATCCTTTCTTCTCCCAAAGGGGCAAAAGAATGACACTCACACGAATGGATTGCAGAAGTGATGGCAAGTTCAAATGGAAAAGCAATTGGTGTTTTACAGAAAGCTACAAGGATAGTGACAAAAGAAACCCAGAGCATACAGAGTCCTCTACAGCACACCCAAAAGCCTCCCCAAACTTCCCATCTCCGCACCTGAGGGTATACTAAACCCCCCAGGATTCTTTCTTCCCCCCCCACTCCTGCTAGGCTGGTCTCAGGCTGGCCAGGTCTGAGGCTGCTCCCTCCTTCTCCTCCTGACATTAGGTCTAGCGAGGCCTAAGAGGCTTTGAGATACTCCTCGACCCTTACCTGATAGGGAGCATCTCCCACGGGAGCAGAGAGGGAAGAAAGAGGAAGAAAATGTTTTTGTAGATGGATTTATAGGGCACAGGACATTATGGGTAGGAAATATGCAGCTTCCTGTGTCTACCCACTGGGGTGGACACTTGGGACACCGGAGCTGTAACTTATGTGGCAGCAACAGGAGGCACCCAGCCTAAACTGCCACAGTGATCTTTTAATTTGCATTCCATGCAATCAGAAACAACACCAGCTGCAGAAATCCTTCCAGGTGCAGTTGTGACATGCTGAAGTCAGCCAGATGAGTTTTTACATGCTACTTATTAAACAATAAAACAAAATGATGCTTCAGTTCTACAATATTTCTCTGGGTTTGCTTTAAAGAGATTCATACCACCACCTCACTATGAGTATTTTGGTAAACTCACAGCTTCACAGATTGCGTTGGGTTGGAAGGGAACCTCAAAGGTCATCTTGTCCAACCCCCTGCAGGCAGCAGGGACACCTTGTGGTGAAGAGGTTATTAAATTTATGAATATGAAATATGAAAATATTATTGTTATTAATTATCAAACTATTAATAACTGATAAATCACCAACTTACATACATGTTCTAGTGCACGTTCGTGAAATAGACTCCACAAGTGGCTTAATGTTATGATTAGAACTTAATTGAACTATCTATAGACCCTTTCTATATTTACATAGCGAAGGGTGCAGTTCCACCGCGTGGCCACTAGATGGCGACTCGGTGGGACGTGGGCGGCTTCTGGCTATGCACATCAATATTATACTCTTTCTATGTGTCAGCGCTTACTCTGCTAGACGCGGATACTTTGAACTGAGTGCTAATGGATGGAAAGCACGTGGACGATATTCTGTAGCTGTTGTTTGTAGCAAGGTGGGGATCTTGCAGACGGTTGCTGCTGGACTGGTTCCTAGTCGAGTTGGGACAGCGGCGTTGGGTTACTGTCTCCTCTCTTCACAGCAGTGGAGCGGGAATAATGGAACCCGGGCTTAGCACGGAAGCAGGTTCCCTTCAGGACTCGGTCGATTCCCTCCAGACAACAGGGATCGGTCCTGGTCAGGGTCAGCCCATGGGGTCGGCCCTTAGAGTTGGCTCGCACGACAGGCGGGGCGACGGTTGCTGGTAGGCGGGCTCGGACGACGCGGCAGCAGGCAAAGCTACGGGGGTCGGCCCATCCACGGCGATTCTCAGGGCTGATGTAAACAGCCTCGGGGAGAGAATGCAGCTGCGTTAGGCGGCAAATTCTCATTTACTGAGCTTACAGGAGCAGCGGGACTCTCGGAGTGGTCCCGGGTTCGGTGTAGTATAGGCACGAACAATGCTTTAGTCTTCCCTGAGGTTCATAGGGCTCAGAGTGGCACACGTGGTGGCTCCTCTCCCGCTACAGCGGGGCTAGGCATAAGTGGACTCAGTATCGATCAAGTCCCTTCTCCCTGGCAACTGGGCAGATCTTACCCTCGGGGGTCGATCCAGTCCTCCGGTGGCACGGTGGGCTCTCCCGGTCAGTACGACTGGCTGTAGCGACGCTAGGCTCCTCAGGCGCAGCGAAGGTCCTCCCTCTGTGCTTCTCACAATGCAGAGGCTTTCAGTATGCATGCATGTATAACAGAAGCTAACAACAATAAGCTCAATGGCAAAGGCTGCAGCTCGAGAGTTGCTCTCTTGAGCAAGCACAGAGACAAAGTGAATGAGGGGGAACTTGTTTACCAGCTGGGGTGATACTTATAGATTCCTTGAGGCTGGGCTTGACCAATGGACACTCTCATAATCAACTGGCTTCAGCCTATAGAAAGCGTGAAGCTAGAATTATGCCCATACTTGGTGTCAGCACGAGCACTGCATGCGCTGGGTGCGTGCTGGCCTGGCTAACGCCTTGGCTTTTGTCTTCCTCCTGGAGGAGGGGGAACTTGTCCACATGCTGGGACAAGATTCAGTATCTGGGCATAATGTGCCTTCACCACACACCTCCAACTAGATCAGGCTGAACAGGACCACAGCAAGTCTGATCTTGAATGTCTCCTGGCATAGGGCTTGAATCACGTCCCTGGGCAACTTGTTCCAGTATTTCACCACTTTCATTGTGCAGAACTTCCTCCTGATGTCTAACCTAAATCTCCCCTGCTCCAGTCTCAGACCTTTGCCCCTCATCCTATCACCACTAACCCTTCTAAGCAGTCCCTCTTCAGCCTTCTTCTAGGTCTCCTTCACATATTGAAATGCAGTTATAAAATCTCTCCAGAGCCTTCTCTTCTGCAGGCTGAACAGCCCCAATTCTTTCAGCCTGTGTTTGAAGGAGAGGTTCTCCAGCCCTCTGATCATCTTGGTGGCCCTCCTCTGGACCCTCTCCAGCTGGTCCACATCTCTCTTGTGCTGGGTTCTCAGGGCTGTACACAATACTCCAGATGAGCAGAGTGGCAGAATCAGTTCTCTTCACCTGCTAGCTGTGCTTCTATAAATGTGTGTAAGAATATGCTAAGTAATGAATAAGTAATATGATAAATATTGAACAAAATATTCTAAATTATCAGTAAGAGGCTTCTGATGCAAAATATTTATCTTTCATTTTTATGGCTTATTTTCTTCCTTATTTCTCTTAAGTTCAAATCTGACTCAGGAAGACTGTGAGGAGATTATGTGTTTCAGGTAAAAACACGATACATTTTTCACATCTATTTGTCACTTCATCCCTTCAAAACAGCTTTCAGTGCATGTTGAATAATGCCTGGGTAGTGAACCATGAATGGCTTTACCTGCAATGGAGGCAGTTTTTCCTAACATTAGATTCATTCTGACACAAAAGAAGAAAAAAAGCAATTTTGTTGTCTTTTATTCTCAGCTATTTCATGATGGTACAGAATTATTTAGAAAAGAAGTGGTCAAAGGCATAATTCCTTATTTTGGTGGCCTGACCTACATCAGAAGTAACAGGGCCAGCATTATTTGGACAGAGAGGGTGAAGATTAGGGAGCTGTACTTTGTCCCTTTGTTGAGCCAGGGAAAAGTAAATAGCAGAAAAATAGCTAAGAGAACTAAAAGCAGGGAAATGTCTTTTAGGACAATGAGTTGGGTTAATGGCTCAGGAAATGTGAGAGCTACCTACTCTTCTGAAGCTAGAAACATTAGGTTTCTGACAGGGAGACAGCTGAAGACTTTCTGTGCCATTGGTTTTTCAGCTGCAGGTCAGAAAAGAGAAGCTTTCAAATAAGTGCTGATTGAGTGAAAGGGATGTTTTGTATTAGAACTTCAGTGAAATGAAATTCTGCCCCACAGGGCAAAATGTAATAAACATCTTTCACAGCCAGGACCCTTCTTTCTCTGCCCATCATCTTTGCTATTGGTCATTCTTTCAGGGAAGGAATAGCAATAGCCATCTAACATCCTACCTTGCAACATCTAGGAGATAAACTGGTGGCTTGATGGAATAAAGCTATCATTTAGACCTTGATCCTGGTAGATAGTCTGTGGTGAGGGGTTTGGAACACAAGCCCTATGAGGAAAGACTGAGGGAGCTGGGGTTGCTCAGCCTGGAGAAGAGGAGACTCAGGGGTGACCTTATCACTCTCTACAACTACCTGAAGGGAGGTTGTAGACAGGCGGATGATGGTCTCTTCTCCCAGGCAGTCAGTACCAGAACCAGAGGACACAGTCTCAGGCTGCACCAGGGGAGGTTCAGGTTGGATGTTAGGAAGAAGTTCTATACAGAGAGAGTGATTGTGCTATGGAATGGTTTGCCCGGGGAGGTGGTGGAGTCGCCGTCATTGAAGGTGTTCAGAAGGAGACTTGCTGGGGTGCTTGGTGCCATGGGTTAGCTGTTTGGGTGGGTTGGATTGGTTGATGGGTTGGACACGATGATCTTGAAGGTCTCTTCCAACCTGGTTTGGTTTATTCTATTCTAATTATTAGCTGGGAAGTCTAAGGCAAGGGTAAAGACTGTTGCAAGGGAGGCTAATGTTACTGGCCTGAGTAGTTAAATGTGACAGGTTGGAGATGTACCTTCCTGTCCCACAGATGTGAAGTGCTCATGATGACCACTCATTCCTTTGGCTAAGAAGCAGTAACAAGTAGACAGGAGTAGGCAGAAAACTAAAAAGCAGGTGACACACTGGAAATGTGAAAGTGGCAATTTCTTTGCCTTTCTTAATAGCTCAAGAAACTTACAGCAATGTACTGCCTCTCACCATGCACTATCAGCTGAGCAGCTGTAGCAAAAACATAGACTGCACACTCTTACAAAGCACAGACTTCCACAGTTTCCTTGATGTCCATCTGTTATGATGGTTTCCTCCAGATGATGGAGTCACCGTCCCTGCAAGTGTTCAAGAGGGGATTGGACGTGGCACTCAGTGCCATGGTTTAGTAGTCTTGGGTGACAGGTTGGACTTGGTGATCTTTGAGGTCTTTTCCAATCTTATTGACTCTATGAATTCCCTTGCTTCCTGAAAAAAAACAACAAAGAAAAAAGGATGTGGATTTTTACTACTCTGAGTAGGTAGTAGGTATTGTGTGTAACATAGAACGGAGTTCAGACTAACATTAAACACCTAGTAGGGCAGTGGCATCTTGCTAGAAGATGATTCAGAGGACTTCAGTTAGGAAATTCTCCTTTTAGGTTTCACATAGCCCTAACTCATGATATTCATTCACAGAAAAGATACAAAGTTTATGCAATAGGTAAATGGATACTGCGTGTTCAAGGTGTCTGGATCCAAGAGAACACATTTCCCTTGACGCAGCACCCATGGAAGAAGGAAGAGAGCAGGTGAAATGATATTTAACGAAGATTGCACCAACAATTGCACAGATCCAGAAAATTCACCATTTAAAAAAAATCATTCTTGAAGTTTGTAGAAGGGCTGAAAATGTTCATAACTTGCCTGTAGCTTGGCTTGGGGCTGCTTGGTTTCTAATCAGGGAAAGCAATCAGACGGGATCTATTTTGTTATACTTCACAATGCCTATAGAAAAGACAAACATCCTGAATATCAAGAAGTAAATGTATATAGATTCCAATGTGCCTATGCATCACTTTATTTGTGTACCTCTTAATGTGAATCCACGTGGTTAGACAGCAGCTTTCCCAAAGACCAGCCCTTTGTTTTGCTAGCAGATTGAAACAGTTCTTTTCTTTGTTGATTTTTGCATTTTTTCCCCCACTAGTTGCAGACAGGAAATCTCAAGAGAGTTTTCAAAAGCTCAAGCAATAACATCTCTTTACTAAAAATAGATAATGCAAGCTGGCTTGGAGTCTCTGTCTCAGCATCTTAAGATTTCAAGAGGAATAACATGTGTGCAGTATTTTCAGGAGGCAACACACAACAGCGCAATCTTAGCTCCTTTGTTCTGTGATGGAAAGGAACAAAACAATGAGGCTTTCTAAAAATGGTACTTCTCAAGGAGGTGTTTATTGCATGCTAGGAAAAAAATAATACCAGACTCTGCACTTCATTTGCATTTTTAAACCCATCCAAATAGAGGCAGCAGGGTGGATGTTGTTCCTGGTTGTTTATGTCAATAAAGGATGTGAAAATCCTAGGAGAATTATGTGCAGGATCTCATTCATTTTTAAGAGGCAATATGTCATCATTTTGATACTCAGGTTTCATGCTGCACAAAGTCAATTGTTGTAAATGGGAATCCATACTCATAGATTGATAGAGTCATAGAATGTGTTGGTTTGGAAGAGATCTTAAAGAACATCTAATTCCAACCCACCTGCCATGGGCAGGGACACCTTCCACTAGATAAGTTGCTCAAGGCCTCATCCAAGCAGGCCTTGAGAATCTCTAGGGAGTGGACATCCATGATCTCCCTGGACAGCCTGTTCCACTGTCTCCCCACTCTCACTGTCAAGAATTTCTTCCTAATCTCCAGACCAAATCTGCCCTCCTCAAGTTTCAACCCATTCCCTCTTTGTCTTACCACTACAAGCCCTTGTAAAAATTCCTTGCCCAGCTTTCTTGTAGGCCCCTTTCAGGTAGATGTGAATTCATATCCTCCTGCCACTGAGCAAGGACTAATTTTCATCTCTCCTTCTGTTTCATTGTTCATTGACTTTTAGAACTGGTGAAGCCAGATTTTTCATCTTATTTGGCTTAACCAAAATAAATGTCATATTTCTATATAATCACAACAAGAATGAGGAGCACGTGGCACAGCACATGAGAAGGGTCAGGGTTATAAATGAAAGTGATTTGATAATTTTAATAGCTTCAAGGTTACAATTAGCAATATGTAAAAGAATCTCTCTAAGAAACACTAAGATGATGCTTACCAGGGAAAGTTAAATCAAATAGTGAGCTGACATGTACTACAAATGTTGGCCTTATGCAGCCTATAAGGTGTTAAATCAAATAGTGACTGACATGTACTACAAATGTTGGCCTTATGCAGCCTATAAGGTGTTAAATCAAATAGCGAGCTGACATGTACTACAAATGTTGTAGTATTTGTAGTTGGCCTCATGTAGTCTGCAAGGTGTTCCCTGCATGTAAACTTGAATGCCTGTGAAAAGGAACTCTCATTATTCTATTTCTCTTAGGAATGATCATTTCAACAGTGAAGCTTTGCCATCAGTTTAATCATATTTAATTCATGTAGCAGAGACAGTGGATATAGTGCAATGCCTCCTGTTTCCTGCCTTGAAAATGCAATCCCTCTTCGCTGGGATATTCATGGAAGAGGTCATACAGGGGGCAGAGGGGGAAGCATTAAGTTCTGACTTGAGAAGCAAGTTTCAAGCATTCTCATATATTCATGCCAAAAGCAGGGAAGGAATATCAATATGTCCCCTATGGTCTTGGGAGGTAAAAGAGAATTATAGTACAAAAGCCTAATGTAAATCAGACTTCATACACATTACTGTAATGGAGAAAAACTAGATTACTGCAGCTGAAGATATGTTCCACAAATGAATGTAGCATGTGAAACACAAATCAATTTTCCATCTCCTCTTAAAGTCTAGAATCTGGAGAGTATTTCAGAAATCAATCCAGGATCAGCTCTTTTGCTCTGGAGAGACTGATTTCCTACCAGAGGAACTCCGAGCTTTAATAGAAGGTGAAAAGGATATAAACCTGTCCTTCTCCCTGATTTATGGGTTTACCATTATATAAAACTGATAACAGTTCAGAATTGCTGGCACTGCCATAGTTTTGTGTTTTCAGGAAGGTCCCAGTGAAGGCTTGGCCAAGGGGATGCCTAGAGTGCTCCCAGGTGTTGCTCTGGTCCCAGCCCTGGGAAGACCAAATGCAGCAGCAGTGAAGGAATGTGATTGTAAGCACCTGTCTCTAAGTGATGCCAAACCATTTGGACTCAATGCCCCTGTGCAAGTGGTCCCCTGCTCTGTCATATTTAGGGAGATGTTACTCTTTGACTATTTAAGAGCCACTGAATGAGTATATAGCCACAAAAATGCTGTGCGGGACACCAAAGCTGCATCCTCACCATGTGGCTGCAATAAACACACTACAGGCTACCCAAACCTGCACCAAACTATCTTCAGGCTAGAAGCCATGCTTGAAAATGTAGAAGTCCTGTGCTCAGGAAAGTAGGTTTGCAGGCTCCCTTTCCCTTAAGAAGATGATAACATTGGCCTCAAAATGCTGCTGAGATACACTTCTGTTCTCAGCTAGTTTGTCAGATTTTCTAGAGGAGGGGCTGTCAAAGACAAGGTTCCAATCAGATGTGATTTGCCTGAAACGCGACTGAAAATCCTAGGGCATGTTAATATTTGTAGCCTGGTCAGTCTGTAAATTAAGTCACTCATTTAATGAATTCATAGATTCATAGAATGATTTACTTTGGAAGGGATAGTAAATATCATCTACTTCCAACTCCCCTGGCGTGGTCAGGGACACCTTACACTAGACTGGCTTGGCAACTAGACCAAGTTGCTGAAGGCCTCCTTTTAAAGACAGCTGCTATGATATATATGAGATTGAATTGTCCTATAAATAAGAAATTTATAATTTTCATCATGAAAGCAGAGAAGTAGAAGGGATTTTTTTAATGCTAAGAGAAAGTAAAGCCAAATATTCAGGTTTTTATGTGTAACTTTATGGATAATTCAGTGAATTCACGTCCAATGACAGAGTATTTCATAGCTACTGAGAAGGCTGAGAAGGAGTCAGCATATGACAAATCAGTCCTCCCAAATGAACTTCAGTTCAGAGGAGAAAATATTTCCCCTTCGCTTTTCCCACTGCCAATTTGACAGTGCATCAGCTGACAAAACCCAAAACTTGACTGAATATCCAACCGGACCTTGATGATATCAGACTTCTGCAGTGTTTCATGTAGACAACAGCAGAAAGAACTAATGATCACTACTGTCTGGGGCTCAGACTGAAAGGTTTTCCTGAGGTTGTCCATCACACACAACCAGCTCTGAAACAGTATTATCATTTTAGTGATGAAAAGTGGTCCTACAACAACAACAAAACTAAAATCTGGATTGAAATAGGAAAAGGTTTTACAACACACTGCAAGCACTGACCTTAATATATTGAATATTAGGACTACTTACACATGGAAACTTTCAAGTATTGTAATACCGCAATAAGGACTAAATTAAGTCTAAAGAAAGCTGGAAGGAAAAAAATATATTAGAGTCATAGAATTGCCAAGGCTGGAAGGGACCTCAAGGATCATCTAGTTCCAACCCCTCTGCCATGGACACTTCACACTAAATCAAGTTGCCCAGAGCCACATCCAGCCTGGCCTTAAAAACCTCCATGGATGAGGCTTCCACCACCTCCCTGGGCAACCTGTTCCAGTGTCTCATCACCCTCATGGGGAAGAATTTCTTGCTAACATCCAGTCTGAATCTCCCCTCCTGTAGCTTAGATTCATTCCCCCCAGTCCTATCAATATCTGACACACTAAATGTCCCACCCTAGCTTTCTTGTAGCCCCCTTCAGGTACCAGAAGGCTACAATAAGGTTTGCTCAGCGCCTTCGCTTCTCCGGACTGATTCTCTGCAGTGGTTTTTTGGATTGGCTGTGAATTTAGAACAAAAATCCTTCTTTTCTCTTTCCTTGGATTTTGAGGGAATCACAGGTGATGATTTAGGGTTGGGATCATGGCTGTGCCTTGAAGTGCCTCTCTGGATTGGTGTTTAGAAAAAAAAAAAGAATGGAGTTTTGCTTAGCCACCCGTATTTTCTCAAAAGTAAGCAATATTTCCCTTACACTGCAGTTCTTTGTGCTTTCTTGGTTGTGTTCCAAAGCCTGATAGGCCATAGATTTTATTCTATTTTTTTATATGCTAGCTGGGTCCAAGTTATTAAGTTTTACAAGATGTAGATTTGGTAACTCTATTGGCTGTGAATGGAAATATAGAAAAATAAGGAAGTTTCCTCAATGATCATTTGCACTTTCTGTGCATGTTAATTAAGGTACAAATCTGACTAATAAGCTGTTATTTCCACAAGGAATAATTTAAAGTCAATTCAAAACTTTCACTACATAGTATTGAGTCAAAAGAATAAATGTGTTATGTGGCTACTTTTCTGGTATTGATTGGATCTTGAGATACATTCTCACTCACTCTATTAGACCTCTGCTCTGCGTGATTTATGGTAATGTCTACTTTCTGCATCCCTGACTCATTCCATTCCCTGAATTCTCACTGGTTCCAAAGGTTAAAATAGGCTTTTAATGCTGAGTTGAGACTGCTATTAATATTTCTTTTTTTCTAGAGGAGAATTTACTCCTGCTGTGTCAATCTGTAAACAAGACACAAAGTAGGCCTGCTGTAAAAAAATGCTAAATACAGAGAAGAAGGAGCTTATAACTGGACTCAAAGCAGGACTGATAATGCGCAGGAATCCTGTTGCAAGAAACCCCAGATACAGTCTAGTTATCACAGAATCACAGAATGTTAGAGGTGAAGGGACCTCCAGGGATCATTGAGTCAATCCCCCCTGCCAAAAGCAGGATCAGCTCTGCTAGGTCACACAGAAATGCATCCAGATAGGTCTTGAATGTCTCCAGAGAAGGAACCTCCACGACCTCCCTGGGCAGCCTTTTCCATTTACTTTACTGAAATGCCCCCAAAATCACTTCTCCCAGACTGGGCAGGGCTCAGCAGACCCCAGGAGGTGACTTCAGATCCTTGTTGCTGTTGCATTGCTGGTTGGTGCTACCTACCTGCCTGTCCTCATGCTGGATGACACAAGCATGTTTGAGCTGAGCAGCAGAGCCCATGTGGGGATTGTGCACAACTTGTGTGAGACTTACCCATGAGCAAGAATATAGAAAGATGACTATCACAATATATTAGAGGTTGGAAGGGACCTCCAGAGATCATCAGGTCCAACTTCCCTGCCAAAGCAGGACCACCCAGGGTAGTCCACACAGGAATGCATCCAGGCAGATTTTGAATGTGTCCAGAGAAGGAGACTCCACAACCTCTTTGGGCAGCCTCTTCCAGGGCTCACTAAAAAGCTCCTCACCAGCTTTCTGGAAGGCCACAATAAGGTCTCCTCAGAGCCTTCTCTTCTCCAGACTGAACAATTGGCTTTCTGGGCTGCAAGTGCACACTGGTAGCTCATGTTGAGCTTCTCATCCACCAGCACCCCCAGGTCCTTTTCTTCAGGGCTGCTCTCAAGCCAGTCACTGACCAGCCTATGTCTGTGCCTGGGATTGCCCTGACCCAGATGTAGGACCTCGCACTTGATCTTGTTGAACCTCATGAGGCTGTGTAATGGGTTGGGGCAGACCCCCTCCCCACCACGCGCAAAAAATAATGACTCAGACAAACAGATTGCAAAAGTGATGGAAAGTTTAAATAGAACAGTGAGTGCGTGCAGAGAACTAGAGATACAGTGACGAGAGAAAAGAACCCAAAACAGACCCAGAGAAACCCATCCCTACCTGGGGGTACACCCGAGACCCCCAGGGCTCCCTCTTCCCCCTCCCATTGCTAGGCTAGTCTCAGCTGGCCAGATCTGAGACTGCCCATCCCCCTGTGGCCTTGGGCCTAGCCAGGCCCAAAGCCAGGAGATCTCTCCCCCATGTTACCGGCTGACGGAGGAGGAAGAAAAGAGGAAGTGCCAGACCCCGCCGCGAAACTTATAGTGGTGCAAGGGATCATGGTAGGAAATAACCTAATTTCCTGTGTCCACCCACTGGGCTGGACTTCTGGACACAGGAAGCAGCCCTGTAGCAGACGGCACCCAGCCCAAACTATGACAGGAGCCACCCCTTTATTTCAAACCATGATGCCTGCACCCAAACACATCATCAAATCAGAAAACTGATGACATGTCCGGCGAAGTCCACGTCTTCATCTGGGCGTCCACTCAAACAGTCTCTCAGTCAGGCTCTAGTGTCTGTTCATTCCAGTTCTTCTTCCTTCATCCAATGGAACCTCCCGGCGATGCAGAACTCATTCTCCTGCGGTGCAAGTTCTCCATGGATCCGTTGGGCATCCTGGTCACCTGGAACAGCCTCACGACTTCTCAGCCAAGCCTCTACTTTTCACCCATGGTCACTCGGCGGCATATTCTCCACCCCTGGGGCAGGCCAGTCGAAACAATCCAACCCACGACTGCCTTTTTCAATCCATCCAGGGTGCCGCAACCAACCGCTTCCAACTGCGGTCCAAAACCACACGGATGCTCGTCCGAGGTACTCTGCCCCCCCACTAGGCGTACCAGTACCAAGGCAAGACAGCATCCGGCTGCACACCCCCCCCTTGGAAAGGGAGGGGCTGCACCACAGCTCACTGAGAAGAAGGGAGGTGGAGCCAGGTGCTCGGCGCCAGTTTCGGAACTCGTCCGAAAAAGTCGGGGAAGAGACTAGGGCCGGGCCCGCCGCAGCCCGAGCGTACGGCCGGGTCCGCCGCCGCCGCTCGCCCGCAGCAGGGCTCCGCCCACCTCTGCCGCCGCGGCGCAGAATCAAAATCATCTCCACCCCTCGGACACTCAAACGGCTTCTCCAGCGAAAGCCATGCGCGCGTTCTCAGAGCCCTTGAAAACGGCTTTCCAGCTGGAGTCCCCGTCGGCCCCCCGGGGCTTCGGGAGCTGGCTCGCCCGCTCGCAGCGGCTGGCTCTATCCCCGCAGCGAGAACGGACCTGACTCTGATCTGCTCGCCGCTGCCCCTCCCCCACTTCACTGCCCGCCGCGGAGGAGGGGCAGGTTCCGCGTTCTCAAGCGGTACCCCGATGCCGATGGTCGAGCACCACCCCTGCCTGAAATAGCAGAGGGTCCGCGCCACCGGCAGCGCACCAGTCATCCCCCCACAATCCACAAGAGCTTACACGGTCGCCCCGGCAACATCACTTGAGCCCCCAACTGCCAAACCCAAACCGACGCCCAGAACTGAATTTAAACTCTCCATCCTTTGCAATCGATCTGCAGAGTGGGCACAACAGCCAGCCCCACGTTGGTGCGCCAAAATGTAGTGGGTTGGGGCAGACCCCCTCCCCACCACACGCAAAAAATAATGACTCAGACAAACAGATTGCAAAAGTGATGGAAAGTTTAAATAGAACAGTGAGTGCGTGCAGAGAACTAGAGATACAGTGACGAGAGAAAAGAACCCAAAACAGACCCAGAGAAACCCATCCCTACCTGGGGGTACACCCGAGACCCCCAGGGCTCCCTCTTCCCCCTCCCATTGCTAGGCTAGTCTCAGCTGGCCAGATCTGAGACTGCCCATCCCCCTGTGGCCTTGGGCCTAGCCAGGCCCAAAGCCAGGAGATCTCTCCCCCATGTTACCGGCTGACGGAGGAGGAAGAAAAGAGGAAGTGCCAGACCCCGCCGCGAAACTTATAGTGGTGCAAGGGATCATGGTAGGAAATAACCTAATTTCCTGTGTCCACCCACTGGGCTGGACTTCTGGACACAGGAAGCAGCCCTGTAGCAGACGGCACCCAGCCCAAACTACGACAGGCTGTCATGGGCCCAGCTCTCCAGCCTGTCAAGGTCCCTCTGCATGGCCTCCCTTCCCTCCAGCCTGTCTGCTGCACCACACAGCTTGGTGCTGTCAGCAAACCTCATGGTTCACTCAATGCCACTGTCCATGTCATCAACAAAGATGTTAAACAAGACTGGTCCCAGTACTGATCCCTGAGGGACTCCACTTGTCACTGGCCTCCACTTGGACGTGGACCCATTGGCAGCCACTCTTTGGGTGTGGCTGTCAACCCATTTTTTTTTCCACTGGATGGATGTACAATTCAGTGGATAAAGAACTGGCTTGATGGCCACACCCAAAGCCTGTGGTAGCACTTCTCTAACATCTAGAATGAATGCATTTTATTACAGAAGGAGGAAGAGTGCTGGATGAAAAGGATAATTTTTGAAGGAATACAAGTGTGAAAATACATTTTGATTTTGAATTGAGCAGTGACACTAGAGTAAAAAAAGCTGGAAGGATGTTTATTTGTATCAATGGAGCTTTAAATGTTATATAGCATCATAGTATCATTCAGGGTTGGAAGGGACCACAAGGATCATCTAGTTCCAGCCCCCCTGCCATGGGCAGGGACACCCCACACTAGGTCAGGCTGGACAGAGCCTCATCCAGCCTGGGCTTAAACACCTCCAGGGACGGGGCCTCGACCACCTCCCCGGACAACCCATTCCAGGGTTTCACCACTCTCATGGGGAAGAACCTCCTCCTCACATCCAGCCTGAATCTCCCCACCTCCAGCTTCATTCCATTCCCCCTAGTCCTATCACTACCTGAGATCCTGAGAAGTCCTTCCCCAGCCTTCCTGGTGATCTGATTTATTCCATTGTGCTAAACTCCCATTTGTCAATAAAGAAAGAAGCACAGTGGCAAAAACCAACCAACCAAATAACCCCAAACAACAACAACAACAAAAGACTAATTCCTCATTTAAAGTGAAGATGATGTGAATAATTACCAGATTTGGCCAGAAAAGGGGAATTCTATTTCACTAAAAAATGTGAGTTTAGAAATGAAGTTATTTTGTGGGGGGGTGGGAGGAATAGAAGGGCATCCTGAGAAAAGATCATACTGAGAATACAGCTCATGGCCTGGTGCTGATGGTTGTCACCCGTTTTGTGGATAGCTGAGGCCCAGCTCCTGTTTTGCTGATAAAATGCAGAACATTTCAATTAATAAGCACATGATGAGCAACTCTCAGAGAGCACCAGCCGTTAGCTGTTGTTCCCATGTAGAGATTAATTTCCTTACTGTTGTCTAAGAAATAAAACGGCAATTTGTCCTTGGGCAAGAGAGAACTGATGGCACTTTATACCTGTGAAATTAAGATATGGAAGCTAAAATCAAGATAAAAACATTATAGTTTCATAGTTTCATAGTTTCATTCAGGGTTGGAAGGGACCACAAGGATCATCTAGTTCCAACCCCCCTGCCATGGGCAGGGACACCTCACACTAGATCAGGCTGGACAGAGCCTCATCCAGCCTGGGCTTAAACACCTCCAGGGATTGGGCCTCGACCACCTCCCTGGACAACCCATTCCAGGGCTTCACCACTCTCATGGTGAAGAACCTACTCCTCACATCTAGCCTGAATCTCCCCACCTCCAGCTTCATTCCATTCCCCCTAGTCCTATCACTCCCTGAGATCCTGAGAAGTCCTTCCCCAGCCTTCCTGTAGCCCCCCTTCAGATACTGGAAGGCCACAATTAGGTCACCTCGGAGCCTTCTCTTCTCCACACTGAACAGCCCCAACTCTTTCCTATAGTCAGCCCTACATTGTAGTTTGAAGGGCAGGATTCAGACCTCTGATATTTCTAGTCAATTAAAAACGTATCTGAATTATATGACAACGTTTGACAATAAGACTGGGAGTGGTGTGAAGTTAGAATCTGGTGGTTATTTCAGGGGCACAGAAACACATACAGGTCACTATCCTTTTCCTCTTTAACAACCAAGAAAGGCCTCTGAAGTCCATTCCCCCTGCGAAAGGCAGCAAGCCTCCTGTGCCTCTGTGAAGCAGCAGGATTTCCGCAGAGCTCACCCCACAGCCAGGGCACAGGGGGTTGGTACCACAGCTTGTGGCAGTGCTGTTTGACTTGGTGTCAACAGCTGCAGGCTGAGCTGGCAGAGCCAAAT
The DNA here is from genome assembly GCF_026170545.1 of Melanerpes formicivorus. Taxonomy (NCBI): domain Eukaryota; kingdom Metazoa; phylum Chordata; class Aves; order Piciformes; family Picidae; genus Melanerpes; species Melanerpes formicivorus. Next base: position 15,468,895 of record NW_027142367.1, on the reverse strand, counting down.
GTTTGCTGCATCTGATGATTAATCCTCATGGGAGATTCAGGACCATTTCAAACATCTCAGAGGACTTTTTCATGCAGTCTATCCACCCAGGAAAACAATATGCTTCTTATATCCCGAAGGGTGCAGGATTTCAGAGGCTGTAGTCACAGACCCCATTTAGTTAACTGGTCCTTTCCCTCTGACTTGGATATAATTTACTATTAACATTATTTCTGCAAATTCAGATACAATATTTCTTAAATACCTTAGAGAGCAAGCATCAAGGAGCAGCGTGATGGATGCTTACATTCCATTATTGCTGCAGGAACACACTGTTACTGCATGCAGCTGGGCTGAGGGAGTGCTACAGTCATTCGATCACATCCTGTCACTCCTAATACATCAGGCTAAACTCACACACAAAGCTTGCAGCCCACTCTTCTAACACCATCTAATATACAACACTTACATTTCAGCTGAAATAATTTTTAAATTTAATGAAATCATTACATCATTCACCTTGTAATGTACCAAGACCTCACAAGAAAGGGCAGGGACTTTGCTCCCATTCCCAGCAGGAGTAGGGAAGTGATCGTGTCCCTTGTACTCTGCACTGCTGAGGCTGCTGGACATGAGCCAACAGTGTAAGCTTGCAGCCCACAAGGACAGTGGCAGCCGGGAATGCATCAAAAGCAGTGTGGCCAGCAGACGGAGAGAGGGGATTCTGCCAGTCTACTCTGCTGAGATCTCGAGTACTGTGTCCACCTCTAGAGCCCTCAATGTAAGAAGAACATGGACCTGAAGGAGCTGGTCCAGAGGAGAGTCATGAAAATGAATAGGGGGCTGGAACACCTCTCCTTCCTATGAGGATAGGCTGAGGGAGCTGGGGTAGTTCAGGCTGGAGAAAAGAAGGCTCCAGTGAGACCTAATAGCAGTCTTCCAGTACCTGAAGGGGGCTACAAGAAGTTTAGAGAGGGACTGTTTCCAGATGCCTGTAGAGATAGGACAAGGGGCAATGGTTTAAAATTAGAGAAGAGGAGATTTAGATTGGATGTCAGGAATGAGTTCTTTAGCATGGAACACTGCCACAGGTTATCCAGGGAGGTTGTTGGAGTCCCATACCTGAAGATGTTCAAAGTCAAGCTTGACAGGGCTCTGAGCAACCTGATCTAGTTGAGGATGTCCCTGCTGACTGCAGAGGGGATTGAACTAGATGACCTTTGGAGGACCCTTCCATCACAAACCATTCAATGATTCTATACTTTGGGTGAAATCTGTCTTCTTCTTACACTCTTCTGTTTTTACATGAATTACCCATTTTTATTTTCCTGCCTCTTTTCTCTCCTCCCTTCATCATTTGGTCATATTTTGTAATTTTTTTCCCCACTTTTGTGACTTTTCTTCACATCCCTATGACTTGAGGAAGAAAAGTAGGACTCTCACGTTTTCCTTGAATGATAGATGCCAGGACAGACACCTTAACCTGCACTTTGGAGGTCATTCTGCCCCTGTACACTGCACTGGTTAGGCCACACCTCGAGTCCTGTGTCCAGTTTTGGGCCCCTCAGTTTAGGAAGATGGTTGGCTTGCTGGAACGAGTCCAGAGAAGGGGAACAAAGCTGGTGAGGGGCTTGGAACACAAGCCCTATGAGGAGAGGCTGAGGGAGCTGGGGTTGCTTAGCCTGGAGGAGGCTCAGGGGTGACCTTATTGCTCTCTACAACTACCTGAAGGGAGGTTGTAGACAGGCGGATGATGGTCTCTCCTCCCAGGCAGCCAGCACCAGAACAAGAGGACACAGTCTCAGGCTGCACGAGGGGAGGTTCAGGCTGGAGGTCAGGAGGAAGTTTTACACAGAGAGAGTGATTGCCCACTGGAATGGGCTGCCCAAGGAGGTGGTGGAATCGCCATGACTGGAGGTGTTCAGCAGGAGACTTGACAGGGTGCTTGGTTGCATGGGTTAGTTGATTAGGTGGTGTTGGATGATAGGCTGGACGTGATGATCTTGAAAGTCTCTTCCAACCTGGTCTGGTCTATTCTATTCTATTCTATTCTATTCTATTCTATTCTATTCTATTCTATTCTATTCTATTCTATTCATGCCCTTATAGTTTTGAGCAGTTCTTTTTATTTCCTTATACTTTTATATCTTTACCAAATGTAATTGCAGAACTTTGCAACCATACATGCATAGTAATTTAACTCTGGTTTGCTGCCTGATGTCAGATCTAAAGATAAATGTGTAACAAATTCAAAAAACATCATTGTTTAGGTTATGTTCTTCTCACAAACATCCAGGTGCTGCTGTTCTAAAGACTTTATGCCATGTTTCTCATTGATGGAAGCATTCCATGAGTAAGAACAGAGGCTGACAGCAGCTTTGTGAACACAATAGGTATAGATCTTTCTCTACATTTAAGTTCAGATGCGTTCACCCAAGCTTATGCAGTTCATCAAACCTTCTGATATCAGTGACTTAATTGTATAATCTCTAGGACTTCATGGTGCCCACTGGTTTCTGGAGGTGAGCCCTTCATTGCATCTCAAATATGTTTGACTCTCTAGCAAGGACTTCATTCTTATTCATGCAAAAAAAGAGGTTATTATTCTGTCCTGATGTGTTCCAGTGCTGTGATTCATGAGTTAACAGATTATTCTCTCTTGCTTGTACTCTTTCTTAATTATTATGCCTTTGATGTGCATCAGAAGATTGCATTCCCACATCACTTTCTTATGATCTGTACTTGCATGAAGCACCACTTTCTTGCTTTTTAACTTAAATATATTACAAGACTAATTTTCAGTGAGAAGGTTAAAGTCAGTAATAGTCCTTAATCTTAAAGTTTAGGACAGAGAATATGAAAATTCCATCTCAAGAAAGCAAAACAAGCAGTGAACCACACGCTGTGTTACTCTCATTAAGCAAAAAAAATAAATAAATCACAGGATTAGAGGGTGTTAGGGGTTGGAAGGGACCTTTGGAAATATTACAATCCAACCCCCCCTGCCAGAGCAGGACCATAGAATCCAGCACAGGTCACACAGGAACACATCCAGACAGGGATTGAAAATCTCCGGAGAAGGAGACTCCACAAACTCTCTGGGCAGCCTGTTCCAGTGCTCTGTGACCCTCACAGTAAAGAAGTTCCTCCTCATGTTGTGGTGGGACTTGCTGTGTTTCTATCCATTGCTGCTTGTCCTGTCACAGGGTGCAATAGAGCAGAGTCTGTCCCTTCCCTTTTGACTCCCAGCCCTCAGATATTTATAAACATTTATTAAATCCCCTCTCAGTCCTCTCCAGACTAACCAGCCCCAGGTCTCTCAGCCTCTCCTCATAAAGCAGTGCTCCAGTCCCATAATCATCCTTGTAGCCCTCTGCTGAACTCACTCTAGCAGATCCCTGACCCTCTTGAACTGGGGAACTCAGAACTGGACACGATATTCCAGGTGAGGTCTTACTAGGGCAGAGCAGAGTGGGAGGAGAACCTCCATCCATCTGCTGGACACACTTTTCTTAATGTACCCCAGGATCCCATTGGCCTTCTTGACGACAAAGCCACATTGCTGTCCCATGGATAGCTTTTTATCCACCAGGACTCCCAGGTCCTTCTCCACAGGTATCTGCCAGATAATTTTCTCCTGAGCACAAATCTTTCCCTTTTTATGTTGCACTTTCCCTGGCTTGAGTAAGAAGTGCATTAATTAATGATTAGTGAAGTATTTTCCTACTAGAACTCCAAGACTTCATCTGTTTTGTTTTGGCTAAATGCACAGGCGCTCTCATAATGTATGATCAGATTACACATAACATCATACAGCCTCCAAATCGATGCACTGCAGTAGTTTGATATGCTTAAACTAATAGCCTAGATGCTTACTGCAGCAAGGCTTAATTAGAAACTAACTTTGAGAAGAATCTTTAATTTCAAAAATACTGTAGGGTAAGTTTACTCTTGACCCAGTCAAGAAAATCTACCCATTCAAGAGTGCTGCAGAAAATTGACCTGTGAAAATAAAAATATTTAAGCAAAAAAACCCACCCCAGACTACTTTTTGAGCTGTAGAGTCTAGTTCCTATGGTCCAGAAATTGGTTTGGAATTGTTACAGTTTGAAGGAGGAACTTTAGCCTAGATCCTGACTGCAAAGACTGAAAGTAAAATAAATTACCATTGGATGTGAAAAGAAAAGAAAAGAAAAGAAAAGAAAAGAAAAGAAAAGAAAAGAAAAGAAAAGAAAAGAAAAGAAAAGAAAAGAAAAGAAAAGAAAAGAAAAGAAAAGAAAAGAAAAGAAAAGAAAAGAAAAGAAAAGAAAAGAAAAGAAAAGAAAAGAAAAGAAAAGAAAAGAAAAGAAAAGAAAAGAAAAGAATGGAATAGACCAGGTTGGAAGAAACCTTCAAGATTATTGTGTCCAACCTATCAGCCAATCCAACCCAAATAAATAACTAAACCATGGCACCAAACACCCCATCAAGTCTCCTCCTGAACATCTCCAATGATGGTGACTCCACCACCTCCCCAGGCAGCCCATTCCAATGGGCAATCACTCTCTCTGTGTAGAACTTCTTCTTAACATCCAGCCTAAACCTCCCCTGGTGCAGCCTGAGACTGTGTCCTCTTGTTCTGGTGCAGGCTGCCTGGGAGGAGAGACCAACATCCAACTGTCTACAACCTCCCTTCAGGTAGTTGTAGAGAGCAATAAGGTCACCCCTGAGTCTCCTCTCCAGGCTAAGCAGCCCCAGCTCCCTCAGCCTCTCCTCATAGGGCTTGTGTTCCAAGCCCCTCACCAACTTTGTTGCCCTTCTCTGGACTCGTTCCAGCAAGTCAACCTCCTTCCTAAACTGAGGAGCCCAGACCTAGACACAGTACTCAAGGTGTGGCCTAACCAGTGCAGCATACAGGGGCAGGATGACCTCCCTGCTCCTGCTGGCCACACTGTTCCTGATGTGGTCTATATATTTCATTGGATTGCTAATGGGCATATAGAGAAGAGACATAAACAGTTCTTTCCCTCTCTCCTCTTCTGTCACTTCTCCTTGCAACTTCTCTCTGTCTCTCTTTCTCTCTTCTTGTGGCTTTGCTGGAGTATCTCTGTTTTCACTACTGTGTGAGGTAATGGGAAGGAGGGAGAGAGTGGGGGAGGAGGTGAATGGATCCCCTGGATCCATCCAGGGGGATTTGAGGAGTTTCTGTGTTGTTTTTAAATTGTAAATATATATCTAGAGAGAGAACATATTTTGTGTATTTTGTACATATTCATTGCATTTCATATTTCTAGATTGCAGTTTGCTTTGTAAATAAAGCTTCATTTACTTCCATCCCAAACTGAACCAAGTTTGGCAATATTTGTGACTTTTCTTTACATCCTTATGACTTGAGGAAGAAAAGTAGGACTCTCACATGTTTTCCTTGAATGATAGACGCCAGGACAGACACCTTAACGTGCACTTTGGAGGTCATTCTGCCCCTGTACACTGCATTGGGCAGTGCAGTAGTTTTCTCCAAATTAGTTGGGGGATACCCACCACAGGAACAAAAAAATAAGTAAATTACACAAAATAATTAGGCTTTTCATTCCCTGTCTCTTACAAAGGGCAGCCTCTAAAGGAAATGGCTAAATCTTTAGCAGCCCAATGCATCTTTTCCTATGGGTGAAATGTTTTGCTATGGGAAGTCAAGCCTGAAGAAATGGCAATTAAAGAGGACTTTGAGTTATGCTGTGTATTAACTCTAAAGAAAAATCCAGCATTTTTTTTCCCCTTCAGGATCCACTTCAAAAGACAGATACCTCTAGGAGTAAAAGCCTTTTTTTTCACATCACAGTGGCAGTAGTCTTTAGTTAGTCCTTTTCATATGACCCTTACACCCTCCCCAGTGCCCCTGTTTAGAAACCAGGCTATGTAGATGTAACCACCTTAGGTAGGAGTTGATTTTTTTAACCCTGCCTTTCTGATTTTTATCCTCTCTGAATACTCCATTTAAGAATTTCAAACCTACTTCTTGCCATTGAATTGCAGCATGCAAAGTCTTGATAGCTGTGTGAGATACTAATAGGTTTGTCTCTCTTGGTGTACTCAACAAAGATAAAATCACTTGCTGTTTGCCCAGACAATATGTATTAGGCAGAGCCACTAAGGACTCTTGGAAGGTGCAAAGATAACAGCTGGCCTACAACAATGACCCAGCCATTCATGCCTTCAGGGCAAGATAATCTCCACCCATCAAGTACCCTGGGCAGGGTGACACAATGGTTTTTACCACCTGTTTCCTGCTGTGTAAGGAATGTGGGGGGATTGTCTGAATGGAGATGGGGGAGATGGAGATTCCCCCCCTCTCCATCCAAAATCTTGCCCAAACACACAGCAATACACAGAAAGATTTCCGGGGAAACAACCTAAGGATTATTTCCTGCCCCTGGAATTCCTGAGGGAATACATACCTAAGGACTAAAAACTGTATAAAAGACTGGAGCAACTACTGGGTTGTAGAGAGAAACAGGAGAGAGAAACAGAGGAGAAAAACGGAGATGAAGGAAAACACAGGAGATGGACCATGCCGCTGAGAAGGGAAAGCCAGGACAATGCTGCTCTGGAGAAAAGAGGCTGCCCAGAGGGCCACAGCTCTTCTCCAGCCAAAGCCCCAGCACCCTTTCTCTACAGACCCAGGCTGCCCAGAGGAGCCTCAGCACCATTCCTGTACCAACCCAACATCTCCCCAGAGGACCACAGCTCTTCTCCAGAAAAAGCCTCAGCACCATTTCTCTACAGACCCAACATCTCCTGCAGCACCTTTCCTCCACAGACTTTAACTGTCTTGGGGGGGGGGGAATGAGGGGTGTGGTAATATAATTCCTTTCCTTCTCTCTCTCTCTTCTCTCTCTCCCTCTCTATTTTCTCCCTCTCCCCTTCTTATTTCCCCTTTATTTATGTAATAAATAGTCTTCATGTTTTTTCTAACATTTTAATAATGTAATTCCTAATGCCATGAAGAAAAATCACATCAGGTGGAAGTGAGCTACACATAATCATTTACATGATGAATTTTATAGTCACATACATGATTATTTTTACAGTCACTTACATGATTTATTGTATTTATTGGCATTTATTTTATTCTAAAATAGATTTGTTTCTTAAATGTGTTTTTTTCTAAAGCAGTTATTTGAATACTTACAATTGAAAGCATGGAGGCAGTTTACTTTAAATCCAAAATCACAGAATCACAGAATAGTAGGAGTTGGAAGGGACCTGTGAAGATCATCTACTTCAACTCCACTGCTAATGCAGATTTTCCTAGAACAGGTCACATGAGAACGTGTCCAAGCAGGTTTTGAGGGTCTCCAGAGGAGGAGATGCCACAACCTCTCTGAGCAGTCTGTTGCAGTGCTTCAGCACCCTCAAAGCAAAGAAGTTTTTCCTTAAGTTCTAGCAAAACCTCCTGTGTTCTAGTTGGCAATATTAGCCCTTTTTTTATCACTGGCTACTGCTGAAAAGAGCCCAGCCCCATCCTCATCACCTCTACCCCTTAGAGGTTTGTATGCTCTTTTCCAGGCTAAAGACCCCCAGGTCTCTCAGCCTCTCCTTGTAAGAGAGATGCTCCAGTTTCCTCATCACCTCTGTGGCCCTCCCTCTCTCCAGTTCCTCTTGAAAACTGGGGAGGCCAGAACTGGACACAATACTCCAGGTGCAGCCTCACCAGGCCAGAGCAGAGGGAGAGGGTTTGTCTTCTGCACTGCTTCACTGAGTATTTCCCATTCACTCTGCAGCAACGTTTTTATGCCATCACAGATTAGAGGACCAAATGCCTGCTGAGCGTCAGTCCATCTGTGCCCTCACACATAAACCTTTTCTGCGCAACTCATTAGTCTGCAGAAGTATATCTAATAATACAATACAGATACAGAAAATAATCAAATCTCTAGAAAAACAACCCCAACCATCAACCAAACAAAAAAACAACCTTAATATTTTATTTGACTTCTCTATCTCCTGTGTGCACTCCAGTGCCAGCTCGAACACTGTGTTGAAGAATTAAACCTTATTTTACTGAGATGGTTGGGAGGACTCATGCACAAAGCTGGTGATTTCCAATATGCAATAGAGGAATAATTGAGAGAATGGGAGGGGAAAAAAAAATCATAACTAAAATATACCTTTATTATGATTTTCCTTTTGTTAGTGTAACATCCAATTCTCTTTGGTGGGGTGTTTTTTTGTTGTTGTTTTCCTGAAAGTTCTAGGGTGATTTTTGACTTAAAAGGACTATGACAGTGGGGTCTCCTTAATTATGTTTTCAGCTTTGTGGGCAGCATTTGCAGACTAAGATAAAGAGCTTCAGAGCAGTCAGAGTCATCCATTCTGGTTATATTTTTCAACCACGTGTATTTTACAACAAGTTTTAAATATGCAAGGCATCCAGCAGTCATCCCACTCATGGAGTTCATTTTTTCCCTGAGCCCTCAGCTCTACTGTCAGGTAATTGCTGGGTGAGCTACAGGAGCCCCAGTTCCTCTGAGCTGTTCCCTGCTCACCCATGTTGCATTGTGGTATCCAAGGCAAGGCAGAATCTTGGCTTTGCTTTCCCACCCTCACCACAAAGGGGCTCCTTGTGTTGAGGTGAAACTTCCTATGTTCCAGCTCGTATCCACTGCTCTTTATCCTGTCCCTGGGCCCCACCACAAAGAGGCTGCCACCTTCATCTTGACACCCACCCCTCAGATATTTAAAGACATTGATCAGATCTCCTCTCAGCCTTCTCTTCTCCAGACTAGACAGCCCCAGGGCTCTCAGTCTTTCTTCATAGGAGGGATGTTCAAGCCCCTTCATCATCCTCATAGTTCTTTGTTGGACTCTCGCATATGCCAATGCTGATCATAAAGGAGATACCATGAGTTAACTTTCACTGAAGATAGGATTTTGTTACACACAGCATTTTTCTTAACTTAGCTGTGCAACACAGCAATTCTTTGCAGAATTAAAAAAATATGTTAAAATCAATATATTAATATTTGCAGAGATTGCAGACTTGGGGTTTTCTACAAGCCAGGCAAAAGCAGAAGAACAGTGAGAAGCAAGAAGCCCAGAAAAATTCAAGTTCTCTATTTAAATGATAGCCAGCTGAGAAAAAAGATCAAAGGCAGAGTGATGAAGAGGAGTAAGAGGAAGAGAGTTCACATTTACAATGGTTATTAAAAATAACATTGCTTAGCACTGAAAGAGAGAATTCAGGTGGAAAAAAAAAGCCCAAACTTTTAACTTTGTTCTTCTTCTTTTGTTTTGTCTGTATTTGATAACCAGGTGCTATGCAACCTTGAGATGTTTATATGTTAGTTTTGGGTAGATGAACTATCCAGATGCCTCTGCTATTTCATACAGCATTAAAAAAGAAGGATTGTGAGAAGTTAATTTCTTTGCTTGGCAGAAAACCTGGGAAAAGGACTTCAAAGTGGAGAAGAAAAAAAATGAGGTAACTGCCTTTCCAGAAATAGCCCCATGGATCAGAAAGGGACCTGGGGGTGCTGACTGACAGCCACCTAAACATGAGCCAGCAGTGTGCCCAGGTGCCCAAGAAAGCCAATGGCATCCTGGCCTGCATTAGGAATAGTGTGGCCAGCAGGAGCAGGGAAGTCATTGTGCCCCTGTACTCTGCACTGGTTAGGCCACACCTTGAGTACTGTTTCCAGTTCTGGGCCCCTCAGTTTAGGAAGGACATTGAGAGAAGGGAAACGAGGCTGGGGAGAGGCCTTGAACACAAGCCCTATGAGGAGAGGCTGAGGGAGCTGGGATTGTTTAGCCTGGAGAAGAGGAGGCTCAGGGGAGACCTCAATGCCCTCTAAAGCTACCTGAAGGGTGGTTGCAGCCAGGATGGGTTTGGTGTCTTTTCTCAAGCAACCAGCACCAGAACAAGAGGACACAGTTTCGAGCGGTGGCAGGGAAGGTTTAGGCTCAAGGTGAGGAGAAAGTTCTTCACCGAGAGAGTCATTTGTCATTGGAATGTGCTGCCCAGGGAGGTGGTGGAGTCACCGTCCCTGGAGGTATCATAATAACATAGTATCAGTCAGGGTTGGAAGGGACCACAAGGATCATCTAGTTCCAACTCCCCTGCCATGGGCAGGGACACCCCACACTACATCAGGCTGGCCAGAGCCTCGTCCAGCCTGGGCTTAAACACCCCCAGGGACAGGGCCTCGACCACCTCCCTGGACAACCCATTCCAGGGTTTCACCACTCTCATGCTGAAGAACCTCCTCCTCACATCTAGCCTGAATCTCCCCACCTCCAGCTTCATTCCATTCCCCCTAGTCCTATCACTACCTGGGATCCTGAGAAGTCCTTCCCCAGCCTTCCTGTAGGTCCCCTTCAGATACTGGAAGGCCACAATTAGGTCACCTCGGAGCCTTCTCTTCTCCAGACTGAACAGCCCCAACTCCTTCAGTCTGTCCTCATAGGAGAGGTGCTCCAGCCCTCTGATCATCCTTGTGGCCCTTCTCTGGACACCTTCCAGCACCTCCACATCCCTCCTGTAATAGGGGCTCCAGAACTGGAGGCAGTACTCCAGGTGGGGTCTCACCAGAGCTGAGTAGAGGGGGAGGATCACCTCCCTCGACCTGCTGGCCACACTTCTGATGCAGCCCAGGATCTGATTGGCTTTGCGGGCTGCAAGTGCACACTGAGAGCTCATGTTGAGCTTTTTGTCCACCAGCACCCCCAAGTCTCTCTCCTCAGGGCTGCTTTCCAGCCACTCACTGCCCAGCCTGGATTTGTGCCTGGGATTGCATCACCCAATTATAATTTTATTGCCCACCATAACCTTTGGACTAGCCAGGGACACCACACCAGCTGCCTACCATAATACAGTAAATGGATAGTAAAGATTTGTAGAGCAAGGCAGGGCACCAAGGACCAGCTTCTAGTTTTATTTTCATCAATATCTATGTTACACTACCAAGCTGTTAGCACAGAAACGTTCTTCATCACCAATTACAAATTATGTTTAAAATAAATGTTATTAGGAGGAGAGGGAATGGGTGGAAGCTTGGGGAGGGTGGGTTTTGCCTGGAGATTAGGAAAATATTCTTTTCAGTGAGAGTGGTGAGACACTGGAAGAGTGCTGTGGATGTCCCCTCCCTGGAGGTGTTGAAGGCCAGGTCGGATGAGACCTTGAGCAACCTGGGCTAGTGGGAGGTGTCCCTGCTCATGGCAGGGGGGTTGGAATTAGATGACCTTTAAGGTCCCTTTCCAACTCTACAAATTTATGCTTCAGATATTTGGAGACACAGAGGAAAAAAGACAGAATCTAGGTTTCCTGAATTACTCATAAAACCATTCAATTTGGTTTTTAGCCACAGATATTCCTGCGGGATGAAACGAGTCCTTGGAGCTTAAGGAGCTTTTGCACAATTGCTGAAACCCCAGGGCTTTATTTTTTAAAAGAGCCATAGTTCTAATAGCTTGGCAGGAAGAATAAAAAGAAAGGGCTTGCCTCTAAAGCTTATGTAAACCATAGAAGCTTTTATCAGTAAGCTGTCATGTGGCATTGCTGTATTTTGCAGTGCACATTTGGCTGTGACAGAGTTTGAAAATCAATAATTCTGCACTTTCTGTTTCTGCTGAGCACAGTGCCATTTGCAGTCCAGCTGTGGTGCACGCTGGGGTGTCCAGAAGATGCTGGCAATAAGCAAAGCAGGTAGAGTTTTAGAGAAAGCCAGGCTGTCCCTTGGCAATGCTTGAAACACGGCCAGGCTTCTTTTGTTTAATAGAAAACTTTGAATCAAAAAGCTGAGAGAAGGAAAATGTTTGAATTAAAACAACAGCAGCAACAACAAATAACAAAAAAAAAGAGTAGCTGTTATAAATCTCATTGTGTCAGTTCCTGTAAGTTTTAAATGTTTAAACTCCATTTAAAAAAGCAAATTGTCTCCAGGCTTTCTGTATATCATTGGGAAACCTGTGTGCCAGCTACTGACAACACAGAAAGGCAGCATCCCCTCATCATGTAGCCCTTGGTCCTGAGAGGTTGGAATTAGGGTCAGCCTTACGTCAGAATACAAGAAGGCATCACATTTCCAGCCCAAACCCAGTGCCCAGGGAGGGATATGAGAAGTTGTGCAGCCTCCAACCAGTTGCAGCTCAGGGAATTCCTGAACAAAATGTGATTGATAATGTTGAGTGCTTTCTGTTAAGGCATTTAGTCAACCTGTACTTGAAGCTAAGAGAATTTTAAATAACTATGTACCCACTCTCTTCACAAACACAGTTATCAGCTGTGAAAATAATGGTGTTCTTTTTGTATGCTCCAAGGTGAATGATGAAAGAAGTTAAGAGAAGGTTCAGATTGGACATTAGCAAAAATTTCTTTGCTGCAAGAGTGGTGAGGTGCTGGAACAGGCTGCCCAGAGAGGTGGTGGAGTTACCATCCCTGGAGGTGTTCAAGAAGCTGTAGATGTTTCAGGATCTAGTTTATTGGTCATGGTAGTTGGGTTAGGGTTGGATTTGATGATCTTTTCCAACCTTAATGATTCTATGATTCTCTGGCTCTATGATGCTCCCATGTGTCTGGCATGCATTTTTCTCTCTAAGTCTGTATGAAGGGTCTATGTTCTTTGTCCCTTCTCTTTCCTGTTGGCCTCGTTGCTTCAGGGTTGTTCGATAATCTCCAGCATCTTCACTCATTGTCTTGGTAGAATCTCCAACAGCATACAAACACCTTTGTCTGGTCCCATGTCCTGAGTTCACTTTCTTCTGTCTCTTTACTCTGAAATGAAATTGTTAAAGAAAAAAATGTGACCATGACACTGAGCAGAAAATAAAAAGACCACTTTAAGTTTAAAATGAGTGTGGGCCAAATTTCTTCCCCTAAAAAAGAGAAGTTTCAGGAGGAGACAGTAGAAATTTGATGAGAAAATCTTTCAGTGGTTTTAATTTTAGACTAGCCATTGCATTTTTTTTTTCCAATAATAAAGAAAAAAAAAAAAGAGTAGGATTTCAGAGCAATTATGTGGAATTGTTTTTCACAGTGAGAAGCAGGTTACACTTGTTTCACTCGAATAACTAGGAGCCATTACTTATCGACTGATGCTTCTGAACTGCTACCCAACATACATCTAAAATACTCACATATAACTCCTGAGTCTTTTGACTGGAGGAAGGTAAAGTGGGGAATATTGAACAAAGATCAAAGATATCTCAAACCCCTTGTTTGACAGAATTTCTAGCCACTAGTAGAGCATTATGTCTTCATGTCACATTAATATGGCATCCTGGCCTGCATTAGGAATAGTGTGGCCAGCAGGAGCAGGGAAGTCATTGTGCCCCTGGACTCTGCTTGGGTTAGGCTGCACCTTGAGTCCTGTGTCCAGTTCTGGGCCCCTCAGTTTAAGAAGGACATCGAAACACTTGAACGTGTCCAGAGAAGGGCAACAAGGCTGGGGAGAGGCCTTGAACACAAGCCCTATGAGGAGAGGCTGAGGGAGCTGGGATTGTTTAGCCTGGAGAAGAGGAGGCTCAGGGGTGACCTCATTGTCCTCTACAACTACCTGAAAGGTGGTTGTAGCTGGGAAGGGGTTGGTCTCTTCTCCCAGGCAACCAGCACCAGAACAAGGGGACACAGTCTCAAGCTGCGCCAGGGGAGGTTTAGACTCGAGGTGAGGAGGAAGTTCTTCACTGAGCGAGTCATTCGTCATTGGAATGTGCTGCCCAGGGAGGTGGTGGAGTCACCATCCCTGGAGGCGTTCAAGAGGAGATTGGACGTGGCACTTGGTGCCATGGTCTAGTCATGGGGTCTGTGTTGATAGGTTGGACTCAATGATCCTCGAGGTCCTTTCCAACCTAAGTTATACTGTGATACTGTGATATCAGTCGGGAGAGATCATCATAAAGCTTACAATTAACACACAACTGCACCAGCCAACCTTGGCAACAGCTGGCATCTGGGAAGGGATAGGGCAAGAATTACAGTATCACAATACATTAGAGGTTGGAAGGGACCTCCAGAGATCATCAAGTCCAACCCCCCTACCAAAGTGGCATCACCCAGGGTAGTCCACACAGGAATGCATCCAGGTGGGTTTTGAATGTGTCCAGAGAATAAGAGTCCACAACTTCGCTGGACATTCTGTTCCAGTGCTCTGTCACCCCCACTGTAAAGAAGTTTCTCCTCATGTTGAGGTGAAATCTTCTACATTCAAGCTTGCATCTGTTGTTCCTTGTCCTACCATTGTGCACCACCGAAAACAGCTTGGCACCCTCCACTTGACACCCACCCCTCAGATATTTATGGACATTGACCAGATGCCCTCTCAGCCTTCTCGTCTCCAACCTAAACAGTCCCAGGGCTCTCAGTCTGTCATATTAGGGGAGATGCTCAAGTCTCCTACTCATCCTCATGGGTCCCTGTTGGACTATTTCCAGCAGATCTCTATCTCTCTTGAATTGGGGACCCCAAAACTGGACACAGTATTCCAGATGCGGTCTCACCAGGGTAGAAGGGGGAGAAGAACTTCCCTAGACCTGCTGGACACACTTTTCTTGATGCTCCTCAGGATACCATTGCTCCCCTTGGCCACAAGTGCACATTGCTGTCCCATAGAGAACTCACTGTCCACTAGGACTCCAAGGTCTTTCTTTGTGGTGCTGCTTTCCAGGAGGGCAGTCCCTAACCTGTACCTACGCCTGTTATTATCCTGTTGTTTCCTTCAGATGTGATAGAAGGGCACTAGGATCCAAGTAATGTGGGAAAATGTCTGCTCCAGATGGAGAATGATGAGATTTCTTGGGGGCAGGCAGGGAAGCAGCCTAAGTGCTCCCCACCTTGGTCATGCAAAGCTTGGTCAGCTCTGCAGCTGCTGATGCTGCTTTAGGTGTCTGTTTGGCCAGTGCTGACTGAGTCAAAACTCCTCTCCACGGGGAAGGATTACACAACTGTGTTCCAAATTGTTGCCAGGCAGGGATTAAAATTGTGGAAATTCCTATAATAAAAGTAGTATGCAACTGCTCCTAAAAAAAACAACCAATAAAGAATTTTTTTAAAGTTAATGTAAATGAATAAGGAAAACAAAATGCCCAAGTTTTGACTGCTGCCTAAATGAGCAAATTCATTTTAAAGCCCCCCCCCCCTTTTTTTTTTTTTCCCTCCTGACAGCAGACAAATGGAAAATGTTTTCAAAGTCAGCTAAGAAAATCAGGCATATAAAAAAAGGCAGCATACCATATGTCCACCAATATCTGGTACACCAGGAACATTAAGAAAGCCATTAGGATGGTGTCCCTATTGTGCCCAGGTATACAATAACATATGGTGCATTTCCTGCTTCACTGTGCCTTTCCTTGCTTTCATTGTTTAGCACCACTCATTTAGAGCTCAATTAATATAGTTTGTGCCTGCATTTCTCTGCAGAGTATGTTGAAATTCTTGGTTGCTGCTAAAATTAGCCTTTGTTTTGTTTTCAGTGCAAGTGCACAGTATGTATTAATGTAAAGTGTGGATTTTTGTCCCCCCCAAACTTAAATGAAATGAAAAATTAAATTAAAATGAAAAGGAAAATAGATGTAAAATATTTTAAGGCAGCTGCATATGATACAGTAATTATTATTGTCTTCTTATTTAAGACCCCAAACAATTTGCTGTAATGATGGTACTGAGAGGCATTACAAGGTTGTTGTTGATTCTAATCAACAGGGACTTCCCAAGGACAGCAGTAGGTATCTAACAGAAGTGTCAATAAGAGGCAAAAATACAGCAAGAGATTATAAGGTGACTGTGTGCTGATAAATGGCCACCTATACATGTGGAGAAGAGAAGGAAACCAAGATGTCTGAAAGACATCTCTTAGGTTGCAAGGGACCTCAGAGCTCATCTACTCCAACCTTCCTGCCACGGGCAAGGACACCTCTTAGCTTCAGCTGCTGAAGGCCTCACCCAACCTTACCTTGAACACCCTCAGGGAGGAGACATCCACAGCTTCCCTGGGCATCTTGTTCCAGAGTCTCACTGCCCTTATACTGAAGAACTTCTTCCTAAAATCAGGTCTAACTCTGCTCTCACTAACCTTAAAACCATTCTCCACTGTCTTATTGCTAGATGTGCTTATGAAAAGTCCCTCTCCAGCCTTCCTGTAGAAGCTCTTCAGGTCTCTGGAAGGTAGCTCTAAGGTCTCTCCAAAGTTTTCTCTTCTCCAGGCTGAATGACCCCAGCACCCTCAGCCTATCCTCACAGCAGAGGTGTTCCAGCCCTTGGATCATCTTTGTGACTCTTCTCTGGAGTTGCTCTGGCTCCTCCTTGTGCTGGGGACACCAGAAGTAGATGCAGGTTTGAGGCAGGGCTCTCACAAGAGCAGAGTAAAGGGGCAGAACGTCCTCTCTTGACCTGATGGACACTCTCCTCATGCAACCTAGGATATGGTTTGCCTTCTGGGCTGCAAGAAAATTATTGCTGGAAATTAAATAGATGAGTAAGTCTTCCACATAGGATAAATATTACGCAGGGGGCTCCTAACAAAGAAGGAGTTTTTCAAATGCTCTTTCATAAATTCAGGTCTTATTAACAGTGAGTTTTTTCAAAACAAAAATAATTTCCTTTTAAGAAAAGACCAATTTCACTGATCTGGCACATAGTAAGAATCAGGATGACCTTTAAAAATGTCTGGTTTTTTTCTTAAACTGTTTTGCCTTAATTCTCAGCTAATGACATACTTATGAGGAGAGGCTGAGGGAGCTGGGATTGTTTAGCCTGGAGAAGAGGAGGCTCAGGGGTGACCTCATTGCCCTCTACAACTACCTGAAAGGTGGTTGTAGCCAGGAAGGGGTTGGCCTCTTCTCCCAGGCAACCAGCACCAGAAAAAGGGGACGCAGTCTCAAGCTGCGCCAGGGGAGGTTTAGACTCGAGGTGAGGAGGAAGTTCTTCACCAAGCAAGTCATTCGTCATTGGAACGGGTTGCCCAGGGAGGTGGTTGAGTCATCGTCCCTGGAGACGTTCAGGAGGAGATTGGACGTGGCACTTGGTGCCATGGTCTAGCCATGGGGTCTGTGTTTATAGGTTGGACTCGATGATCCTCGAGGTCCTTTCCAACCTAAGTTATACTGTGATATTGTGATACTGTTATGCTGAGTTGATTTTCATAATACCATCTTTCTTCAGTTCTGATGTTTCAGGAGATGATCATGCCAGGTTACATCATGGCCAAATAAAAAATAATTTCTGAAGGAATTACTTCCTTTCAACCTCATGACAGAAGGCAAAGAAAAATCCATCCACTCTCCCCAACTAAACAGACACTAGAAATAGATAATTACAGTTTTTTAGGGAACTGACAATAACCTTTCTGATTATTCCAGCTTTGGGTTTTTAGAATACTCTGAACCTATTGCAACAAATCAGAATATCCATATCATCTGCTTTTAAGGTGGAAGAATGTAGAAAAAAGTTCTTTTCACAACTTGATGAAAATACTGATTTGTTTGTTGGGTTTTTTTCCATATTCAGTATCACTAAGGTTGGAAGAGACCTCAAAGATCATCTAGTCCAACCTGTCACCACAGACCCCATGACTAGAGTAGGGAGGACACTACTGCCCACTGCGGGCTTGAACTCACAACCTTCCCACTAAGGGTCTTATGCACTACCAGCTGAGCCACATTTCATAGGCCATAAAATGCAGGATTCAGTAAATGTGCTATATTTTGAAATACTTGAGATTCAGTATTCCTAAGGTTGGAAGGGACCTCAAAGATCATCGAGTCCAACCTGTCACCACAGACCTCATGACTAGAGTAGGGAGGACACTACTGCCCACTGCAGGCTTGAACTCACAACCTTCCCACTAAGGGTCTTATGCACTACCAGCTGAGCCACCTGATATCTCCTCTATATATCAGTCTCATGCACTTGTGCCAATAAGTAAGCATATCCTTGCATATTGCAACAAAAGAGCAGAAAACGTCTTCAAGCTTCAATACAAAGCTTACCTCAACTCTTCTGCTGTTGTGGTTAGGCTTAAACACAAACTGGCTTTGCCCTTGTTGTCTGCAAAACTGTTGTGTTTGACATTTGTATCAAAAGCACTCAAAATTTAAATATATTCAAAAGTAAAAATTGGAAAAGAGATATCAGAAACACTGAGGAGTGATCAAGGTAATTTAATCTATACGGGTTGGCTTTTCTTATATTGTCAGATAAAATGAGAGAAGAAAAGAAACCAATCAACCCATGACCAGGAAGCTAAATTACAGTATCACAGTATCACAGTATAACTTAGGTTGAAAAGGACCTCGAGGATCATCGAGTCCAACCTATCAACACAGACCCCATGACTAGACCATGGCACCAAGTGCCACGTCCAATCTCCTCTTCAACGCCTCCAGGGACGGTGACTCCACCACCTCCCTGGGCAGCACATTCCAATGACGAATGACTCGCTCCGTGAAGAACTTCCTCCTCACCGCGAGTCTAAACCTCCCCTGGCGCAGCTTGAGACTGTGTCCCCTTGTTCTGGTGCTGGTTGCCTAGGAGAAGAGACCAACCCCTTCCTGGCCACAACCACCCCTCAGGTAGTTGTAGAGGGCAATGAGGTCTCCCCTGAGCCTCCTCTTCTCCAGGCTAAACAATCCCAGCTCCCTCAGCCTCTCCTCATAGGACTTGTGTTCAAGGCCTCTCCTCAGCCTTGTTGCCCTTCTCTGGACATGTTCAAGTGTTTACTTGATTGTTAAAGAAGACAATCTACCTGGAAAAGTAGACATGTAGTCATAAGTAGTCTCAGCCACTATAAGTTGCTTTTTGAAGGCTTATAAATTGATAATTTGTGTAACGTGCTTTAATATTTCTTTACAAAATGCCTGCTGATTTCTGAACACAGGAACATTTCTCCTGGTCTTACAGAGAAGCTGCCATAGAATCATAGAATGGTCTGGGTTGGAAGGGTCCTCCAAAGGTCATCTAGTCCAACCCCTTCTGCAGCCAGCAGGGACATCCTCCACTAGATCAGGTTGCCCAGAGCCCTGTTGAGCCTCACCTTGAATATCTCCAGGGATGGGGCCTCAACCACCCCCCAGGCAACTCGTTTCACTGCTCCACTACTCTCATTTCAATAATATAGACACTCCTTTCTGCTTTAAGAGGTGTGATTTGCATGGAAGGCTTTTTGTCTATGGGAATTTCTTTTTAATAGCAGAACAAAAAAAAGAAAGAATAATAAAGCACACTTGGCACAAGCTCATTTCTTATTTCTTTTTTTATGCATTAAGATCCAGTTTCTGCAGTAATATTTTCACTGACATAATCTCCAGGCCAATAAAAAGCACAATCATTTCCCTTCCCAGTAATTACATGGTTGCCAGCTTCAATATAGTTCCATTTACCTTTTCAGAATACTTAACTTTTTAACAGTTGCTCAACATGCATCTTCATTACTTGCCTTTCACTTCTTAGAGGTATGAAAAGTATTTAACTCTCTAGCAGACATTAACTCTCCTTATCCCCCACCCCTTGTCCACTTGTTCTCCACCCAAATTTGTCTTGAAACTATGGCACATTGAAGGTCATCTAGTTCCAACTCCCTTGCCATGGACAGGGACATCTTCCACCAGCCCAGGTTGCTTAAGGACTCATCCAACCTGGTTTTGAACACCTCCAGCAGGGATGCATCCATAGCCTCCCTGGCTAACTTGTTCCAGTGTCTCACCACACTCACCGTAAAGAATTTCTTTCTGATCTCCACTCTCATTCTGCCCTTCTAAAGCTTCAATCCATTCTCTCTCATCCTATCACTACAAGTCCTTGTAAAAAGTCCCTTCTTGGCTCTCTTGTAGGTCCCTCTCAAGGTACCGAAAGGCTGCTGTTGGACCCTGAAAGTCCACTAATGCTTAATCTGAAAATGAAGCTATTTTCAAAGTAAGCCTCAAACCAGGCATAAACAACAAAATTAACCATTTAATGGTTGAAGTGGTTAAAAAGCACTTGAAATGTGGGAAAAAAACCCAAACTTGCTATACTACAGTATGATTCGACATTGTGCCTCTTAGTTATAGGTATTGAATGAAAATTCTGCGAGTTTGGGAGGCACTGGGGAGTTCTGCCATACACCACATTCTGCCTTAGACACCAAACATTGTTCATCTTGGATATCATTAAGGTCTGATATCTCTCTAACTGAACTGGATGGAGTAAAAACTAAGGCTGTGCATCACTGCTGTGCTGTGATTGTGAGCTCTGCAACACTCTGAAAACATTGCTTTTAGAACTGGTGAGGCTGAGAAGCAGAATGGGAATGTTCACATTACTTATTCTGCTCCCAGCTTCACATTCTGACATGATAGTGGCTACTATCTCACAAGGTGTTAAACATAGCATGCAGCTAGGAAATTATCTGACTGGGAGCTTGAACCTCAGTTTCAAATATCACAAAGCATTAATCTCTAGCTCTGTGGTTTGTAAGGTTCTGACTGCTGAAATCATGTGGGGGCTGAAATGGTGATGGTAATCTGGTGACATGAAGGTTTCATTATCTTGGGACCTACCATGTCTGATAAAACAGTACAAGGGCTCTCAAGACTAGCAAAATTGTCTTAAGTATGTAAACAGGAAGGGGAGAGCACAGAGCCCTAAATGGCAGCAAAGCAGACAAAAGCAGGCAAAGACAAAAGCAGGCAAAGAAAAAAGCAGGCAAAGAAAAAAGCAGGCAAAGAGTAAAGCAAACAGAGACAAGAAGGAAAACACACTTAGATAAGACTCTTCTTGCTTTCCTTGTCCATATCTTGGAACAGCATTTTCTTTACTTACCAATGTGTTAGAACAACAAATTTTTACTTGCCAAATAGCATTCATAGTTTTGATTTCCTATTGGAAAAAATAATATGTGGTATTTGAATTTTCCAGTGAGAAATTATGCCTGAAGTTGTCCACATCTCAATTACATTCACAACATACTAATTCTCAACACACTTCTGGATCAATTGTCTTCCTCAAGGCTTCATCCAACCTGGCCTTGAACACCTCCAGGGAGGGGCCATCCACAACCTCCTTGGGTAACCTGTTCCAGTGTCTCCCCACCCTCACTGGAACGAAGTTCTTCCTAATCTCCAGTCTAAATCTGCCTTCCTCAGGCTCCAATCCATTTCCTCTCATCCTCTCTCTTGTAAAAAGTCCCTTCCTGGCTTTCTATGAGGTCCCCTTCTGTTACCAGAAGGCTGCTAAGTCCCCCTGGAGCCTTCTCTTTTCTAGGCTGAACAGTCCCAGCTCTCTCATCTTGTCCCCATAGGGGAAGCTCTCCAGCCCTCTGATCATCTTTGTGGTGTCCTCTGGACCTGCTCCAGCAGTTTGATATCCTTCTTATGCTGGGGGCACCAGAGCTGGACACAGTGCTCCATTTCCATGGAACATTTTAGTGGTGTTAAGAACTTGTAAGTCTTCTCAAGTCTTTCCTCTTAGAAATTAGACATTTAGAAACAACATACCAATAATATCATAGTATCATAGTATCATAGTATCATTCAGGGTTGGAAGGGACCACAAGGATCATCTAGTTCCAACCCCCCTGCCATGGGCAGGGACACCCCACACTAGATCAGGCTGGCCAGAGCCTCGTCCAGCCTGGGCTTAAACACCTCAATATCAATAATGTTAATGCCACTTTTCTTTTATAGTCTTTTATTTTGGCACAATTATCACTTGGGAATTTTTATGATAAGTGCCACTGTACTGGGAAGGGAAAGATGTCCCTTAGTGGTAATGTCATCTTATGAATGAAGCACTGAAAGCATCCCTGAAAGGAACACACTAGATGTGTACTGCTGTGATGAGATGATACCACAGCTTGGTGAATTTGCTCAGATTGCAGTGCCTGAAAGTTGCCATAGAATTTGAAGTGGTAATGGTGACCAAATGATTCTTCAAAATGCTTCCTTCCTCCCTGCCCCCCCTCTGCTTTGTTACTTTATCTGTAAACATGACTCCAGAGTGGGCAAGCAGACAAAATCCATTATTTGAAAGCATCTCAGAAGCTTCTTCCAAGAAAAATGAATAACATACACTAAGACTTTTATTTTTTTGGCAAGTGACAGTAAATGCAAATCACAGCAGGAGGCTTTCAAGTATGGAGCTGATGGATGACAAACATTTTACCCTATAAACCAAAAAAAATGTGTGTAATATAAGCTTGAACTTTTTGGAAGTGCTGTTGAAAGAAGCTGTCTCATGAAAATGCTTCCCAATGCTGTCTGAAAGCTGGGAGTTAATCTTCTGGTCTCTAGACTAAAATAGAGCTGAAATATGTGTTGAGAAGTGATAAGAACACTGAAAAGGTTTAATTAAAGCACCCAGGAATAATAATAAAAATAGAGCTACTGACACAGGAACTGTCATGACAAATTATCTGCTGAAGAATCCTTAAGATCTGGAAAACACACGGCTGACTGCAGAAAATGGTTAAAAACTCTTACAGCTGGAGACAATTGTCTTATCTGGGCCACGATACACAATTATGATGTTCAGCATAAGGTCATCCACTTCCTCTGATACAGGCAGGAAAGATGAAATTTGAAATGGTAGAATCATAGAATCCCTTAAGTTGGAAAAGACCTTTGAGATCATTGAGTCCAAGTGTTAACCTGGCAAGGTTAGCCAGCCTGACACTAAACCATGACCCTAAGCACCATATCTACACATCTTTTACATACCTCCAGTGATGATGATTTTACCACTTCCCTAGGAGGCCTGGTCCAATGTCTGGGACCAATGTCTGTCTTTTATAAATGATATGCAATGAGTGTCGATCTATAAATTATTTGTCCATAAAATACACTTCAATATTATTGTATTTAGCATTAGCAGTAAAGCATCTGACTGGTTAATTACTGTGATGGGTTATGCCCATCCTGAAAGCAGGGGGGGAGGGCTTGTGAGGGTATTGCCCTCCCTGGAGGGGGTTTTCCCCCTGGGAAATGGAGTTAGTCTGTTCCACTCTCCCTCCCTGTCTAGCAAGGCTATAAAAAGGAGAACACTGCAGCCATTATCTATCAACTCCTGCCTTTGCCTGGATGAGGACTGCTGCTGGCTCCCTGCTTCTCTGCCATGTGATCAGGCCTGATCCTTCTCCCTGCTACAACCACACCTCTTCCAAGAGTCTGGTTTTGTATTCATATTTTTTTTCCCCATCCATCCTTGTTCCTTATCCTTGTGAACCCTTATATATACATATATATATATATATATATACCCACATATATATATTGTTTAAAGAAAATGATTTACCTCTCTACTTCCAAGCCAACTCCAAATTATTTTTTGGTGGATTTGCTTCTTCCCTTTCTTTTTCCTCTCTATTGGGAAAGAGGAAGTGGGGATCAGGGGAGAGATTCTCAGTGTTGCCCTCACCTGAGCTCTTAAATCCCAGTTAAGGCTCAAACCACCACAATTACCAAACTAGTAAACCCTATTAATCATTCTACACATGGTGCTTGTGTTTAGTGACAGAACAAATTCAGGAATGATCAATGATTCATTTTAAGAGCAGTTATGGTAACATTCCTTTTTTAAATGATTTTTTATTATTATATATTTTTTAATCCTGTATTTAACAATAACATTCAGTGCTTTAGGTTCAGCTTGGGAGTAACACCTTGGTTATCTTTACTTGCATATAGCAATCACTGAATGAAGTTAATCCCCTGGAGAAAAGAGATTATTGCCACCAATAAGAAGTTTAATCAACAAACTTAACACTTATTGGTTCTCATTGCTTGTTGCCTTAAAAAAAAAGTTAGTGATTTTACCAAATACTTGCTCAAGCAATGACCTAATCACTTCAAAACAATCAAATGAAATAGAAACAATTCTAAGTTCTTTTCAGCAACCTTGAGAAAGCTGATGGGATTTTCTTAGTGCCTCTTCAGGATGATGCTGTCCTGGAGCACCTCTCTTATGCAGACAGATGGAGAGAATTGGGTCTATCCAGTCTGGAGAAGAGAAGGCTCCAAGGAGACCTTATTGTGGCCTTCCAGTATCTGAAGGGGGCTACAAGAAAGCTGGGGAGGAAATTTTTAGGGTGTCAGGTAGTGACAAGACTGGGGGGGAATGGAGCAAAACATGAAGCGGGAAGATTCAGATTGGATGTTAGGAAGAAGTTCTTCATCATGAGGGTGGTGAGACACTGGAACAAGTTGTCCAGGGAGGTGGCAGAAGCCTCATCCCTGGATGTTTTTAAGGCCAGGCTGGATGTGGCTGTGAGCAACCTCATCTAGTGAGAGGTGTCCCTGCCATGGCAGGGGGCTTGGAACTAGATGATCCTTGAGGTACCTTCCAGTCCTAACAATTATATGATTCTATGTTCTATGCAATCAGGAAAACAAATAAAACACTACAGAC
This sequence comes from Melanerpes formicivorus, assembly GCF_026170545.1. Taxonomy (NCBI): domain Eukaryota; kingdom Metazoa; phylum Chordata; class Aves; order Piciformes; family Picidae; genus Melanerpes; species Melanerpes formicivorus. Next base: position 15,444,570 of record NW_027142367.1, on the reverse strand, counting down.
TTTGACATTGAAAATATTCAATTTTATAACCTCAGAGCGTTTATATTTTCAGAAAAGCCAATACATCCTATAAACAAAATGAGCTGCAATAATAGTGTCTTGTTAGACAAGATAGAATCATACCACATACTTTACTCCAAACAAATGATTTGGTGTTTGAAGATGTAGCCTTCTTCAGGTATTGCAAGAGCTTGACAAGATGTCTTTGTTGATTGAGCCACTGTATTTTTAGTGTGAGGATCCACCCAATGGTTCAGATAGAACCAGCCATTTTTCAAGCATATATATATGTACATTTCAGCAAAGCTTGACTGGGAAAAATCTGCTTGTGTAATAGAAGATCATAGAATCATAGAATCAATACGGTTGGAAGAGACCTCAAAGATCACCAAGTCCAACATGTCACCCATGACCTCAAGACTAGTAAACCATGGCACCGAGTGCCACGTCCAAAGATAGAATAGAATAGAATAGGATAGAATAGAATAGAATAGAATAGAATAGAATAGAATAGAATAGAATAGAATAGAATAGAATAGAACAGGTTGGAAGAGACCTTCAAGGTCATCTCATCCAACCTATCATCCAACACCACCTAATCAGCTAACCCATGCAACCAAGCACCCTGTCAAGTCTCCTCCTGAACACCTCCAGTCATGGCGACTCCACCACCTCCCCAGGCAGTCCATTCCAATGGGCAATCACTCTCTCTGTGTAAAACTTCCTCCTGACCTCCAGCCTGAACTTCCCCTGGCACAGCCTGAGACTGTGTCCTCTTGTTCTGGTGCTGGCTGCCTGGGAGAAGAGACCAACCTCTGCCTGTTTACAACCTCCCTTCAGGTAGTTGTAGAGAGCAATAAGGTCACCCCTGAGTCTCCTCCTCTCCAGGCTAAGCAGCCCCAGCTCCCTCAGTCTCTCCTCATAGGGCTTGTGTTCCAAGCCCCTCATCAACTTCTTTGTTGCCCTTCTCTGGACTCGTTCCAGCAAGTCAACCTCCTTCCTAAACTGAGGGGCCCAGAACTGGACACAGTACTCGAGGTGTGGCCTAACCAGTGCAGTGTACAGGGGCAGAATGACCTCCCTGTATTTGCCTTAATCCTTGAATTAAAAGTTTTATGCACCCTTGTCAAATGGTTTATTTTACAGAGGCTGGCTCTGCCTTGTCATCCACACAGATAATCTCTTTCCATTCTTGCTAATGGGTTTGAGAATTTATCCTTTAGCATCAGTGGAGCCACAGGTTTGAAATATAGATTCCTAGAGTGGTTTGGGTTGGAAGAAACCTTGAAGACCAACTAGTTCCCACCCACGTGCCATGGGCTCAATGTCTCAAGGTCTCATACAACCTGGCCTTGAACACTTCCAGGAAGGAGGCATCCACAACCTCCCTGGGCAACCCAATCCCTTACTGCAAAGAATTTCTTTCTAATCTTCAGTCTGAGTCTTTCTCAAGCTTCAATCCATTCCCTCTCATCCTATCACTACAAGCCCCTCTAAAAAGTCTCTCCCTGGATTTCTTGTAGCCCATTTTCAGGTACTTCCTGACAATAGGCTGATTGTGATGTAAAGATGCTAGTTACATAATGAAGAGTATTACATGTGATTGATCTTTGGTTTTACTGTGATATGGCAGCGTTATAGTAGCAATTTTTGCACTTCTAACACTTGTGCTTTGTTTCTAAGAAGTTTCTCCTTCTTGGCATTTTCACATTGCTCCTGATTTATTTCATCCTCTGTTGATCAGACACATTAACGTTGTAATATATGTGTCATTCCATCATATTTCTCCAGCTACTTCTTTCCACTTTTTTTCATGTGGATACTTTGACAGTTCTAGGCTCCTGTCAGTCATGGTTGCTATGTTGATAAAAAAACCCCAAACCACAAAATCCCACACAGTAACAAAAATCGTAGTCTCTGAGTTTTATGCCTGGATAGAAATGTGGTTGCTTCTCAGACTGCTTCCTAGGTTCATTAAAATGACACAGCACTGCTTGGGAACGCTGCAATTATCAATATAAAGTTATTTTTCTCAGAGACTATGATGTGATGGATTTCAGTTTGCTATAATCACTTCAACTCCAGTGATTCAGTTATATGTAGGGTGGTCATATCTTTGCAGAAATTAGGAAAATTAAACATATCCTATTAAGAGAAATTAGGAGCTGATTAATTACAGAAACTCTTAATGAGATTGACTCTCTTTTCAGCAGGTCTCCCACTTCAGCTACAGTGCTATTGATATTCCAGATACTCAATGTTTATCTATATATTGTCACGGAAGACTTGGATATTTCATGTCACAATTAGGAGAAGACAAAACTGTTCTGACAGTTTGAAGAGAAATATTGTTGGAAAACTACTGGTAGTGTGATGGCCAAGAATCATTAACAATCTGGTGCTTATTTTTGAACAGGTGTACAATTTAATTATCAAAGCCAATGGGTGACATTAATGCCAGTTTCAGAGAGGCAAAACACGGCTGGAGGTTCTGAGCCAATAAGCAAATAAATATTTCAGTCAGACAGTCTAAGATAATCAGGAGCAGTCGGCAGTGGTGTGGAAGATACTGCAGGCAAAGAAATAAAACTGGTACTTTTAATTCCCTGTGGTAAAAATAAACAGCACTTGTCATACTGACACAGTCCTGCCAGGGTAGTTTGGCCTTCATTAGCCCCTGAGATAATTCCAGATCTCACACGGAATTATAAGGGGCAAGATGCAAACAGAGAAGATACACATAAAGCACTACAAGCTCTTACTTGGGTGCTTTCCCTCTTTTAGTTTAATTGTCTTAAGTGACAAGCTTCTAAAAGTTTTGGCTAGGATAATTTATCCAAGAAAACAAATCTATGAGCCTAGAAGATGCAATTTCCTTAGGGTCATAGGAATAAACCTTCTAGATGTTGGAATAAACCTTTTAGATGTTGGAATAAACCTTTTAGATGTTGGAATAAAATAGCTTTTACTTGTAAACTCTATTAATTTTTGTTAAACACAATTGCATTGTAGCAAAAAGAAAAATCAGCTACCTTTTTACTGACAAAAATTCCAGTAGGAATTGCATTAATATTCTTGGACACTAGGAATACCAAAAAGAATAATACCCTTTGGTAAAGCTAAGAAGAGGGAATATCCACTTTCCATGATTTTCTCCAAAAAGGAAGATCTTATTCTGACAGATTCTTCCACCCTAACTTTTAAAGAACCTTTAAAATGTCTACCTTATTTAACTTCTAACATTCATATCAAAGAATTTTCTACACTTTTTAATAGGTGATTAGAAAAACATCCTCCCCCTGCCTCCAGTCTGGTTTCATATACCAAAGTCAAACCCACTGAGTCCAGAAGAGGACCACAAGGATGATCCAAGGGCTGGAGCACCTTTGCTATGAGGGTACGCTTAGGAGCTGGGGTTGTTCAGCCAGGAGAAAAGAATATGCCAGGGGGACCTAAGAGCTGTCTTCCAATAGCTGAAGGGATCCTGCAGGAAGGCTGGAGAAGGACTTTTCATGAGGGTATCTAGCAACAGCACAAGGAGGAATGGTTTGAGGCTGAGGGTTAGACTGGAGCTGAGGAAGTTCTTCAGTACAAGGGTGGTGAGAATCTGGAATAGGCTGCGCAGATTGCTTGTGGATGCCCCCTCCCTAGAAGTGTTTAAAGCCAGACTGGATGAGGCCTTGGTCTAGTTGAGAGTCACCTCTGCTCATGACAGAGAGGTTGGAGTAGATGATCTCTCAGGTCTCTTCCAACCTGAGCCATTCTCTGATTATTTGTTCACAGAGTGTTTTCACTTACATAGTTTTCTTACTTGTGGTCACAGTATAGAAATAGATCTTCATCTAATACATGTGAAATAAAAAGTTTTCCTCATGTTGGTCATCTTTTGCAGTAGTTTATACATGCAAGCCTCACTGGTGTTCTGGGGATTAAATGTTAATTTTCCAGATTATGATATTTATACAAGCAGGTCAATATCATGAGATAAATTAACTTAGACTAAAAGAAATCCAACGTCATTTCTGGTGTCATTTCTGCTTGACATAAAATACAAATCCTATGGCATTTATAGGAAAGGCATATGGCAATTAGTAGGTATGGGCAAGGTGTTTTAAGTGTGAATAACTAACTGCTCAACCAGCCTGAGTAGCTCAGTGTCCTGTGAGCTTTAAATAAACAGGGATAACTCAACCATGTTAGATACCTGGTGATTTACAATCTGGTTCTTCTGCCGCTGATACAGCTGATAAAAAGCAGTATTGAAGCTGGAGATCTATGGCATTGAAAAGCTTAGAAAATGAAAACAGGGAAATAGACTGAGGGGGGAAGACACAGAGTGAGCAAGGGGGGAAGAGTGATGGTGGGGAAGAGAAGAAGGAAAGCTTGAGAGTTGCAGTAATAGTCATAGGCATATCTATAGCCATAGTCATAGTTGTAGTCATAATCATAGCCATATAGCCATAGCCAGAATCATAGCCATGGTTGTAGCCATAGTCATAATCATAGCCATATAGCCATAGTTGTAGTCATAATCATAGCCATATAGCCAAAGCCAGGGTCATAGCCATGGTTGTAGCCATAGTCATAATCATAGCCATATAGCCATAGCCATACTCATAATCATAGCCATAGTCATAGTACTTCTCTCTTAGCAACAAAACTGGGATTTCTGAACTGTAAACCACAATTTTCCCTGAAATATTTGGTAAGAACAGCCACTCTGAACTCACACAGCTGATGTTACAACTTCTGCTTCGTGACTACACTTACTTTTTTGAACTAAGGTTTTGAGTTATACATAGGTAGGTTTTTACATCATTGCACACTGAGCAAGCAACATTTTTTTTCTGTATGCTATGTTGTCACCAAACTACATTAGAGGAGAGCTGTCAGGCTAATGATTAAATGAGTTTTCTAAGTTTGGCAAGGGTTTTATTATCTTAAACTGCTTTGCTAAAGATTTAAGTAAGTAATTGGGTGGTTTTTGGGGGGAGAATAAGACACCACTCAGGGTTACAAGAGTGGGAGTAAGTCAAGCAGCCTGCAGTATGTTCTCTCTCAAGTCAATACATGCAAAAATCTTTTCCCATGCTGTGATGCAAACCTACTTCAACGACATCAGAAATGAAAAGAGCTGGGGGTTTGTTGTTGCTCTCCGTGTCACAAAACAAACCACACAAATCCCCTAACAATACAGACACAAAACAAAGCCAGCACCCCAGCTATTCCAAAACCATTTAGCTCTGAAGAAGGCAATATCCACCACAATAACTTAATCAGACAGCCTGGCAGCTTAATACATAAACACAGCTATTAGAGTGGAATAAAGAGAAAAAAAAACCCAAACCCCACAACAACCCAAAACTCAGCCTTCTCCCTCAGCAGGCTGAGTGGTGTTACTCCTGACAGTAATTATATGGTGCTCTGCTACAGGCAGCACATAATTTTGTGTTTAGTTGATAACTGTAAATTACCAAAAAGAAAAAAAAGAAACAAACCCCAACCAACCAAGCCAGCAACTATCCTTTTGATTCATACATTTTAATCATTGTTTACTGCAAGCACTTGCAGCTCATGTTAATTTTAAAGAACTGCGTGAGCACGACTTTCCTACTCACCAAACTTTTAATTAAACAAAATAAGGTGGAAAAAAAAAATAATTGTAATAGACTCAGTAAAAGAACTTTATGCATGCATAATTAAAACAAAGCAAAACAAAACACCAGCAGTGTTTTAACGCTCAAGATTTGGTGATGACATCCAGCACATGGAAGAATATGACTCTGGAGCTTATAGAGCAGAAAATCACACACAAGGCACAATTTCAGGCCATTTCCTCTTGTCTTGTCACCTGATACTAGAGAGAGGAGACTGACCTCTACCTCACTGCAACCTCCTATCAGGGAGTTCTAGAGAGCAATGAGATTGTTCCTCAGCCTCATCTTTTCCACACCAAACAACATGAGTTCCCTCAGCTGTTCTTCACCAGACATTTTCCCTAGACCCTTCATGAGTTTTGTTGCCTTTCTCTGGACATGCTCTAGCACCTCAATGTCTTCTTGTAGTGCGAGGCCCAAAACTCAACATGTTAAAAGAGTTTGTTCAGCAGATCAAGGGAGGTTCTCTTCCCCCTCTACTCTGCCCTGGTGAGGCCCCACCTGGAATATTGCATCCATTTCTGGGATCTCCAGTTCAAGAGGGGCAGAGATCTGGGAGAGACAGTCCAAGCATGTTTAACGGACTGGAGCACTGCATTCTTCCTAATGTCTGATCTAAATCTCCCCTCCTGTAGCTTGGATCCATTCCCCCCAGTGCTATCACCACCTGACACCCTAAAAAGTCCCTCTAAAGCTTTCTTGTAGCCCCCTTCAGATATTGGAAGGCCACAATAAGGTCTCATTGGAGCCTTCTCTTCTCCAAACTAAACAACCCACTCTGTCAGCCTGCCCTCATAGGAGAGCTTCCTAATGGTAAAATGAAGGTGGTTTGAAGATGACTGTGTAAGGGAAGAGCAAAACTCAGAGAGAGACTACAACTTGCTTGTTTACTGCAGAAAGGTTTCAGGCTGACATAGTATGCATATCTTGGTTTTGTTTTCCCAGTCACCACATTATCTCTAAGAGTCATGTTGGTGGTTAATTTGCAAACTAGAGCCAAACCTCTGAGCAAATGCTTTTCGTAGAGTATCACTATAAGAGAACATCTCAGTTTATTTATTCAATTAATTTGTTGTTGAGTAACTCCACTGCATCAGAGATAACTTAAAATAAATATGTACTGTTCTGTGACTCAAGAATATGACCCAAATAGCTCTAGAGATGAGCTCTTTTTTATAACTGAAATATGATTACAATTACTATTTGCAAAATAAGAGATCTCTACTTGAATACACTGAATATGATTTGACAGACAGGAAAGGTTACCACAGAAACAAGGCTGGAGAAATGTACTCAAGCAAGGGCTCCAACATTTGGTTTTCAGCTTCAGAGTTAGAGTAGCAAATTGCAGATAGAGTGAAGCAGAGCAGAAACCCAAACCATGGTCTCCTGGTGGAGATTCTCATCCTTGAGCTATTAGAAGGTGATAGGAGCACACAGGAAATTTCAGAGTGTAATACTTTGTAAGGAACAGGTATTGCTGAAAAACAGGAGCATCTCCTAAGTGAAAATCATTAAGAACAAAATTCCAGTGACAAACTTATTTCCTTCTATGTAGTTGCTGTCTGCAACTACCTGAAGGGAGGTTGTAGCCAGGATGGGGTTGGTCTCTTCTCCCAGGCAACCAGTACCAGAACAAGAGGACACAGTCTCAAGCTGCACCAGGGGAGGTTTAGGCTAGATGTTAGGAAGAAGCTCTTCACAGAAAGAGAGATTGGCCATTGGAATGGGCTGCCCAGGGAGGTGGTGGAGTCACCATCACTGGAGGTGTTTAAGAAAAGCCTGGATGAGGCACTTAGTGCCATGGTTTAGTTGATTAGGTGGTGTTGGGTGATAGGTTGGATTCAGTGATCTTGAAGATCTTTTCCAACCTGGTGAATGCTATTCTATTCTATTCTATTCTATTCTATTCTATTCTATTCTATTCTATTCTATTCTATTCTATTCTATTCTATTCTGTTCTAATTTGCAAACACAGAACCTTATCTGACTAATGATGGGTAGGAATACAGTAAACAACACCATGCTATGCCTAATGTGAAGATGAGGCTGTTGTTAACAAACTACATTTAATTTTAGAATCACAGAATTGTCAGGGTTGGAAGAGCCTGCAAGGATCGTCCAGTTCCAACCCCCCTGCCATGGGCAGGGACACCTCACACTAGGTCAGGTGCTCACATCCAGCCTGGCCTTAAAAACACCCAGGGATGAGGCTTCTGCCACCTCCCTGGGCAACCTGGCTCTTCTCTGTAAACATTCTAGCACCTCCAGATCCTTCCTGTAATAGGGTCCCCAGAACTGGACACGTGTGCTCCAGGTGGGGTCTCACCAGAGTGGAGTAGAGGGGGAGAATAATCTCCCTCAACCTGCTGGCCACACTTCTTTTGATGCAGCCCAGGATGTGGTTGGCTTTCCGGGCTGCAAGTGCACACTGGTGAGTTTCACAGTATCATAGTATCACAGTATCATAGTATCACAGTATCACAGTATCACTTAGGTTGGAAAGGACCTCGAGGATCATCGAGTCCAACCTATCAACACAGACCCCATGACTAGACCATGGCACCAAGTGCCACGTCCAATCTCCCCTTGAACGCCTCCAGGGTCAATGACTCCACCACCTCCCTGGGCAACCCGTTCCAATGACGAATGACTCGCTTGGTGAAGAACTTTCTCCTCACCTTGAGTCTAAACCTCCCCTGGCACAGTTTGAGACTGTGTCCCCTTGTTCTGGTGCTGGTTGCCTGGGAGAAAAGGCCAACCCCTTCCTGGCTACAACCACCTTTCAGGTAGTTGTAGAGGGCAATGAGGTCACCCCTGAGCCTCCTCTTCTCCAGGCTAAACAATCCCAGCTCCCTCAGCCTCTCCTCATAGGGCTTGTGTTCAAGGCCTCTCCCCAGCCTTGTTGCCCTTCTCTGGACACGTTCAAGTGTTTCGATGTCCTTCTTAAACTGAGGGGCCCAGAACTAGACACAGGACTCAAGGTGCAGCCTAACCAAAGCAGAGTACAGGGGCCCTATGACCTCCCTGCTCCTGCTGGCCACACTATTCCTAGTGCAGGCCAGGATGCTATTGGCCCTCCTGGCCACCTGGGCACACTGTTGGCTCATATTCAAGTGGCTGTTGATCAGCACCCCCAGGTCCCTCTCTGTTTGGGAGCTCTCCAGCCACTCCGACCCCAGCCTGTAGCTTTGCATCCACCAGCACCGCCAAGTCTTTTTCTTTAGGGCTGTTCTCCAGCCAGTCCCTGCCCAGCCTGTGTTGGTGCTTGAGATTGCCCTGACCCAGACGCAGGACCTTCTACTTGGTCTTGTTGAACCTCATGAGGTTGTCATGGGCACAGCTCTACAGCCTGTCAAGGTCCCTCTGGATGGATCCCTTCCTGCCAGTGCGTCTGCTGCACCACACAGCTTGATGCTGTCAGAGAACATACTGAGCATGCCTCAATGCCACTGTCCATGTCACCAGTGAAGGTGTTAAAGAGGGACTGGTTGGTCCCAGTAGTGATTATCATAATTATTTATGTGAAATGCTATATTTAATCACATCTATCTCTAGCCTTGGGAACACTTCATAACACTTTTCGGTTTGTAGTGTTAATTTCACACTTTCCCCCCTCCCCAAAGTCTTCTAAAGGACCTAGTCTTAGGTTACAATTTTTTTCTTTGGTGAAAGTCAAATTCTTTGCTTTCTGCACTTCTGAGCTTCTGCTTTTTTTTCATATTTTATTTTTAATTTTAATTTCGACAGGAATAATTTCTCAGTGCTTTTAGCTATGAACTTTTATAATAAAGTGCAGCAATGTGAAGAAAGCAGTGATTATAACTCCCATCAGAAATTCAGAGTGGAAGTTCCTTCATCAATCCTTGCTTGAACTCACACAGAGGAGCCATAGTTTTCACTTTGCTGGCTGCTCTAATTAGAGGGTAGCAAGATCAAGGGAAATAAAACAAAAGACTAGTAAAACAATTCCTTTCAACAAGAGGGCTGGGCACTATTTGAGAAAGAAAGAGATTTCAGGATGCTGTTTCATGAAAGAATTAATTTTAACTGGAACTTCATGATAACAGTAGTAACCTATGATGTATCTGTTAAAAAAAAAAAGGCATAGATAATGTGTTTTGTATTTTGCTTACCTTACAAATGTTTTCATTCTGTATTTCCATAGCAGGAAACTATTTGTTAACAACCTTATGCGGTGACACAGCTAACACTTGTGGGGTTAAATCTCACATTGATATGCAGTGTAGCACTGAATCTGTTTAATATGCCCAGATGACAATTTGGTATCTCTTTTCCCCTTCAGCCTTCTGGAAGCATAATTGGAAGGTGCTAGGAAAAAAAAAAAGATTGTAGGTTTTCCTTTCATAGTCTTTCAACTTTCTCCACTTTGCAAGTGCAAACATTCAATCTGAATTATTTAGATGACTGCCTGTGCTATAAATTAGAAATGCCAAAGCAAAGCAAGGTTATCAGATATAAATATGATAGTAGTGTTCGAATATCTAGCTGGATGTAAATCTCAAATGTCAGGTCTTTCTCTACAGGAAGTAAAGGCTGGTTTGAAAACAAATATTTCCTGCTGAAAACAATATACAGAACAGTTCTAAGAAGTTCTTCCCCATAAGGGTGGTGAGACACAGGAACAGGTTGCCCAGGGGGGTGGTGAAAGTCTCATCCCTGGAGGTTTTTAAGGCCAGGCTGGATGTGGTTCTAAGCAACCTGATCTAGTGAAAAGTGTCCCTGCCCAAGGCACCGGGAGTTTGGAGCTGGATGATCCTTGAGTTCCCTTCCAAGCCTGACAATTATTCTGTGGTTCTTTACTTTTTTTCTGGTGCCTTAAAGCACCACTTAACTCTAACTTTCCTCTTTAGTGTGAGCTCTTATTTGACTATAAACATTCATATAGGCCTGTGCACAAGCTCAGCCAGCTCCTGACTGGACATGGGAAAACACCAATCAATAAACATCTCCATTTTACTTTTATTTTACTGTTTATCCCAGATTCTTTTTCTCAGTAAAAGTCTCCATAAGCTCAAGTTTCATGCCATTACTTTATGCTCTGTCTAGCCTCCCTCTGTGCTATGCATTGTTAACTGAACAGGGGAAGACTCACAAATCTAATGTCAGAGAAGTGCTGTGTGCAGCACAGCACTGCAATGGACTGTGGTTAGTCCCCTAAAGCCATCTACTGCATTCCTGGAGAAAAGGTTACTGTTCTTCAAAACCCTGTTCCAAGAGGAGAAATGGGCTTGGCAATTTTTGTGAAGCACAAGGCTTGGGAAATCAGCTTTTTGGAATTCACTGCTATTGAAATGTCACTTCAATGAGCATAACATTGCTTGAAATCTGGCTCTGCTGAATTCACTGACTTCTGCCACTTTAGTCTAGTCAGTCTTCACCTGGAGTACTGTATCCAGCTCTGGTGCCCTCAACACAAGAAAGATATGGACCTGAAGGAGTAGGTCCAGAGAAGGGCTACGAGTAGGTAGTAGAGGGACTATTTCCAAAGGCAATGATAGGATGAGGGGAAATGGTTTGAATTTATAGAAGAGGAGATTTAGATTGGATGTTGGGAGCAAATTCTGCACCATGGTGGTAATGGAACACTGGAACAGGTTGCCTGGGGAGGTGGTTGGGTTCCCATCCCTGGAGATATTCAAGGTGAGGCATGACAGGGCTCTGAGCAACCTGATCTAGTGGAGGATGTCCCTGCTGAGTGCAGAGGGGGTTGGACTGGATGACCTTTAGAGGACCCTTCCAACCCAAACCATTCTATAATTCTATGATTTTTAACCTGTGTTTTAACAGCTGACATCTCCCCATTATCTTGTTTATTTTCTCAGGCTGATTCCTGAACAAAAAACATTCTTTAGCAGAATTCCTACCTTCCTTCCAAGCAGGAGTAAAATTGAGGTCCTTTTTGCACTATACATCTACTTTGAAATTGCTCCTATAGAATATGAGGAACTATACTATTTTTTTCCCCTCTTAATAAAAACTCATACTATCAATACTCAGTTATTGTGCTCCTTTTCCTATTAGCACAGCAGTACAGTGAGTTAATGAGTCATGTTAATAAAATGTGACTGTTCCCTGAAAGATAATTATTAGGCAGAAAATTTCATCTTATCAGCAAAATATTAGCTTTTCCTCTTAATGGTCTTAAAGTGGCTTTATCTCTATAAAAGATGATTAGATGGTTTTAATTTTCTCATGTTTTCCCTTTATTTATGCTAACATTGGGCAACCATAATTTTGTTTTTTCCAATCTCCCCTTTATGGCTTATTAAGAATCTTTAATAGAAATAACATTTTTTTTTTCATTAGTTATGTATGCTCATTGAATGCTGATAGGCTTCAGCTTTATGAAATCAACTGAATTAACTTAAATTACTTAAATACATCCAGTGCGTGCCTTAAATGGGCATTTTTCACCTTTGTGATTTCCTGAGACAAAACTTACATGAAGCACTACATCCATTTTTACTTATACTGATGAAAGTTGTCTAAAATTAGGATTAGCACTTTAACAATGTAAACTGGAATTCCCATGAACATCTTGCTGCTTCCCTTTCTCATCTTTCATGTTCACACCATTCTTCACTTATTCATTTTAAAAAGTGGGCAGAGAGATAAAAAACACAACCCTTTAATAATACATTAAGACTAAGCAGAATGCTTCCTGTAGCAGTACCCATTTGTCCATTTTTTTGGTTTATCATTAAGCCAGTATTTAGATGAAAAATTGCAGATTAACTAAGAATAGTGAATGCCAATTTTATGCTTGTGTGAGGCTAGAAACCATTACTAAATAATAAAATGTACATTCCATTATCATAGTATCATAGTATCAGTCAGGGTTGGAAGGGACCACAAGGATCATCTAGTTCCAACCCCCCTGCCATGGGCAGGGACACCCCACACTAGATCAGCCTGGCCAGAGCCTCATCCAGCCTGGGCTTAAACACCTCCAGGGACGGGGCCTCGACCACCTCCCTGGACAACCCATTCCAGGGTTTCACCACTCTCATGCTGAAGAACCTCCTCCTCACATCCAGCCTGAATCTCTCCACCTCCAGCTTCATTCCATTCCCCCTAGTCCTATCACTACCTGAGATCCTGAGAAGTCCTTCCCCAGCCTTTCTGTAGGCCCCCTTCAGATACTGGAAGGCCACAATTAGGTCACCTTGGAGCCTTCTCTTCTGCAGACTGAACAGCCCCAACTCCTTCAGTCTGTCCTCATAGGAGAGGTGCTCCAGCCCTCTGATCATCTCTGTGGCCCTTCTCTGGACACCTTCCAGCACCTCCACATCCCTCTTGTAATAGGGGTTCCAGAACTGGACACAGTACTCCAGGTGGGGTCTCACCAGGGCTGAGTAGAGGGGGAGGATCACCTCCCTCAACCTGCTGGCCACACTTCTCCTGATGCAGCCAACACAGCCAACCTCTTTCCTCTCTCTATTCCTTAGGTTCTCCTATATTAAGAGCCTAGGGAGGGTGAAGTAGGAGTAAGGTGAAATATAAACCAAAGATGAATACATCAAGTACCTGCCCTTGCTGTCTTTCTTTAAGAAAGATGTTTTAGATTTTTTAATGCCCACACTTTAATCACAGAATCACAGAATGTCAGAGGTTGGAAGGGACCTCCAAAAAATCATCCAGTCCAACAACCCTGCCAGAGCATGTTCACCTTGGGCAGCTCACACAGGAATATAGGTGGGTTTGGAATGTCTCCAGTGAAGGAGACTCCACAGCCTCTCTGGGAAACCTGTTCCAGGGTGCTCTCACCCTCACAGTGAAAATCTTTTTCCTTATGTTCATGTGGAACCTCCTCTGAACAAGCTTGCAAACATTGCCTCTTGTCCTGTCATTGTACATCACTGGCTCTCTCCTTCTGACACTCACCCTTCACATCTTTATAAACATGAATGAGTCAGGGATGCCTCTTCACTGGACTTGGCTGCTCCAGGGAGGGGTGCTATGGACACAGTACCTATGGACAACATATTGGAAATTCCCACCCTTGTACCAAAGAATTTTTTCTTAAGATCCAGTCTAAACCTACTCTCTCTCTCTGAGCTTCAAACCATTCCCCCTTTTCCTGTCCCTAGAAACCCTCATAAAAAGTCCCTGTGCAGCCTTCCTGTAGTATCCCTTTAGGAACTGGGAAGCAGCTATAAGGTCAACCTGGAATCTTCTCTTCTCCAGGCTGAACAACCCCAGCTCCCTCAGCCTGTCCTCATAGCAGATGCTGTTCCAGCCCTAGGATCATCTTTGTGGCCCTCCTCTGGACTCCATGCAATAATTCCCTGCTGTTTTGATGGCGATACCAGAACTGGATGCAGTTTTTGAAGTAGGGTCTTACAAGAGCAGAATAGAGGGGAAGAATCACCTCTCTTGACCTGCTGGCCACAATCCTCTTGATACAGCCTGATACAAAAATAAATACAAAGATTACAGAAAGTTTTGGTTTCACAGTAGTATCACAGTATCACAGTATAACTAAGGTTGGAAGAGACCTTGAGGATCATTGAGTCCAACCTATAAACACAGACCCCATGACTAGACCATGGCACCAAGTGCCACGTCCAATCTCCTCTTGAATGCCTCCAGGGATGGTGACTCCACCACCTCCCTGGGCAGCCCTTTCCAATGATGAATGACTCGCTCAGGGAAGAACTTCCTCCTCACCTTGAGTCTAAACCTCCCCTGGTGCAGCTTGAGACTGTGTCCCCTTGTTCTGGTGCTGGTTGCCTGGGAGAAGAGACCAACTCCTTCCCAGCTACAACCACCTTTCAGGTAGTTGTAGAGGGCAATGAGGTCACCCTTGAGCCTCCTCTTCTCCAGGCTAAACAATCCCAGCTCCCTCAGCCTCTCCTCATAGGGCTTGTGCTCAAGGCCTCTCACCAGCCTTGTTGCCCTTCTCTAGACATGTTCAAGTGTTTCAATGTCCTTCTTAAACTGAGGGGCCCAGAACTGGACACAGGACTCAAGGTGCAGTCTAAGAGAAGCAGAGTACAGGGGCACAGTGACTTCCCTGCTCCTGCTGGCCACACTATTCCTAATGCAGGCCAGGATGCCATTGGCCCTCCTGGCCACCTGGGCACACTGCTGGCTCATATTCAGGCGGCTGTCGATCAGCACCCCCAGGTCCCTCTCTGTTTGGGAGCTCTCCAGCCTCTCTGACCCCAGCCTGTAGCTCTGCATGGGATTGCCATAGCCAAAGTGCAGCACTCGGCACTTGGACTCATTGAATGCCATCCCATTGGATTCTGCCCATCTGTCCAGTCACTTGGATGTGTCTGCAGTCTTGGAAGCTTGACTACCCTATGTTCTCTCTCCCACAAATGGACCTTGAGCTTTCAGGGGAGCGCAGCTACTGTATACCCTCGACCGTCGAACGGTACCGTCTCTATCGGGGAAGGTCGTCTTCTTTGAGCGAGCACGCAGCTTCAGGAGGGACGCACATGGAGCGGTGAGGGAGGAAGGGGACACCCGCCTAGCCAGCCAGATCAACCCTGGCGATCAATGGGGTGACAGATGTCGCAGCCAGATCGCCTTCACATCCTCTCTACCTTTTACCACAGACTGTTCTTTTGGAAATTATTATGAAATGCAAAAGAAGAAATGAAAACTTGAATTTCCTGAGAAATTCAATAATTTCGAGAGTTCAAGAATTTCCTATTTTCATTCAGAAAAAAAGGAAAAAATTTACATATTAAGCTTCATGACCACTTGAGAAGAACAGATGGTAGGTGCATGCAGATGCTGCTGAAGGCAGGTGTCTACTGCTTGCTTTCAGGTCGTGAAGTAAACAATAACCTAATTACTAGCAATGGATTGTCATTGTAATGAGAGCAAACAGCAAAATAGATCAGAAGCATCATAATTTTCAGGAGCAGATGCATGCTTTAATCAAACTAAACAATGCTAATTATTATATGTAAATTTTGACAGTGTGTCAATATATAAACTCAGTTGGTAGGAGAGCAGCTGCAAGTAGTTCCTCACCTTGACAAGCAGACACTCAAGAACGTCACTATGCTATAAAAAAGGACACAAAAATGCATACCTCAAAGAAGATCTCCAGAAAGTATGATACAGTGTGCAACTTATATCATGGCTACATAAAATAGAATCATAGAATCTTAGAATTGTCAGGGTTGGAAGAGACCTCAAAGATCATCTAGTTCAAATCCCCTTGCCATGGGCAGGGACACCTCACACTAGATCAGATTGCTCACAGCAACATCCAGTCTGGCCTTAAAAACAACCAGGGATGAGGCTTCCACCACCTCCCTGGGCAACCTGTTCCAGTGTCTCACCACCCTCACGGGGAAGAACTTCCTACCATCTAATCTGAATCTACCCATTTCTAGCTTGGATCCATTCCCTCCAGTTCAATCCTCTTGATGCAGCCCAGGATCTGGTTGGCTCTCTGGGCTGCAAGTGCACACTGCTGGCTCATGTTGAGCTTCTCATCCATCAGCACCCCCAAGTCCTTTTCTTTAGGGCTGCTCTCCAGCCAGTCCCTGCCCAGCCTATATTGGTGCTTGGGATTGTCCTAACTCAGATGCAGGACCTTCCACTTGGTCTTGTTGAACTTTATTAGGTTGTCATGGGCCCAGCTCTCAGCCTGACAAGGTCCCTTTGGATGGATCCCTTCCCTCCAGTGTGTCTGCTTCCTATACTCTAATCGTCATGATTGCATATGAAGGGAAATAACAATGTCTTTTTAAAGAGAACAGAAATGTAAATACCTGTGAGAAGAGTGGAAAAATAAATTAACAACACTACTGAGTAATGTTAACAGCGTTGGTGATCTGCTACTCATCAAATAAATCAGAAAGCCTTGTTGATGTCTCTACACTCAACATTTGCTGAAAAAAATACTAAATTCTTTTTTTCTCACATTTTTTTTCCTTAATTTCCTTTGTCAGTCAAAATTGTGGACAAAAATATTAGTCCAGTATTGATTACAGATTGCCTCCTAGCTCACTAAACGCTTATGGGCTCAGTTCACAGTATCACAGTATCACAGTATAACTTAGGTTGGAAAGGACCTCGAGGATCATCGAGTCCAACCTATCAACACAGACCCCATGACTAGACCATGGCACCAAGTGCCACGTCCAATCCCCTCTTGAACGCCTCCAGGGACGGTGACTCCACCACCTCCCTGGGCAGCACATTCCAATGACGAATGACTCGCTCGGTGAAGAACTTCCTCCTCACCTCCAGTCTAAACCTCCCCTGGCGCAGCTTGAGACTGTGTCCCCTTGTTCTGGTGCTGGTTGCCTGGGAGAAGAGACCAACCCCTTCCTGGCTACAATCACCTTTCAGGTAGTTGTAGAGGGCAATGAGGTCTCCCCTGAGCCTCCTCTTCTCCAGACTAAACAATCCCAGCTCCCTCAGCCTCTCCTCATAGGGCTTGTGTTCAAGGCCTCTATTGTTTGTCTTAAAATGTAGATTAACTGATTTTGTCAGTAATTTGACTTATTGTTATTTTAAACCAACAAAACAATCCCAAAACTTTCTTGCATGCTCCTGCTAGTGTTGTGGCAAAATGGGCAGTGTCTCTGCTTGTTGCCTGGAGTGTTTCTCCTGTTGTACTTTCTCCTTTTAGTTTGCCATGCTTTGAGTGACAGGAGTGAGTGGTATCAAAATGTCACTAAGTATTACATCAATCTGCTGCAAGTGTTCAAAGTGTTCAATTTCCCTTTCAAAACCATATGTACTCCTGGAGAATAAAAAAAAGAATACTGTGTCATTCTGCTCTTCATTTGAGACATCTCAGCAAGAGCTCCTCACATTAATTTTGAATGACAGCCTCTAATGAAGGGCAGCTTCATTAAAACAAAATGGTAAATGTTTACCTATGAAATTAATTCAATCATTTTGCAGATGGAACATTCAGCCTTGGACCAGAGGGGGAAAATGATACAGTAAGCAGCTATGGTTTGGACAGCTGCAGAAATGATGCCTGTTTATTTGGACTACAAGGAGAAATTCTAGGATGTTGTTTTTGTTGGTATTTCCACCCCCCAACGAGAGACAAATTCACTTTATCAGGCACCAGGAATCTATATTGACCATATAAAAGTCTCAACACCAACCTTGTCTGTCTAGCATTTTGCTCCAGATGTAATCCAGGCACATACCAATCTTGCCCTTTCCCTCATCTCAAATGCTAGAGACAGATATCCACCTCTCTGACTTAAACAGATATCCTGTTCCCTGACTGTAACACAAGCATTAGCCCTTATCCCATTTTATGGTACCTGGTATCACTTATTACATTTCAGAGCTTCTTATTAAAAAGGAAACTTTTATTTTACTCCCACATATTGTGGAAATAAAGGACTCAAATCTTCACTTTATTAAAGATTTTTCTTCATCTTTTCCAGCACTGGACTTTGAAGATTGACTATGATTCATACTTTCAGTATATCAGAGTCACACATGGCATTGAGTTGGATTTTACCCTCAAAGATCATCTTGTACAGTCCCTCCTGCAGTCATCAGGGACACCTCCAACTAGAGCAGGCTGCCAAGGGCCACAGAGAGTCTGAGTGAATGTCTCCAGAGATAGGGCCTCAACGACATTCCTGGGTAACCTGTTCCAGTATTTCACCACTCTCGTTGTGCAGACTTCCTCTTGATGTCCAACCTATATCTCCTCTACTCCAGTTTCAAACCATTTGAAACCTATCCCCACAAACCCTTCTATACAGTCCCTCCCCAGTCTCCTAGTACGTCCCTTTCAGATATTGACATGTAACTCTAAGGTCTCCCTGGAGCCTTCTCTTCTCCAGGGAATCCAGTTTTGGATTCTATGCATTTCAAACTACAATGCAACTAAATTACCTGGTGCTACCTTTACAACAATAGAGATCCTTTTGATTCCTGCCATGCAAATACAGGCAAAAAAATGCTAATGAAAAATATTGATACACAAATGAAATGAGCAAAGAAATCAGTTGTGGTTTCTGACTAACTATGAGAAGATGACAATGGACAAATGCTCTGATAACAATGCTCCTGAAGAAGCCCTACAAGAAGGATGGAGAGAGACTGTTTACAAAGGCTGTAGTGATAGGATGAGGGGAAATGGCTTCAAACTAGAAAAGAACAGATTTAGATTGGATTTTAGGACCAAATTCTGCACCATGGTGGTAATGGAACAGTGGAACAGGTTGCCCAGAGAGGTGGTTGGGGCCCCATCCCTGGAGATATTCAAGGTGAGGCTTGAGAGGACTCTGAGCAGCCTGATCTAGTTGGGGATGCCCCTGGTAGACTAGATGAGCTTTGGAGGTCCCTTCCAACCCAGACCATTCTATGACTCTAAGATTCTATTAAATGCTTATGTAACAATGCTGATTTCTGGAAAGATTGATAGAGAGGAAGAAAGCAAACTAGAGCAGAGCCAAAAGAAAAGTCTATGAAGAAATAATTTAGTATTATCAATGTTTGCATGTACCAGCCTTGCCTTGAACCTGGAGCCTAACAAGGTCTTTCTGATTTAATTCCAGACTGCAGATATTTGCCAGGAGTGGTTTAGGTCTAATTAATTTATTGTGAAGCCACTAGTATTTGGTATGTTTAGAAAAGATGAATTATGTTCTTCAGAAAAAGAAATTATCAATATATATGTAATAACAGCAAAATACAGAAGTCCTAACAAAGAGAAACACAAAAATTTGATTACTGCAGATAAACCTACAGGGTTACACTGCCAAAAATTGAACTTCCAGAGTCATAAAGCAATGTATGGGAATATACAGGGCTCTCAAAGCACTTACAGCCACTTTATCTTCTCAACAGACACAAACAGCAAGAGCAATTTATCAGTGGACTAACAAATTGGTGTGCCTGAGCAATTAGACTAAAATCAATTTCTTGGAAATACTGGTTACTAGCAGAAAGAAAAGAAGCAAAGATTGATAATCAAGCTGTTCTGTACACAAAGGTGGGAGAAGTATGAACTTGCAGCAGCTTAGATGCATTATCTGTGATTGCTATGCCATAAAGTGCTCAGCAACGTTGACTTTACATGTAACAAGCAGATTTACATGAAATTAATGATCTACAAAAACTGAGGTTGGAAGGCTAGGGCAGCGTCAACTACTGCTGAGTCTTGGCAACTAAAACCATTGTATTTAATGCTTTATGAGGGGTGACATATAAACCAACCAGCCAACCAAATGTAATAATCTTAAAGCAGGATTCATCAATAGAATGGAGAAAGAAAAACCCGTGAATACATTAAAACCATTAATGCATTAAATAAGAGAGTGTGTTAAATGCACGACCTGGTGAGGCTGCACCTCGAGTATTGTGGCCAGTTATGGTCTACTCAGTTTAAGAGGGATAGGGAACTGCTGGGGAGAGTCTAATGGGTGGTGGGAGGGGCACAAAGATGGCTAGGGGACTGGAGAATCTGTTACACGCGGTGAGACCGAGACACTTGGAGCTCTTCAGCTTGGAAAAGAGGAGACTGAGAAAGGATCTTAATACAATGCATGAAAATATTTAAAGATGTCTGACTCAGAGCATTTTTGAAGCTTTTTGTCCCTTCAGAACAGCTATTAAAAAGGAAAGTGTCATCATCCATGAAGTCATCAGAACAAGTTGCAGGATCTCCCTGCAAATGCAGACTTCAAGCCTTCAAATTTTCCTTCAAATTTTCCTTCAAATTTTCCTGAAGCCCAATGTTTTACTATATTTTCTTCTTGCCATTTTGCAATTCAAACAAGCAGAACAAAAAACCACTGGTGGACTCAGACCTCTCACCTTGATCTGAAAATGATTCTTTGGTGGCAATCCATTACCCTTAAATGTTTGGAAAACATAGGCTGTTTTTAGGGAGGCCTGGCAAGTCAGCAGTTGCATAGATTACACATACATGAATTATTGGGCCCAAGCCAACAGCATGAATCTCAACAAGACCAAGTAGAAGGTCCTGCCTCTGAGTCAGGACAATTCCAAGCATCAATATAGGCTGGGCAGGAACTGGCTGGAGAGCAGCCCTAAAGAAAAGGATTTGGGGGTGCTGGTGGATGAGAAGCTCAACATGAGCCAGCAGTGTGCACTTGCAGACCAGAAAGCCAACCAGCTCCTGGGCTGCATCAAGAGAAGTGTGGCCAGCAGGCTGAGGGAGGTGATTCTCCCCCTCTGCTCCACTCTGGTAAGACCCCACCTGGAGCACTGTGTCCAGTTCTGATGCCCCTATTATAGGAGGGATATCAATGTGATATAAGGTGTCCAGAGAAGGGCCACAAGGACGATCAGAGAGCTGGAGCTCCTCTCCTATGGAGACAGACTGAGAGAGTTGGAGTTGTTCAGCCTGCAGAAGAGAAGGCTCTGAGGAGACCTTATTGTGGCCTTCCAGTATCTGAAGTGGGCTACAAGAAAGCTGATGAGGGGCTTTTTAGGGTGTCAGATAATGATAGGACTGGAGGGAATGGAGCAAAACTAGAAAGGTGTAGATTCAGGTTGGGTGTTAGGAAAAAGTTCTTCCCCATGAAGGTGGTGAGACACTGGAAGAGGTTGCCTGGGGAGGTGGCTGAAAGCCTTATCCCTGGAGGTTTTTAAGGCCAGGCTGGATGTGGCTGTGAGCAACTTGATCTAGTGTGAGGTGTCCCTGCCCATGGCAGGAGGCTTGGAACTGGACGATCCCTGCAGTCTCTTCCAACCCTGACAATTCTATTTCAGAGGTTAAAATTCAGATTGTAAAAGATCTAGATTCAGTTCTTTCCCTGTCTAAATGGATTTTCATGCACATTTTCCTCTTGATGGAACTCTAAGTTAAAAAAAATATTGTGAAAGGAAAGAAAAATTGATAGACTTCGTGCTGGAATACTTTGATTCCCTAATGAATAAACAGAAAGCCAGAGCAAGAGTAAATAGACACTCCAGGGCTAATTCTGCTCATCCAAGAGGATATTCTTTGAATCAATCTTTGATTATTTTACATGAAATTGTTATTTGACTTGAATATAAAAAAATAAAAATGAGTAAGGAATTCCAAGTCTGCTCCCTCTGTTCCCAAAGTCTCCTCTTAAAAATACTTTTTTTCCTTAATAATAAAGAAAAATATGTCTGATAAACCAAATGCTTCACTTTGTAGCAAATTAGAGTGGAGTACCTATGGAAATAAACTTTTGCCAGCAAAATGTCTGTGACTAGAATATTAGGAAGAAGATGATTTAATTCTTAATCCTAGAATTTAAAAACAAAATCCCAAAGCCAGCTGATATGTAAATTTACTTGTTTTTCCAGTCTAGAACACAGAATCACAGCGTTGTCAGGGTTGGAAGGGACCTCAAGGATCATCCAGCTCCAACCCCCCTGCCATGGGCAGGGACACCTCACACTAGATCAGGTTGCTCAGAGCCACATCCAGCCTGGCCTTAAAAACATCCAGGGATGAGGCTTCCACCACGTCCCTGGACAACCTGTTCCTTTGTCTTACTACCCTCATGGGGAAGAACTTCCTTACATCCAGTCTGAATCTACCCACTTCTAATTTTTCTCCATTTCCGCTAGTCCTGTCACTACCGAACATCCTAAAGTGTCCCTCACCCAATACCTCTACTATTCTTCATAACTCATTAGAAGTTTGCTGCTTTTTCCAAAGCTGCTCAATGCTTTCTGGATCAGTTTCAGAAAAGGGGAGGTTCAGGCTGGATGTTAGGAAGAAGTTCTATACAGAGAGAGTGATTGCGCTATGGAATGGGTTGCCTGGGGAGGTGGTGGAGTCGCCGTCATTGAAGGTGTTCAGAAGGAGACTTGACAGGGTGCTTGGTGCCATGGGTTAGCTGTTTGGGTGGGTTGGATTGGTTGATGGGTTGGACACGATGATCTTGAAGGTCTCTTCCAACCTGGTTTGGTTTATTCTAATAAAGGTTTATTCTAATAAAGGTTATTCTAATAATAGGTGCAGCTTTTTGTGGGATCATACACAACAAATCATTCCAAGAGCAGAACAGATGTGAATATAAATTAAAACAAATCACTGGAACAATTCAGCTTGATCATTGTATTGCTCTACATCTCATGCAAACAGAACATAAACCCATGAGGTCCTGAAATGTTCCTAGTCCATGCAACTCCCAAACCAAAATATGTAAATACTTTGATACACAAAAGATAACGAAATAATGAAAGGAATTAAAAAGGACACTCATTAACCATATCAGGGAACATGAAATGCTCTCATTATCAGATTGAGTAGTGCTAATGCCAACCCTACCTCACTGCAAAAATGATTTCAAATAATTTTGTTGTATTTTAGAGGGAGGCAATTAAGATTTAATGTACTACCTGATTATTCATTCATGAGGCTTGATTAAATTGCGTTTTTATTTTAATTCTTTTGTGACACAAAGGAACTGAGTCAGTAGACTGTGGAGCTTTTCCCTCTAAATTCATGCAATAAAGCTGGAAACCAGTTTATTAAACTTTAAAAAAAAAAACCAAAATAAGAAAAGGAGATCACAGTATCACAGTATCACAGTATAACTTAGGTTGGAAAGGACCTCCAGGATCATCGAGTCCAACCTATCAACACAGACCCCATGACTAGACCATGGCACCAAGTGCCACGTCCAATCTCCTCTTGAACGCCTCCAGGGACGGTGACTCCACCACCTCCCTGGGCAACCCGTTCCAATGACGAATAACTCGCTCAGTCAAAGACAAACCCCCAATTCCTAACACAATTCCAAAATGAAAGGAAGTTTCTTCCTTTCTGAGATTCTTGTTATTTGGCTCTGGTAGCCATAAATCTTGCTCTGCAGGCAAAGGTTTGTAACAAATACTAACTAGACCGTGTATGAGAAAGAAATCCTTTCCTGTGAAGGTGGTAAGACACTGGCAAGGGTTGTGATTCTATGGCTTCTATTTTAAAAAATAACCTTTTAGTAATAATTTATTGATTTTTCTCTTTTAAAAATTGATGTCCACAAAAAATATAAACACTGTTTTTCTTTAAAAGACTTGGGGGTGCTGGTGGACAAGAAGCTCAACATGAGCTCTCAGTGTGCACTTGCAGCCCAGAAGGCCAATCAGATCCTGGGCTGCATCAAGAGAAGTGTGGCCAGCAGGTCGAGGGAGGTGATTCTCCCCCTCTACTCAGCTCTGGTGAGACCCCACCTGGAGTACTGTGTCCAGTTCTGGAGCCTCTGTTACAAGAGGGATGTGGAGGTGCTGGAACATGTCCAGAGAAGGGCCACAAGGATGATCAGAGGGCTGGAGCACCTCTCCTATGAGGACAGACTGAAGGAGTTGGGGCTGTTCAGTCTGCAGAAGAGAAGGCTCCCAGGTGACCTCATTGTGGCTTTCCAGTATCTGAAGGGGGCCTACAGGAAGGCTGGGGAAGGACTTCTCAGGATCTCAGGTAGTGATAGGACTAGGGGGAATGGAATGAAGCTGGAGGTGGGGAGATTCAGGCTGGAGGTGAGGAGGAGGTTCTTCACCATGAGAGTGGTGAAACCCTGGAATGGGTTGTCCAGGGAGGTGGTCGAGGCCCCATCCCTGGAGGTGTTTAAGCCCAGGCTGGATGAGGCTCTGGCCAGCCTGACCTAGTGTGGGGTGTCCCTGCCCATGGCAGGGGGATTGGAACTAGATGATGCTTGTGGTCCCTTCCAGCCCTGACTGATTCTATGAATCTGTGATTCTATGAAAAGTTCTTTTGAAAGTTCTACACAATGAGGTCAGTGGAACACTGGACCAGGCTGCCCAGGGAGGTCATGGATGCCCTGTCCATGGAGGTGTTCAAGGCCAGGTTGGATGAGGTCATGAGCAACCTGAAGGTATCCCTGCCCATGGCAGTAGGTTTTGGAACTAGATGATCTTTAAAGTCTCTTCCAACCCAAACCATTCTATGGGTCTATGAATAAGATTCAGGACAAATACAGAAGTGAAAGGAAACAGGAACGTCCATGGTCTTCAAACATTGTTGAACATTGTACTAACCCTAAGGTACTCCAGGTTATCATGCTTAGTGAAACACAGCACTTTGTAAGTGATGCTCAGCTATTTTAGCCTTGGCTTTAAATGCTACATAAATATTAGGCAAGGAGATGATATTTTGGATAATGGGAGGAATGAAGCAATTAGAAATAATTGGAAAAATAATTCATTTAAAGTAAACCTTTTTCTCACTGAGGCATTTCACACTTTCCTAGAGAAGTGTGGCATCATTTCATTTTCCAGAATCAAAAGAGTTTGTGAGGCAGTTTGTGCCTAAATTATTTACATTTCCAGAACCAAAAAAAGTGGTTTTGGCAATTTGTACCTAAGTCATTTAGATTTTCTAGAAGCCATTTTGCATTTTCCTAGACAAGTGTGGCATAATTTCATTTTCCAGTATCAAAAGAGTTATTGTGGCAGTTGCTACCTGAATTATTTTGATTTTTCTATAAAATGTTTTAAAACCAAATTAGTACCTGAAAGCTTATACATGTGGACTAACATATAAACACCTCCTTTCTTATCCTGCCCTGCTCCATAGAGTCTGGACACCTCAAAACATTGTCATACATGACAACCTCTCTGGCAGGTGGGTTGGATTAGATGATCTTTCCAGGTCCCTTCTAACTCCTAATGTTCTGTGACTTCTATTTAAAAAACAATAAGAATCACAACCTTTTCTTCACCATGAGAGTGGTGAAACCCTGGAATGGGTTGTCCAGGGAGGTGGTCGAGGCCCCGTCCCTGGAGGTGTTTAAGCCCAGGCTGGATGAGGCTCTGGCCAGCCTGATCTAGTGTGGGGTGTCCCTGCCCATGGCAGGGGGGTTGGAACTAGATGATCCTTGTGATCCCTTCCAACCCTGAATGATACTATGATACTATGATACTATGTATGGATTTTCTCTTTATACAATTTATGTCAAAAAAAAAATTAGAAACACTATTTTTCTTTGAAAGTTCTTTTAAAACCTCTGCATCATGAGGGTAGTGGAACACTGGATGAGACTGCCCAGGGAGGTGTTTAGGGCTCCATACCTGGAGATATTCAAGGTAAGAGTGGACAGGGCTCTGGACAAACTATCTAGTGGAGGATGCCACTGCTGACTGCAGAAGGGATTGGACTAGATCACTTTTGGAGGTCCCTTCCAACCCAGACCATTCTATGATTCTATTTCTGAAGCTTGGCTCCAAACCACATCTGTTATCTCCTTAGGAATTTGAGAGATCACAACATTTATTGCACATTAATGTGAAACACAGCAGTTTGAATAATTTCTATGTGATTTGTCTTAAAATTTTACACAGTTGAACTGGTCGTACGGGTAGGATATCAAAAGCCAAGCTCAAAATATGTGAAGATAGAGGAGTAACAATCTCCTGAGAGATATAAGTGTACATTAAAGTCAAACAGTAAATTATACTGAAGTTCAGAGTTGTTTCTCTGAGGAATCATAGAATGGTCTGGGTTGGGAAGCACCTCTGAAGGTCATCCAGACCAACCCCCTCTGCAGTCAGCAGGGACATCCTCAACTGGATCAGGCTGACTAGAGCTCTGTTGAGCCTCACTCTGAATATCTCCAGGGATGTGGCCCCAACCACCTCCCTGGGCAACTTGTTCCAGAATTCTCATGCTAAAGAACCTATTCTTAACATCCAGTCTGAATCTGTTCTTTTCTAGTTGGAATCCATTGCCCCTCATCCTAGCATACAAAATAATGCTCACAGGTGTGTTCCTGGTACTCTGACCCTGAGCTCAAGGGAGAAAAATATTTTAGTGCACACCTAAAAATGTATAAATGGTTGGCTATTAAAAAACAGACTAGTTGGCAGAACAGTACCCTAATGAGGAAAGTGTTTCTGGATGATTTATTACCAGCATCCTTTTTAAGATGAGATAAAATGCCTGGAGAGATACACAACCTACTGCCCGACCTTGCTAAGATCTGTCATATGAACAGCAGAACCACAAAGCACATTCTCAAAGGAAACAAATAACATAGTTATGATTTACTTGACTTCATTGACTAGAAAAATGGGGAGTTGCTGCTATTGTCCTACTCTGTGAATAAAAAAAACCTGGGAAAGTTAGTTAGATAATAATGCATTGAGAATTATTGATGTATGTAATCCATAGCTGAGAAGAAACCTTCCCTGTAAAGTCAGTGGAAAGTAAATTCAGACTGAGAGAGTTGGGGCTATTCAGTCTGGAGAGGAGAAGGCTCTGAGGAGACCTTATTGTGGCCTTCCAGTATCTGAAGGGGGTTACAAAAAAGCTGGTGAGGGACTTCATAGTGTGTCAGGTAGTGATAGGTCTAGGGGGAATGGAGCAAAACTAGAAATGGGTAGATTCAGATTGTCTGTTAGGAAAAAGTTCTTCCCCATGAGGGTGGTGAGACACAGGAACAGGTTGCCTAGAAAGATGGTAGAAGCCCCATCCCAGGAGGTTTTTAAGGCCAGGCTGGATATGGTTTTGAGCGACCTGATCTAGTGTGAAGTAGTGTGAAGTGGTATGACGAGGGGTTGGAACTAGATGATCCTTGAGGTCCCTTTCAAACCTAACAATTCTATGATTCTAGATGAAGAGAGTTATAACAGAAAAAGAATGCACAGCAAATGTATCCATACAAAGAAAATAAATCACATTGCAGTTCTCTAATATAATGAAGTTCACAAGTCCTTTACAGATTCATTGTAAATTTAGCTACAATTACAATTTATGTTTTAGGGCAAAGTTGGGACTCAAGATGAAATGAGCCACTCAAAATATTTCCTTGCTCTTGGTACCAAATGTAGTCATAAAAGAGTGTGTCAAGATGTGGTAAGAAATTAAAATGAAGCAAGCATAAGGTTTATTGTTAAAATTACCCTCTCTGAGTACTCAGAAACCTAGATTTATAAGAATCTTACTATTGTGTTGGAATGCTGTAACCACCCAGGATCAGAATTTATAGTAAGATTTGCTCAAGATACTTAAAATTGTAGTAGGCTTTGATTATTTTGTTGGTTTTGGTTTTGATTGTTTGGTTAGTTGATGAATTATTGTTAATTTATTTTTTACAAGCCCCTCTGCAGTCAGCAGGGACATCCTCAACTACATCAGGTTGCCCAGAACCTTGCTGAGCCTCAGTTTGACTATTCAGCAGTGGGGCTCCAGCCACCTCCCTGGGCAACCTGTTCCAGTGTTCATTATCCTCATGGTGTAGAACCTGTTCCTAACATCCAATGTAAATCTGTTCTTCTCTAGTTTGAAGCCATTACCCCTCATGCTATCACTGCAGCCCTTTGTAAACAGTCCCTCTGCAGCCTTCTTGTAGCCCCCTTCAGGTACTGGAAGGCTGCTATTAGGTCACCCTAGAGCCTTCCCTTCTGCAGGTTGAACAACCCCAGCATGTCTAAGCAAGTGCAGAATTGGGTATGTGGATATTTGTCAGCCTTTGGTTCCCAGATGTTTGAGCTGGTGCTCAGAAAGCTCAGCAATGTTTGATTTGATGTAGCTTGGTGTTATGCATTTGTTTTATGCACTGGCACAGTTATTCAAATATTGGTATCTGCATGGAGAGTTATGGTGACCTTTATCTGAGAATACAGCAATTTTCTTTTTATGTTATCTGACTTCTAACAAAGATAAAATGTTATGAAGCAAGTCCCAGGATATCTAGTGATATCTGAGAACTTCTTGTTTGTCTTCCAAACAAAACCAACCGAACAAAAAACCCCAAACAAACAAAACCCACAAAACCCCCACCAAAACCCAACCAACCAAAAAAAAACCAACAACAAACCACTCCCCCCAAAAAAACCCCAAACAACCCAAACCAAAAAAAATCTAGCAATGAAATAAGACTTAAAGTTAGAAAAAGGGGTTTATGTCTTCTTGATGCCGGAACACCATCAGTAC
This sequence comes from Melanerpes formicivorus, assembly GCF_026170545.1. Taxonomy (NCBI): domain Eukaryota; kingdom Metazoa; phylum Chordata; class Aves; order Piciformes; family Picidae; genus Melanerpes; species Melanerpes formicivorus. The sequence continues at coordinate 15,416,037 of NW_027142367.1, read as the reverse complement.
AGAAGTTTCAAGAACCACAATGATATCATGCACATGAGAAAGAGGCATTAACAATCTTCCTTCCCACCTGGAAGGAATATTTGAATTTGGAGAAAAAACGATGAGAGAAGAAAATAAAAAGGAAAAGAGAGGGAAAAAGGAAGAGAGGGAGAGAGAAAGAATGAGAAAGTGGATAGCTGCCACACCTTTTTCCCTCCCCAAGATCAGAAATAAGAAGTTCAGAATTGGGGTAGGGGATGTGGGAATGTTCTGTGAGAAACTTTGTGCCAAATACTCCTAGGACCTAGCAAGCTCAATTTTTACAGCATTGACTCAGGAATGTTATTTTATTTTAAACAGTTCACATAAATGTAGTTATCACAACTTCAGTGATCTTTAAGTCCTTTAGGAATATTTATACACTGAAGTGCTAAAATTACAGCTGAACTTAAATCCTAGCTGTTCTAGATGTTACAGAAGCATATAATAAGGAGAATTTCATAGTATAAAAAGACAAGAAATTAAAATGAATCACAGAATTGTTTCTGTTGGTAAAGCCCTTTAAGGTCATTGAGTTGAACCATTCTCTAACTCTGCCAAGTCTGGTCCTAAACCATGTCCCTTAGCACAGCGTCTCTTCATCTTTTAAACACCTCCAGGGATGGGGATTCAACCACCTCCCTGGGGAGCCTATTTCAGTATTTGGCACCTCTTCCAGTGAAAAATTTTTTCCTAATATCCAATCTATACCTCTCCTGATGCAACTTGAGGCTATTTCCTCTTACTCCATCACTTGTTACTTTGGAGAAGAGACTGACGCCCACCTCATTCCAACCTTCAAAAGAAGATGTCCTTGAAGAGACAAAAAGAGGATGCAGAAAGGGACAGAACAGGCCCAGAGAAGAAGTGATTGGTCTACACAGTCACTGACAGAGAACAATGTGTTCAAAATTCTAACCAGCCAACTGGTAATCCACAGAATCACAGAATGTTAGAGTTTGAAAGGGACCTCCAGAGATCACAGAGTCCAAGCCCCCTGCCAAACAGGATTACCTAGGGTAGCCCACACAGGAACACATTCAGGTGGGTTTGGAAAATCTCCAGAGAATGAGAGTCCACAATCTCCCTGGGCAGCCTGCTCTAGTGCTCCATCACCCTCACTGTAAAGAAGTTTCTCCTCATATTGAGATGAAACCGCTAATCCAGAGCAGTTACATCCATGTCACCAAAAGGAAAGGGCAATTTCATTATGTAAGGAACACATCTCATGCAGAAGACATCCAGAATTACACATAATGAGAAAGGGAAATAATATTATACTGAGCAATACTCTGTTCTTGTAGAAACCCATCTCTTTTTCTTTTTGTCATCATTATGTTTACTGAATCTTTCAAAGCCATTTAGCTTGAAAGTTAATTGGGACTTTCTGCTAACTGCCCTAACAAACTGCCTTTACCAAATGTCACAGTAGCTTTTTGGTTTTACAGAGGTTTTATGTTCACTTCAGGACCATCCCCAATGAAATGATGTCACCTTTTCAATATCAAACACCAATTTTGTCACAAGTATGCTGAGTCAGATCTTTGCTTGGAAGCTTAAGTCTAGGTCCAAAGGTCATCTGTTGGGGCCTGGTCTGTCTTGAAGCGTTAGCATAAGCAACTCACTTAGAAGGACGTAAGCAGCTAATTTAGAATGTGCTCTATGATAGCTTTGTTCAGAATATGTATTATGATAGCCTTGTAAAAGGACATGAACTGATGTCCTGATAAAAAACCTTTGGGAAAGTTAGCAATAAGAAGGCATTGTAACACAATAGGGGAGGTGAATCGGAGATTGTGATTCAAACTGTGCAAATATCAACAACCAGCCAGATTGATCAAAAGGATGCATGGACAGCTCATGAAGATGCACCTTGATTACTGTGTCCAGTTCTGGGCCCCTCAGTTTAAGAAGGACATCGAAACACTTGAACGTGTCCAGAGAAGGGCAACAAGGCTGGGGAGAGGCCTTGAGCACAAGCCCTATGAGGAGAGGCTGAGGGAGCTGGGATTGTTTAGCCTGGAGAAGAGGAGGCTCAGGGGAGACCTCATTGCCCTCTACAACTACCTGAAAGGTGGTTGTAGCCGCGAGGGGGTTGGTCTCTTCTCCCAGGCAACCAGCACCAGAACAAGGGGACACAGTCTCAAGCTGCACCAGGGGAGGTTTAGACTCGAGGTGAGGAGGAAGTTCTTCACCGAGCGAGTCATTCGGCATTGGAACGGGCTGCCCAGGGAGGTGGTGGAGTCACCATCCCTGGAGGCGTTCAAGAGGAGATTGGACGTGGCACTTGGTGCCATGGTCTAGTCATGGGGTCTGTGTTGATAGGTTGGACTCGATGATCCTCGAGGTCTCTTCCAACCTTGGTTATACTGTGATACTGTGATACTGTGATGCAGAACAGCCTATCACATTGCAGTATAGTGCAAGTATACAATACAAAAGTAGAGCTGAGAGTTAATAAAATTGAATGATTGATGCATCATATTGGTGTCTTGTCGTTCCTGTTCCTGCATGGATTTTAAAGGCCCCAGCTTTTTGGGTGACCCCGACATTTGCACAGATTGAATCACAATCCCAGATTCACATCCCCTGTTGTGTTCTAGTTCCTCTGCACCTTTCTTGTGGCACCCTTCAGGTACTGGAAGGCTGCTATTAGGTCTGCCTGGAGCCTTCTCTTCTTCAGGCTGAAGAACCCCAGCTCTCTCAGCCTGTCCTTGTAGCAGAGGCGTTCCAGTCCCCTGATCATTATTTTTGGGCCCCCTCTGGACCTGCTCCATTCGGTCCATCTTTCCTGTGTTGAGGGCTCTAGAGCTGGATACAATACTCCAGGTGAGGTCTTACCACACCTTTCTTTAATATCCTTCCATAGTTACATGTATTACCGCATGGTACTACAGAAATTGTTTGGAAAGGGATGATTTCACTTTCAGAGTAACCATGGATACAGAAAACAGCTGGTCAGTAACAGCTCATGGAATCAAACAATTCCAGCACTGGCCCAAATTTTTATTGCAACCCAGCATTTTCAAACACAATCCCATCTGCTGACATGGATATTGAGGTCTCCTCTGTGGTTTGGAGCTTTTCCAGTACCTGCAGATTCTGTCAGAAGTACTCTCAGATCGCACAAAGATGTCTACCAATTTCAGTATAGGAATTAACACTTTCTTGGTTTACTAAATCCTGAAGTCCTGACCTATCCAAAAAGGGTGATATGACAAAAGCAACAAGACTCCTGCATTTCAAGGCTTACCTGACTGGTTGTGGTAAGCAGTCTCTGCATCATGCCTGGCAGCATTGACATTGAAACCCTTGCAGAGCCATCTGCCCAGCTGTTAGCTAGTGTAGGAGCAAACAACTAAAAGGATATTTAGAAATGGAGTAAATATTCAATCTTTTTGATTTGACACACTGCTAATTATCTCCTCAACAAAAGAGATTTCATTCAGAAGCCTTAATCTTTAAGTCTACAGCATTCAGACATTGCTAAAGTTGCCAACTACATAAACATGTTGACAAAAAGAAAAGAGCAGCTGTTAATTTTATTGTCTCAAAACATTTGTACAGCCAGCACACAATGCTGTTTCCCTGACCTTTCATTGCTGAGTGTTCTTAATATTCTTCTCTGTCAGAAACATGCTGTCATGTTTATCAAGATAATCCTGTATTCTGAGTGAACTCTTGGACTTTGTAGAGATCATCCACAGGAAAAAAGGGAAAACAAAGCAAGCATTACTTAAGAATAAGATGGTTGAGCATTGCATTGTATCCACAGACTGGAATTAATTCTGACTGTGATAACAAAGGACACCAAATTTTGGAGTCAGCTGGAAGGTTTGTACAATGTTATTTGGTGCGTCCAAGCTGTGTTTATGCAAGAATGGGATTCTATAATAAACTCACTGGATGTGTTTCTGTGACAATGCAGAGGAGAGGAGAGGAGAGGAGAGGAGAGGAGAGGAGAGGAGAGGATAGGATAGGATAGGATAGGATAGGATAGGATAGGATAGGATAGGATAGGATAGGATAGGATAGGATAGGATAGGATAGGATGGGATGGGATGGGATGGGATGGGATGGGATGGGATGGGATGGGATAGAATAGAATAGAATAGAATAGAATAGAATAGAATAGAATAGAATAGAATAGAATAGAATAGAATAGAATAGAATTAACCATGTTGGAAAAGACTTTCGACATCATCGAGTCCAACCTATCATCCAACACTATTTAATCAACTAAACCATGGCACCAAGTGCCTCATCCAGGCTCCTCCTAAACACCTCTAGTGATGGTGATTCCACCACCTCCCTGGGCAGCACATTTCAATGACCAATCACTCTTTCTATGAAGAACTTCTTCCTAACATCCAGCCTAAATCTCCCCTGGTGCAGCTTGAGACTGTGTCCTCTTGTTCTGGTACTGGTTGCCTGGGAGAAGAGACCAACCCCATCCTGGCTACAACCTCCCTTCAGGTAGGTTGGACATGATGATCTTGAAGGTCTCTTCCAACCTGGTCTATTCTATTCTATTCTATTCTATTCTATTCTATTCTATTCTATTCTATTCTAGCCATCACTCCTCATTCAACTGGAGACCTCTTAGAGGCTGTATCCTTACACTGAGCAGTGAACAAACCATTAACTCTGTTATCAGAAAGGGATATACTCCCAAGAGTTAGAATTGTCTATTACCATTTTACCCACCAGCTTTCTTTCAAATAGTCTTTGCCATGCAATTTAATTTTTACACTAATTTAATATTACCTATGATAAATACCTTTTTTGTTTCCAGGAACAGTGCACCATGTGCATGGACAGCCCAGTTATCTGCCCCTCATTCAGTTCCTCCCCATATTTTCATTCAGCAACACCACTATTTACATGTACTTTATCTTGACATTGCTATATCTGACCCTAAATATAACATAACATAAATGTAGAGCAGAAAAAGAATATAAATGTAAAACTAACTAAATAAAATCATTATAAATACTGTTGCAAACTGCAAAACAAATTACTCCATGGTGTATCTTCAAGTAATTTACCTATTTTAGCATCAACATTGACACACAACTGTTGGGATGCCACATATATATATATTTTTCAGATGCTTAAACTATATTTGCAGATTTCCTTCATATTCATTCTGCTTACCCAGGCACAGCTGTAGCTTTTGAATCTAATTTAGCAAAACATCAAGCTGAAAATAACTAGACTGATTCTCAAATATCCTAAGTACATTTTCACTTTGATGCTAGCTATAATGCACGCCAGCACCCAGGAATGTTTTAAGCCATTTTCTATACATGTACAGGTTTCAGTTCCCAAACATGTTTCACTTCAAAGAGCAACGTGCTGCTTTACATGCCTTAAACAAGAGTTGTGTCAGATATTGTGCATGTATATGGCTGTGTCCAGTTCTGGTGCCCCCAGCGTAAGAGGGATGTGGAACTGATGGATTGGATCCAGAGAAGGGCCACAAAGATGATCAGAGGGCTGGAGAGCCCGATGGGAACAGGCTAAATGAGTCAGGACTATTCAGCCTGGAAAAGAGAAGGCTCCAGGGAGACCTTAAAGCAGCCTTCCAGTACCTGAATAGGGGCCTACAAAAAAGCTGGGAAGGGACTTTTCACAAGGGCTTCTAGTGATAGGATGAGAAGGAGTGCATTGAAGCTTGAGGAGCGCAGGTTTAGACTGGAGATTGGGAAGAAATTCTTGACAGTGAGAGTGGTGAGACACTGGAACAAGTTGCCCAGGGAGGCTGTGGATGCCCCCTCCCTGGAAGAACAGAACAGAACAAAACAGAACAGAACTGAATAGAATAGAATAGAACAGAATAGAATAGAATAGAATAGACCAGACCAGGTTGGAAGAGACCTTCAAGATCATCATATCCAACCCATAATCCAACACCATCTAATCAACTAAACCATGGCACCAAGCACCCCATCAAGTCTCCTCCTAAACACCTCCAGTGATGGTGACTCCACCACCTCCCTTCAAGGCTGGGTTGGATGAGGTCTTGGGCAACCTGGGCTAGTGGGACATGTCCCTGCCCATGGCACAGGGGTTTGGAACTAGATGACATTTGTGGTCCCTTCCATCCCAAACCATTCAATAAATTTGTGAAAAGAACTTTTGAAAGTGGAGAGGGAAAACACTGCTAAGAACAAGGAGAGCAGAGTAACCCTAGATAGCAAGCAGTGAAAGAGAGTCATGCGGGATAGGAAATGTGGCCAAGGTGTTCTGAAGGCCCATTCTATGAATCTCTATCATTGTACTATATATTCTAGGCTCCACACAGAAATCCCATTGTCTTAGCTGCCTTGAAAATGTTCCATAAAAATGTTATGTGGCAGTTTGTGGACACCACAACATTACATACAACTTCCCTTCTGATCACAGACAAGGACATTTCTTTATTGTAAAGTATTTCCCCGGTCTGTGTGCCACTGTCAATAAAATATGTCACAATATTGGAAGTGCAATATAGTACTGAGATGGGTTAGAAAGAGGCTACATATAACCTTCATTCCAGAACTGTAACTTGAGCCCTGTGAGACTTCTGCAGTAAAAATTGATAATGGATGAAACACTGCTTGTGATAAATAAACAGCTGATGTATGACCAGTATGGCTGTGAAGGCTTCATCAAAAAAGTTCTGCCTGAACTTGAGCTGATTTCACTGCTCCACTTCTGTGCTTTCTGTGTGTGAGGAAAACTGTTGATAGACTGAAGTGTGCAGAAAATCAGTCTCAAAGGGAGAAGTAAATATAGTGTGGCAACTAAGATGATAAATGGTATAACCTGGGGATCAAAATCTTGCATATTTGTGTTCAGCTTTCGCTGCAGAAGTTTCAAAAGAAAAACAATTTATACACAATAAATGTATTTAAAACAGAAAGCATCTTCTAAATAAATGAAACACCATTGAGTAAACTGTTCTCCAAGAGGAAAAATCAGATCATTTGAAGAGGAGGCTGAGGGGAGACCTCATTGCCCTCTACAAATACCTGAAGGGAGGTTGGAGTGAGGAGCAGCCTATCCTCTTCTGCTTGGTGGCAAGTGACAGGACTAGATGAAACAGTGTCAAGCTGCACCAGGATAGGTTTAAGCTGGATATTAGGAAATATTTCTTCACTGAAAGGGTTCTCAAACATTGAATGATCTGCCCAGGGCAGTGGCTCGGTCACCATCTCTGGCAGTGCCCTGGCAGTGTTCAAGCAACATGTGGACCTGGTGCTTAGGGACATGGTTAGCGTTGACCTTTTAGTATTGGGTCGAGGGTTGGCCTGGATTATCTTTGGGATATCTTCCAACTGGATGTTTTCTTTGATTTTGTGAATAAAAATGAGCTTGTGGAAGTTCTCATAGAAGTTCTGAACTTTCTATAACAGTAGCTGACTTCTGCCACTAATACCAGCTTTCATGGCAACATTCAGCTTACTAAATCCTGCCAGATTTTTTGTGATATGGTATTAAAGATGGGAACGGTGACTCTGGGGGTGGAATTACTTGATATTTAAGGTCTCTTCCTATCTAAAACATCCTTTGAGCCTATGAATCATTTCCTGTAAGTTCTATTCACACTGAAATGACATAATCAACCTATCTGGGAGGATCTATCATTACAGAAGGTTTATTGAGAATAAAACCCACAAAAAAAGAGCTGTGCTAGTATAGTCCCTAAGAAATAATAAAAGGTGTCCCAGCCAGATGGTTTAGTCACAGTAACGGAGTCAAGAGAATAAAGCTTTTTAAGAGTGGAGTAATTAACAAAACTAAGGATATGTCACTGTATTTCCTAACCATGACCTCTGGAGTCCCTGAAGTTATACCTCGAATTTCTGAGCTGTTTCTTCTAAATGGGTTTAGTTGGAACTCTACATAGAGTCATAGAATAGAATAGTTTAGGCTGGAAAAAGGCCTTTAAGATCATCCAGTCAAACCATTAACCTAACACTACCAAGTCACTGCTAAAACATTTGTGTTCCTAAGCATCGCACCTACATGTCTTTAAAATATCTCCTGGAATGATGATTCCACCACTTCCCTGGGCAGCTTGTTCCAATGCCTGATAATCCTTTCAGTGAAGAAATTTTTCCTAATGTCCAACCTAAACCTCCCCTGGTGTAGCTTGAGGCCATTTCCTCTCATCCTATCACTTGTTACTGAAGCCTAAGTCCCACATCCTACAACCTCCTTTGGGGCAGTTGCAGAAAATGAGGTCTCCCCTGAACCACTTTTTCTTGGAACATTTATCAGAACTGTAAGTCTTTAAATTAAAAACAACAGCAACAAAACACCAACAACTTAGATCTCAATAGTCTTCGTGAGAGCACAGAAAGATGAGTAGGTTTAGATTGGATGTTAGAAAAAAATGCTTTACAATGAGGGTGGTTGTGCACTGGAACAGGTTGTCTAGAGAGGTGATTGAGTCCCATCCCTGGAGATATTCAAAGTGACACTCAACAGGGTCCTGGGTGACCTGACCTAGTTGAGTATGTCCTTGCTGACTGCCTGGGGGTTGGACTGGATGACCTTTAGTGGTCCTTTCCAACTCAGGAGATCATAGTATCATAGTATCATAGTATCAGTCAGGGTTGGAAGGGACCACAAGGATCATCTAGTTCCAACCCCCCTGCCATGGGCAGGGACACCCCACACTAAATCAGGCTGGCCAGAGCCTCATCCAGCCTGCTCTTAAACACCCCCAGGGATGGGGCCTCGACCACCTCCCTGGACAACCCATTCCAGGGTTTCACCACTCTCATGGGGAAGAACTTCCTCCTCACATCTAGCCTGAATCTCCCCACCTCCAGCTTCATTCCATTCCCCCTAGTCCTATCACTACCTGAGATCCTGAGAAGTCCTTCCCAAGCCTTCCTGTAGGCCCCCTTCAGATACTGGAAGGCCACAATTAGGTCACCTGGGAACCTTCTCTTCTGCAGACTGAACAGCCCCAACTCCTTCAGTCTGTCCTCATAGGAGAGGTGCTCCAGCCCTCTGATCATCCTCATGGCCCTTCTCTGGACACCTTCCAGCACCTCCACATCCCTCTTGTAACAGAGGCTCCAGAACTGGACACAGTACTCCAGGTGGGGTCTCACCAGAGCTGAGTAGAGGGGGAGGATCACCTCCCTCGACCTGCTGGCCACACTTCTCCTGATGCAGCCCAGGATCTGATTGGCTCTGATTCTATGATAAAAGAGAAATCTCACTGATGCTGGAATTTTTTTAAAACTTTGCTTTATTTTTAATTAAAAAAAAAAAAAAAAAAAAAGAAAAAGAGCCTGGAGCAGAGAAGCCTGAGGGGTGACCTCCTTCATGGTGATAAAGATGTGCAGGATAGTGTCAGGAGGATGGAGCCAGGCTCTGCCCAGGGATACCCAATTACAGGACAAGGGGCAATGGGGGCAAGCTGGAACAGAGAAGGTTCCATATGAATAGAAGGAAAAACTTTTTCACTGTGAAGGTGACATAACAGGCTGCCTGGAGAGGTTGTGGAGCCTTCTTCTCTGGAGACATTCCAAACCAACCTGGATGTGTTCCCGTGTGACCAACTCCAGGTGGTCCTGCTCTGGCAGGGGGGTTGGACTGGATGATCTTCTGAGGTCCCTTCCAATCCCTAATATTCTCTGATTCTGTTATCCTTAATTCAGCTGAGCTGGAGAACTGGAAGTGTTGTGTGTTAAAATGGTCATAATGCTTAATGTTACATAAACAGAGGTCTCAAATAGAGTTTCATACATTGAAAGTGCACTAAACCAATCAGACTCTAAGATGCTCAAGACCTGCACCATGTTTGGTTCTGTGTAGCCAGATTCTTAGTAATGATACAAGCATGAGCATGAAGCATTGTTACAAGTAAAAAAATTACTATTTTAGCAAAAGAAAAATATTATCTATACAACCCACACAACAAAACCAGAGGCTCCTCAAATATGGAGGCTGCTTAGCAATGTAGGGAATGAAAAATACTGAGCTGAACTGAAATTGCACATAACTGTAGCTATGTTGAATGTAATTACCCAATTTGGAAGGAGGCCAGAGAGACAGAAGACAAATTTTGCCATCTGTTACCGTCACATCATCTCACTAAAATCAATGGGCAGAGTTCAGCTCTGCACTGGTTAAGCCCTTTGAGTCATGGGACTTAATCACTACAAGTGGTCAGGACCTTGGATTTGTGCCTCTTTTAAAGAAGGAAAAGATATTTGATAGATTATATTTTAACAGCTGACTTGCATGGAAACCCTCACAGTCTTTAAAAGTAAGAAACTTCTATTGCCACACAAATATATTAGAACATGACCTGACACGCTGGAATTATGGGGGAGACGAATCAGGTATCACATTTGAAATGGGCTGTGTTTTAGACTGTGTTTTAAACCATTAATATACTTTTCAGAGAATTCAAACTCTGAAAGGAAAGCCACCTTTACTTTCTCAATTGGTTTTATCCCATGCTTTGTAGCCTGTGGGAAAGGTACCTCATAAAACCATCAGTGTATCAGCAAAGATCGCCACACCAGACACATGCCATTATCTCCCTTTTAAAGTGTGTCAGTTCCAAGCAGGGAGGAGTGGATGTCTTGACATCAAAACACCTCAGTGCCAGAACTAGGATGACAATTCAAGGCTTCTGAGCCTTATTTCAATGCTCTATCACCTACTGCATAACACTGCCACTCATGACCCAAAATGTCCCTTAGAACTGATATCACAGTACATTAGATGTTGGAAGCGACCTCCAGAGATCATCAGGTCCAACCCCCCCTGCCAAAGCAGGATAACCCAGGGTAGACTGCACAGGAATATATCCAGAAAGGTTTTGAATATGTCCAGAGAATGAGACTCCACAACCTCTCTGGGCAGCCTGTTCCATCACCCTCACCATAAAGAAGGTGAAATATTCTATATTCAAGCTTGTACCCATCGTTCCTTGTCCTGTCACTGGGCATCACCAAACAGAGCCTGGTGCCTCCATCTTGACACCCACCCTTCAGACATTGATCAGATCCCCTTTCAGTCTCTGTTCTCCAGACTAAACAGCCCCAGGTTAGAGATGAGGTCTAAAACATAATTTAACAAAAATGTTTTGTTAATATTACTTTCAATGCATCTCTATACTTCATTTTTTCCTTTAAACTACTTGTCTTTCACCCTGTCAAGTGAATTCATACTCTTTTGAAGGACTAATAGTTCAATAGATGGAAGACAAATTTTTACTCCAAATAGACATAAGTGGCCCTTCTTCTGGTAAAGGGTCTTGCAAGGCAGGTGGCCTTGTTTTTCCCATGTAACTACTGTTCAGACCATGACAGCAAGCTTATTTTAAATCTTCACCCAACCAGCTGTAAAAGAACCAAAATCCTGACCTGGACATAAGTGCAACAGTTCACACCTGAATAATGTAGTTGAATTAGTCTGAACTTGATAAACCACAGTGAGTATATAATAAAAAAGTCTACCTTATGGCAAATGTTGAACAGAAACAAATACACTGACCCAAGTTATTGTTAGTATTTGTCCTCAAGTGCATTAAGAAGAGTATGTCCAGCAGATGGAGGCAGGTTCTCCTCCCCCTCTACTCTGCCTTAGTTAGACCTGACCTGGAATATTGCATCCAGTTTTGAGCTCCCCAGTTCAAGAGGGTCAGGGATCTACTTGAGAGAGTCCAATAGAGGGCTACAATAATCATTAAGGGACTGAGGCACTGCCTTATGGGAAATGGGGGAGACCTGGGGCTGTTTAGTCTGGAGAGGAGAAGACTGAGAAGGGATCTAATCAATGTCTGTAAACATCTGAGGGCTGGGTGGCAAGAAGGAGAGAACAGGCTCTGCACAGTTGCACACTGTGACAGGACAAGGGGCAATGGATGGAAACTACAGCACAGAAAGTACCACCTCAACATGAGGAGGAACTTCTTCACTGTGAGGGTCACAGAGCACTGGAAAAGGCTGCCCAGAGAGGTTGTGGAGTCTCCTTCTTTGGAGACTTCCCAGTCCTATTTGGATGTGTTCCTGTGTGACCTGTGCTAGATTCTATGGTCCTGACTCGAAGATCTCCAGAGGTCCCTTCCAACCCCTAACATTCTGTGAGCCTCTGAAGTGTGATGCTGCAATGGCCTTCAAATGAAAGATTAACATAGAAATCTATAAGGATTTTGCTATTGATCTTGGAAGGCTTACTCAGACTGAATTAAATATGAGGAGTATTATTTCTGGAGTTATGAAAGGCACTATTCCTAATTTTCAGGCAAAGCAGTTAAGAACAGTAACAGTGCCAATTTGTTTTTTTCACCCATAACAAGATCTGACTCTGGAATACAAACAATGCATTTATACTCCTACAGGTATAGACATCCTGTTTGGTATTTTCACTTTGCAGGACCAATATTGCCCCTAAGAGCTTTGTGGATGGACAAATATTCAGCTAACAGAATTGTTTATTAAAACAAAATGCTCTTAGCAATGCCTAGGACCACTCAATCTTTTGTTATGCTTGGATATGATCTTTTAAATTCTTTTCCCACAATTCTAATCAAGTGTATGCAGAGAAGTTCCTGCTGAACTGGTTGTGCAGACTCAAAGACACTTGGAACCCTGCAGAAAAGAAACAGGGGGAAAAAAAAAAAACCTGGAAATTTATCTTCTCAAGTCTGTTGGTCTCAGAACTTTGCTTCCCTTCAGCTAAATGCTAGCATGATTGTGTTAGCTTCACACCAGAATTCATCAGCTTTCTCAGCTAACATCAGCTACATGCTGGAGATCATTGTGAGAGATGTGGGGCCATTAGCTTTTCTTTGTGAGCATGAGTAACAAACTTATAAATCTGTACTGAAACCATGCACCTGCTTTGGGACAATTAGCACACATTTATGTGGTGTATCAGTGTGTTCTATCAGCCTACTTGAAAGGAATAAGGAAAAAATATGTTATTATTCCTTTACAGACTTTCTCAATGAAAACCTTTGAAAACCTGCTTTGCTCCCAGTGATCAGTCAGCTAGATTAGTCACGCAGGTTCATTCAAGTGTAAATTCATTCACAGATTCATAGAGTGGTTTGGGTTGAAAGGCACCTTAAAGATCATCTAGTTCCAACAGTCCTGCTGTGGGCAGGGACACCTTCCACTGGCCTGGGTTGCTCAAGGCCTCATCCAAGCTATCCTTCACCATCTCCAAGGAAGAGACATCCATTACCTCCCTGGGCAATCTGTTCCAGTGTCTCACCACCCTCACTGTCAAGAATTTCTTCCTACTCTCCAGTCTAAATCTACTCTTCTTTAGATTCAATCCATTCCTTCTCATCATTACAAGCCCTTGTAAAAAGTCCCTCCCCAGCTTTCTTGTAGGTCCCTTTCAGGTATTGGAAGGCTGCTCTAAGGTCTTCTTGGAGCTTTCTTTTTTCCAGGCTGAACAGCCCCAGTTCTTGCAGCCTGTCTCCATAGTGGAGGTTCTCCTGCCCTCTAATCATCTTCATGGCCTCCTCTGGACCCACTTCAGTAGTTCCATGTCCTTCTTATGCTGAGGACACCAGAACTGCAGGCAGTGCTCCAGGTGTGGTCTCAGCAGAGCAGAGGGGCAGAATCCCCTCCCTGTGCTCCTGCTCTCCCTGCTTTGGATGCAGCCCAGCACACAGCTGCCTTCTGGGCTGCCAGTGACCATTGCTGGTTCATATTGAGTTTTTCACCAGCTGACACCCCCATGTCCTTGAGACTGCTCTTGAGCCACTCCTCACCCAGCCTATAATTTTGCTTCAGATAGCCACAAGCCAAGCGTAGCACCTTGTGCTGGGCCTTGTTGAATTTCATGAGGTCTAAATCTCTCTTGATTTGTTGATGTCTGGTCCAGCAAAGGAAGGGCCTAGATTTATCTAATGCTGTGCTTATCAGCTATTTCCTTTCCCTGAAGATAGATTGAGCAAATGAAGAAGAAAGAATTCCTGGAAAGGAGCTAGCTATGATTAATTTTCTATTCCTTCTATTTACATTGTCACAGAATGATTTAGATCAGGAAAAACCTTTAAGATCCTCAAGACTGAAAGTCATCTTTTAGTACAGCTTTGCCCACAAAAAAAAAACACCACCAAAACCCAACCAACACTGCCTTTTCTTGCTCATTTTTGTTCACTTTAGTGGCATCAACATGGATAGTTAAAACAGTTATTCTCAAAACTATTGTCTGCTATGTCACAGTAGACCACGCCAACATTGCTCAAAACAAACACTTGTCCTACCACATGAGATCCTGGGAGAATCTCTTACATTGTAGGATTTTGACACACATATTTTAACCTGTATTCTGGAACAAGAGGGATGTGGAGGTGCTGGAGTGTGTCCAGAGAAGGGCCACAAGGATGATCAGAGGGCTGGAGCACCTCTCCTATGAGGACAGACTGAAGGAGTTGGGGCTGTTCAGTCTGCAGAAGAGAAGGCTCCGAGGTGACCTAATTGTGGCCTTCCAGTATCTGAAGGGGGCCTACAGGAAGGCTGGGGAAGGACTTCTCAGGATCTCAGGTAGTGATAGGACTAGGGGGAATGGAATGAAGCTGGAGGTGGGGAGATTCAGGCTGGATGTGAAGAGGAGGTTCTTCCCCATGAGAGTGGTGAAACCCTGGAATGGATTGTCCAGGGAGGTGGTCAAGACCCCGTCCCTGGAGGTGTTTAAGCCCAGGCTGGCTGAGGCTCTGGGCAGCCTGATCTAGTGTGGGGTGTCCCTGCCCATGGCAGGGGGGTTGGAACTAGATGATCCTTGTGGTCCCTTCCAACCCTGAATGATACTATGATACTATGATACTATGAATATATAGAGCAGTGCTTTCTGGCGTTTGTGTACATAAGTTCTGGTGGTTCTTTAAGATGTCATTCCAAAGAGATTTTAATAAATCCCCTTGATCTGCATGAATAAAATTTGCAGCACTAGTTTCTGCTGACTGCTGTCATGTAAGAGAGGTGTAAGGATTTGATAGAAATTTAAATGAATGTTTGTTTTTTTCCTAGCAATACATTTACAAAGGCATCACTATAGAGTGAGATGAATTGTGTAGGAGAGAAAAAAGATGTCCGTCCCAGTAAGCAGCATTCCTGAGATCAAAAGCAGGCAAGCACAGATAGGAAAGGAAACAGCAATGAAAGCTTTTTTCCTTCTTTTCAGAGAAAGGTTAATAGCCCTTTTTCCTTTTTCTTGAAATGTTTCATGTGATCATCTAATTGAAAAACCATTAAGAAAAATTGCTAATCTAGGAAAAAGAAAAGGCACAAATCAGTTTAATGATTGCAGCTTGCATGTAAGGGAGCTGTGAGAGGCAGTTGAAAACAAATGGTTGAAAATGGGGAAGGAGTGTGCTGTTATCCATCCTTCAACTGACTGTTGTGCCAGACCCATCAATGAGATCCTCAATGAAAGAAGCTTCACAAGTAAATATTTTTCATGTAGTTTGGTTGTTTTCATCTCAGATGAAGACAGCCCTATCACTGCACACGCATTGCATATTGCTCACGTTCAGGTCCTAATATTCAAAAACTTGACCCAATAGCTGGAACCATATTATATTTGACAGGTTCTTCCTGCCCAAGTTGGACAAGCCTGCTCTTGGCTAACAAAACCCCCATGCAATGGTACAGGCTTGGGGCAGAGTGGCTGGAAAGGTGCCTGGTGGTAAAGGACCTGGGGGTGTTGGTAGACAGCTGGCGGAACATGAGCCAGCATTGTGCTCAGGTGGCCATGAAGGACAACAGCATCCTGGCCTGGATTAGGAGCAGTCTGTGCAGCAGGAGCAGGGAAGAGACCATGCCCCTGTACTTGGCACTGGTGAGGCCACAGTTTGAGTACTGGGTTCAGTTCTGGGCACCGCAGTATAAGAAACATATTGAGGTCCTGGAGGGTGTCCAGAGAAACACAGTGAGGCTGTGAGGCTGGTGAGGGGTTTGGAGAACATGTCATATGAGGAGTGGCTGAAGTATTTTATAACCACAAAATTAAACATCAGAGATGTGGGCAACCTGTTTGAGTGTCTCATCACCCTTACTATAATGTGCCCTTCTCAAGCTTCAGTCCATTCCCTCTCACCCTATCACTACAAGCTCTTGTACAAAATCTCTCCCCACCCTTCTTGTAGGCCCCTTCAGGTACTAGAACGCTGCTGTAAGGTCTCCCTAGAGCCTTCTTTTCTCCAGGCTGAACAATCCCAACTCTCACAGCCTGTCCCCATAGGGGAGGTTCTCCAGTCCACTGATCATCTTATTGGTCTCCTCTGTACCCTCCCCAGTGGTTCATTCTCCCATAACCATAGGAAAAAAAAAACCATACATACTCCTTTGTACATAAAGAAATTATGATAATGATCTATTACTTTGCTGGAAACAAGGTTCAATTACTATTTGCAGCAATATCTAGAGCTGTACATAAACATAATTTCACATAAAAATCATAAGTGCCATGTACCATTAATACACATAATAAAATTTATTTCACTTGAGAATAACAAACCTAAAGGAAAAAGAAACCCTTTATCCTTCGTTATCAACTCACTGACAACGGTGTTTGGAATCACACTTACCCCAGAAAAGCCTTGATCACTGCAATGATTCATGTCCTAAATGGTACAGAAAATAATGAGGATATCTGACAGCACCTCAGCTTGCTGCATTACTCTGCATAAATCAGACTGAGTATTAACTACATGTCAAATATCCCTTCAAAACCTTCTAGGCTGGGCTATGGCTACATAAATGTACTCCTATGGGGGTGAGTGAAAATTAATGGGGATCACAGAGTAAAATAAAACCCATCAGAGTCAGAAAGACTGAGCACTTCCTATGAGGCTGAGAATGCAAATAATCACATTGCACGTTTTGTTAAAGGCGTATTGCCTGCAGTAGGGCAATGCTTTGGTGAAAGCCGCATTAGCAGTGAACATGCTGGTTACAGAATCATACAATCATTAAGGCTGGAGAAGACCTTTAAGATCTTTGAGTTCAACCCTAACCCAAATACCATGACCACTGAACTACATCCTGAAGCACCACAGCTACAGCTTCTTGAACACTTCCAGGGATTGTGACTCCACCACCTCCCTGGGCAGCCTGTTCCAATGCCTCACCACTCTCTCAGGAATGTTTTCTTTAATGCTCAACCTAAACCTCCCCTGGTACAATTACAGCTCATTTCCTCTCATAGTACTGCTAGTTATCATGAGTTAAGTAGTTAGTTGGGAGTTACTAGCTGCTACTATTCCTATTCTCTTCCAACCTGGTTTGGTTTATTCTATTCTAAAGTTTTATTCTATTCTATCTTTGAGATCTGTTTGCCCTGGTCTGGCCTTGGGTGTATTTGACTGTCAGAAATTCAACCACAGGAAATTAAAAGCTTCCAAACAAAAGCTCAACAAACAAAACAAAATCTTGAGAGTAAGCAAAGAACTTTTCTTTTTAGTTCATCTCTACCTGAGTTCTTCCACTTTATGTTGTTCTACAGGAGTCATATTGTTTGATAAGAAAATATTTCTCCTTACACACATCTATACAAGAAAGAAAAACTTGAAGGTTAATGGTAGAGAAGAGAGAGGTCTTCTTTACTTTGTATCATGACTATGTTGACAGAAAAGACCTTTTCATGTCCCAAAATTCCCAGGGATTCAGCAGAGAACAAATATGCAACTTCCATGCACTTCTAGGGGAAAAGTGATCCTTGAAATGAAATGTCCTGGTTTAAGTCCAGCCACATTGCAGAGAATGGGCGAGTCAACTATTTTCATGATCTAACTCACAATCCTTCACTCATGGGGAAAAGAAATATATCTGAACATTTAAAAGCTCTTTACACTGGGATTGATGAGAAAGCATTTTTTAAGCCAAAGGATTTTCAGGAAGAGGTCAGACAGGGAAGGAACAATGCATACCTTGCACATATAGGTTAGACAGCAAAGATTAATCTTTTCCTCATAACATCTCTTTTGAGAAAAGCATAAAATGAAATATTAATGGGGATCTTAAACTTGAGTTTAAAGAAACTGCTAACAATTATTTCCTATAGCAGTTAATTAACAAATGTGCAATCCTTCTGCCCAATCCCACATTCTAGATAGCAAACTTTAGTTTAATTCCCATGCTGTTAACAATTTTAATTCATACCTCCTTCAGTATCCCCTACAAAGTAAATCATTTGGAGACCTTAGCAAAAATTAGCTGCTTTTTAATTTATACTAACATAACTGTTGAAACTTAATTAATTATGGTTTAAAACCTTTAGAATAAACCTTTATTAGAATAAACCAAACCAGGATGGAAGAGACCTTCAAGATCATCGCGTCCAACCCATCAACCAATCCAACCCACCCAAACATGTATTAACATTTTACCATCAGACAATACAGTCTTACAAATGACCCTGTCATAGTTTCATAGTTTCATAGTTTCATTCAGGGTTGGAAGGGACCACAAGGATCATCTAGTTCCAACCCCCCTGCCATGGGCAGGGACACCCCACACTAGATCAGGCTGGACAGAGCCTCATCCAGCCTGGTCTTAAACACCTCCAGGGACAGGGCCTCGACCACCTCCCTGGACAACACATTCCAGGGTTTCACCACTCTCATGGTGAAGAACCTCCTCCTCACATCTAGCCTGAATCTCCCCACCTCCAGCTTCATTCCATTCCCCCTAGTCCTATCACTACCTGAGATCCTGAGAAGTCCTTCCCCAGCCTTCCTGTAGGCCCCCTTCAGATACTGGAAGGCCACAATGAGGTCATCTCAGAGCCTTCTCTTCTGCAGACTGAACAGCCCCAACTCCTTCAGTCTGTCCTCATAGGAGAGGTGCTCCAGCCCTCTGATCATGTTTCAATGACACATACAATGGCAAACATTTTGAAGGGCGCACACACCCAGAAGCAGGAAAGCAAATGCTTATACAGAGGAGAGGTATAGCCAGAACAATATCAACAATAGATGAGACTGATCCTTGTCTAAATACAGGGTGGATCTTGATTAAATGTGACTAAATATATAAATCTTCAAAATTAATATTACTTTTTCTTGTGTCAGGCAGGTGCTTCTGACAAAATAATATACAGCCAGACACTTCTGCTTTAACTTACCTCAACTTTTGACTCTTTCAGCTCCCTAAGACTTCCTAGGAAATCTCAGTATTTTACCCTCAGTTTCATTCTGTTCTAATTCTTGGTTTGCGTATATCACTTCTGCCACCTTTTTTTTGATAATCCTTTTTCTTTGTGTAAGCATGCTGCAGATTTTGAATTTACTTTTAATTAGGAAAAGAAAAAGATACAATTGATCCTCCAAGATCTTATCTAGAGCTATGCCAAGAAATCTGGCTACTCTTGGTGAAAAAAATGACAAGGCATTGCAATGTTTCACAGATTCAAATAATAGTTCGGGTTGGAAGGGGCCACAAAGATCATCTCGTTCATTCCCCTTATCATAGGCAGAGACACATTCCACTAATCCAGTTGCTCAAGGCCTCATCCAACCTGGTCTTGAACAACTCCAGGGAGGGCCATCCATGACCTTCCCTGGGCAACCTGTTCCAGTTCTCACCACTCTCACTGTCAAGAATTTCTTCCTAATCTCAGTCTGAATCTGCCCTTCTCAAGCTTCAATCCATTCCCTTTCATCCTATCATTACCATCCTTGTAAAAAGTTCCTCCACAGTTTTCTTGTAGCCCTCTTCAGATACTGGAAGGCTGCTCTAAGGTCTCCCTGGAGCCTTCTGTTCTCCAGATTGAATTGCCCCAACTCTTGAAGCGTGTCTTCATAACTGAGGTTCTCCAGCCCTCTGGTCATCTTCATGGCCCTTCTCTGGACTTGCTTGAGCAGTACCATGTCCCTCTCATGCTGGCATTTCCAAGTATGTATGGACAAAGACACTGTATAGTGGTACTTGATTCATACATACATACATACATATATATATGTATATAAAAATCTGTACCTGATTACATTTGCTACATTGTTAGAATAAAACTTAAGACTTTTGGAGACAGACTTATTTAAGAATCATATAGAAAGATTCCTACTTTGTTTATACTGATAAAATTAATTTATCCTAATAAGTATGCTTTTGTATTTGATATCTAAGCAATGGCAGAGACTATTTGGGAAAGAGAATGGGGTTTAAAAACCCCTAAGAACATTGTGATGTGTCTGTAGCTGGTATAAATTGTCAAAGATCATTGCCACAGTTTATCACAGCATGGTGACTCCCTTCTTCTAGTCACTGACAAAGAAAGAATAGTCCTTTCAGCAGAAAGATTACAGAACTCTCTGGCTATCACTGTTATCTTCTACTTTCCTACTAATCTTGTGCACAATCTGCTGTTATTTCCTTCTAAGCATGATTGTTGTGCATGCACATTGAACCAGGTACCTTGAGACATGATGAAGTTGGCACTTAGACATCATGAAATCAGTGCAGGTGGGAAAATGGCAGTAATTTTATATATTTAATTTGTAAACATAGAGCATGGAGCCAATCTTTAAAAGAAAATATAGCCCAGAAATGTGTGAAAGTGACTTAAGCTCAAAAGTTTTGTTGCTAACCATTTTGATGTTTACTGCCTCTAGACTGCAGTGCAGTACCATTACAGAATCACAGAATGGCAGGGGCCAGAAGGGACCTCTGGAGATCATCTAGTTCAACTCCCCTTCTAAAGGAGATTCAACCAGAGCATTTTGCACAGTATTGTGTCCAGGTGTTAAGGAGATAAGGAGACTCCACAACTTCTCTGGGCAGTTTGTTCCAGTGCTTTGTCATCCTCAAGGTAAAGAAGCTTCTCCTCATATTCAGATGTGTTCTAGTTTGTGTTCCAGTTTGTGCTCATTCCTCCTTGTCTGTTCCAGTGTTTTGTCGCCCTCAAAGTAAAGGTTTTCCTCATGTTCAGATGTGTGCTAGTTTGGGCCCATTCCTTGTCCTGTTGTTGGACACCACTTTCAGAGCCTGACCCCATCCTTTGGACACCTGCCTTTTAGACAGTGCTAAGCATTGATAAAATCACTACTTAGTCTTCTCTCTCATTACACTCTGGTAAAAGCAAAAAAACCACCCAAACAAAAAAACAACCCAAACCCAAACCAACATTTTAGAACAGAAATAAAATGAAACTGGAGTGGAAGCAAAATATGAAAGAATCTGGTCCATCAGCTGCAAAGTTGAACAATTATCATCAACTACCATAGTGTTAACTTTCTTTAGCATTGAAAAAAGACCATTAGTGATTATATAAAAGAAATGGTCCATAATTCCCATCCTCACCATCTATTACTGTAATTTTCAGCTCCTGTGGTTCCCAAATGGTCAACAATATGTCAGAATGACATTTGTAATGACTAAACTGAATAAAATTTGTTTTGAGCCTCTAAGTGCAGTGAAGTAGTCACTTTGAGACCTTGCATACCCATACCTCATCCACTGTGTTTATGCTGGATGTGTGACTTGTTAGACAGTAGAACTTTTCAATGAGACATCCACTTTAGAATCAAATGAACTGTATCTTAAAATAGCCCATTCCACTAAATTAAGTTAAATGAGTTTCATTATTTGTATCAAAATTTACATTTGAAGCCCAAGCTGCATTTATGCAGACAGAGAACTTGCAGGCAGAAAGAAAGGCAAAAATGAATATTTCTATTCAATTAAAAGTAACTGAGAAATACCATTATGGTGTAACACAGCAAAGGGCTTTACTAAATAGACTATTTTTCAGCTAATTTCTCCTACCAGCCCATACCCAAAAAACTAAGTATGCACAATTCATGTCCTTTCTGAGCTAAGGTTTAAAAATATTCACCCTCTTTCACAAAGCAGACCCATATCACTTACATTTAGTTAACTACAAGCTTAAATTAGAATTCTACTGCTATTTAATATTACCGGCACTGAATTTCCTCTCTTCCCTCACACAGGGACAGTATTGTCAGTCCAAGTGGCCTGGAATAATTCAAGAACCATGGCTTAAAATAGGTTACTGCATCTAGGACTGTGTATGGTATAACACAAAAGCAGAAGGAGGAAAAAAAAAGGCCTTTGGCATTCGAAGAAGCCACATTTTGACAGCAGTCTTGGCCAAGAAACCAAGCAGCTACTCATTCAGTTAATGAAGTGCCAGGTATTTGAAATCAACATTGCTTTAAATATCTGCCCAAAATATTTTTAATAGTTAATTTGCAGAGAGAAATTCAGAACTTCATGACAATAGTAAGGGAGAAACACTGACTGGAATAACAAAATACAGTGGGACTCATGATTTGGTTTGTCTGCTACATTTTACTACTAAAACTTACATTTTTAACATACACTGCTGGGTACAAGAGCTATTACCTACATTGTTCTTTCTTGTCCACTCCCTTTCCATGAGTAAATTGTACCATAAGATGGATTTTTGCATTTGGTCTCATTTCCACTCATATTTTTAATCCCTCTGCTTAATTTTTTGGTAGCTTTTAAGTATTATCATTTACATTTGCACTAGATGATCTGGAAGGTTCCTTCCAACCAAATATATTCTGTGATCCATTTAAAAGCTAGAAAAAGGGTTGACGAAGTAATAAATCACTATTATTACTAAATGTAGTTATTCATTTTGTTATGATTAAGGACAAAGCTTTACTTTTGGATTAAATGTATGAAATGCAAAACATTTTTTTAAACCAAAAAAAAGTGATTGAATTTTTTGGTACTGTTGTTGTTTGGAAAAAAGAGAAGCAAACACTACAGATCCACATATCTAATATTAATACAACTGCCCTAAAGTTGGGGAAAACTGCTAGTGACCAGCCACAAACTGGATTTAATTCCATTCACCAACACTCATCTATATAGATAGAGGATAGGATCTGTCTTTACAAGAGCCACGAGAATGATCAGAGGGCTGGAGCACCTCTCCTATGGAGACAGACTGAGAGAGTTGGGGCTGTTAGTCTGGACAAGAGAAGGCTCTGGGGAAACCTTATTGTGGCCTTGCAGTGTCTGAAGGAGGCTACAAGAAAGCTGGTGAGGGACATTTTAGGATGTCAGGTAGTGATAGGACTGGGGGGAATGGAGCAAATGTAGAAATGGGGAGATTCAGCTTGGATGTTAGGAAGAAATTCTTCCCCATGATGGTAATGAGATGCTGGAACAGGTTGCCCAGGGAGGTGATGGAAGCCTCATCCCTGGTTGGTTTTAAAGCCAGGCTGGATGTGGCTGTGAGCAACCTGATCTAGTGTGAGGTATCCCTGCTCATGGCAGGGGGGTTGGAATGGGATGATCTTTGAGGTCCCTTCCTACCCTGACGATTCTGTGATTCTGTGATTCACAAGAATGCCTCTTCAAATCCATAATTTACAAGCCCTAGAATTCTGATTTCAGTATAAAACTGTGAAGCTCACAACTAAAATGTTTTGGGTTATAAGATACTGCCCAGACTGTTCCAGGAGAAAACGTTTCCCACATCTCTGACCATTTTATCTCCACCAAATTTACTCTCTCCTTGCATGGAACTGGGTGCCAGTGGAAGATGGGGCAAATCTTTACTATTTAAGACAGTAGGGACAGGTCTAGATGGTGTGGAATTTGGAATTTGACTCATTTTACTGTCATGAGTTAGGTGACAGCAGAATGTAAAGATTGCAGATATTGGAGACAGAGCTGTTTATAGATGACCCAACCAGGTAAAGTCTGTTGGCCCAGGGAGTTGGTGGAAGCCCCATCCCTGGAAGTTTTTAAGTCCAGGCTGGATGTGGCTCTGAGCAACCTGATCTAGTGTGAGGCGTCCCTGCCCACGGCACCGGGGGTTTGAACTAGATGATCCTTGAGGTCCCTTCCAACTCTAATGATTCTATGTTTCCCAAGTGTCAGTGATGCCTGCTGCTAATAATATTACCAGAGTACAGAAAGTGTTCCCCAAACCACCAATGATGACTGAACATATCTGCTCAGGAGGAAATGTCAAGTTAACTAGTTGCACTGGTTGTTCCAGCAACCAATTAGACACCATGCAGATTTTAATTACAACAGGCTTCCATTCTCCACATTTCACTGTTCTTTGTGCTTACAAATACAGAAGTACCTCAATAAAGTAAACAAAGTCAACTTTACTTTTTTTTTTCTTTCCTTTAGCTTCTCCAACACTTTACAACTTACATACTAGGGACCTGAATTTCAGAACATTTCAATATTTATTGAGCTGTAATATTTTAAGACCAGGGGGTTTATTACTTTACTTCCATAAATGATTGCCTAATACCCTAAGAGGCCATCGAAAAAGTATGCAAGGTTATACAGGTAGTGGTAGTCTACAAACACTTCTTTTTTATTGCCTTATAAACAGATAGTAAATGGATTTGCTTATAGTAGTACTTTGAGACCACCCCCAGTGGGCAAAATTAACAGTGCATAGTCTTAGTAATATTTCACCTCTTTGTTTTTAGGCTTTGAAACTAAATGTTGGGCTCTTCTCACCGGCCACTTTTAGCTAAACGAATGATCAATCTATCTGGTTAATCTTGAACACATTCATTCAGCAGTTTGATATTTATGATCACTCACTGTATATCAAGGGAATTTTTAATGTGCTCTCTAGGACAAAAAAATAGTTGTGATTTTAGTCACCAAATGCATTTTGATGGTAATACTAATAGCCCCCACAGTTACCTTCTACACCCCACAGTGACCTTCTACACAGTGGAGTAATCAATGGAAAGCACCATCAAACGTGATACTTTCCTGTTTGAACTGAAAACTTCCCAAATGCAGAAGACTGAGATTAGTACTGAGATGAGTCCTGTGTCCACTTTTGGGGCCCTCAGTTTAAGAAGGACATTGAAACACTTGAGCATGTCCAGAGAAGGGCAACAAGGCTGGGGAGAGGCCTTGAACACAAGCCCTATGAGGAGAGGCTGAGGGAGCTGGGATTGTTTAGCCTGGAGAAGAGGAGGCTCAGGGGTGACCTCACAAGCCCTATGAGGAAAGACTGAGGGAGCTGGGATTGCTCAGCCTGGAGAAGAGGAGACTCAGGGGTGACCTTATCACTCTCTACAACTACCTGAAGGGAGGTTGTAGACAGGCAGAGGTTGGTCTCTTCTCCCAGGCAGCCAGTACCAGAACAAGAGGGCACAGTCTCAGGCTGTGCCAGGGGAGGTTCAGGTTGAATGTTAGGAAGAAGTTCTATACAGAAAGAGTGATTGCGCTATGGAATGGACTGCCCGGGGAGGTGGTGGAGTCGCCATCATTGGAGGTGTTCAGGAGGAGACTTGACAGGGTGCTTGGTGCCATGGGTTAGTTGTTTGGGTGGGTTGGATTGGTTGGTGGGTTGGACGCGATGATCTTGAAGGTCTCTTCCAACCTGGTTTGGTTTGGTTTGGTTTAGGTTTAGATTCGAGGTGAGGAGAAAGTTCTTCACCGAGCGAGTTGTTCATTATTGGAATGTGCTGCCCAGGGAGGTGGTGGAGTCACCATCCCTGGAGGTGTTCAAGAGGAGATTGGACGTGGCACTTGGTGCCATGGTCTAGTCATGAGGTCTGTATTGATAGGTTGGACTTGATGATCCTCGTGGTTTCTTCCAACCTTAGTTATACTGTGATGCTGTGATAGTCAAAAAGCTTGGAAACTAAAATATGAATTGATTGGGAAGGAGGGAGGGACTTTGAATATCCACACATCTGGTGGAGGTAAAATAAGGGGAAGAAGAAACATAAAAATGGTGATTGGCATTTTAATAGTCATATTAAAGGCAGGTGATTCTTAGAGCTGCCTTCCAGTACCTGAAAAGAGCTGGACAAGAAAGGTGGAAAGGAACTTTTTACAAGGGCTCATAGGATGAGAGATTGAGCTTCATGAGGGCAGATTTAGAGTGGAGATTAGAAAGAAATTCTTTCCAGTGAGGCTGGTGAGACACTGGAACAGGTTGCCCAGGTTGGTCACAGATGCCCCTTCCCCAGAGGTGTTCGAGGCCAGGCTGGATGAGAAACCTGGGCTAGTGGAAGGCGTTCCTGCCCATGGCAGGGGGGGTGGAACTAAATGATCTTTAAGATGCCTTCCAAACCATTCTATTAATCTATGAATCTGAAAAGGACATTTGAAAGTTGAGAGGAAAAGTATTCCTAAGAAGAGGGATAGCATAGTATCCCTTGATAGCAAGCAGTGACAGTGAGTTTTGTGTGAGGAAATGCAGTCAAGATGTTCTGGAACATCATGGATATTTTATGGGAGATAGAAGAGAGGAATTAGATTGTCACAGAAATGGAGGGACAATGAAAACTGAATCATGAGGTCCTTCTTCCATTAACAGACAATAAAATCTGCATCTATTGCATTCTATTTTATCACACTAAGGACAGCTTAAACAGATATGCCCTTTCCCACTATTTGGAAGGTAGGCAAGGTAAAAAATAAATAGGTAGTCACACTCCTTATCTTGATGGTTTTAATACTCAATAATTTCCCACTCTGGCATGAGTTCATCTCTTCAGACAAGCTAAAGGAGCTCTTGGTCATGTAAGTCCTTGTAACCACTTTCTCTCCTTCTGTTTGTCACCTCACAACCTTCTCTTTGTTTTTGGCTAATTACAGAACATAGACTCATCAGATTGCACACATTATTTTTCCTTTGGCTTTCCAGAGTAACATATAAAATATGACAGAGGACATTAGACAGAAAATTTTAACATGATGTCAATGGAAAGCCAGAGTGCAGATTTATCAAAGTACAGGAGATATGATTTGCTCAATATTATTTATCCAGGAGATATTATTTTCTTTAAATGACAAACACAGAAATATTTGAATGCCTGCTAGAAGTTTTCTGCAGTTTATTAAATCTTTTACTATGCCTAGTGATTCCCCAGCTATCTGAAGTCAAATGGCCTACCTCTGAGGTGCTGTTAGGATAAGAATAACTTACAGGCTAAGCTTTGCAAGACACGTAGAATCAATCATTTTTACTATTATAACCAAGACAAATTCCCATTAGAAACTATTGCTACACTTACAAGCATCTAGTTTAAATTTTTATATACTTGGTGTGGCCAGCATAGCTGCACTGTCTCTCAAATTACTTTGGTAAATCTAATTGATTTAATAAAATCACACTCAAATTGCTATTCAATTACTTAGTCTTCTCTTCAGGAATTTTACAATCTTGAGCATATAGCAGAACGAGAATATAATTAAAGGGCTTATTCATTAAAGGAATACTCTGCTGGTAGGTCAAGTGAGGTTCTCACAAGGTATTCAAGCTGTGCCACTTCTTTGTGCAAAGGGTATTGTAGAAAACTGGAAAATTAGAAATATTTGCTAATGTACAGGAGGAGATAAGCTTCTTCACGCAGTGAGTGCACAGAATGTTTATCTCATAGGAGCATGCACATTTATTGCATATTCATAATGTTTATTAAAAATATATGTGGTGTCTATTTTTTCCCTATTTTAATTTGTTAACAAAATAATTTACACTGTTAAGAGGGGAAAGAGCTTCATAGAATCATGTGTAGAAATTATGCAAAAAGCTACACAGTTCAGTGGTTTGAGTAGGAAGAGGCAACGTGTGTTTTCACCCCAGAAGGCAAAATGTATCCTGGGCTGCATCAAAAGCAGTGTAACCAGGAACAGGATTCTGCCCCTCCACTCTGCTCTCATTAGAACCCACCTGGATTGTTGTGTCCAGTTCTGGTGCCCTCAGCATAAGAAAGACATGAAACTGCTGGGGCAAACCTTTATGAGAATAAACCTTTATTAGAATAAACCAAACCAGGTTGGAAGAGACCTGCAAGATCATCGTGTCCAACCCATCAACCAATCCAACCCACCCAAACAGCTAACCCATGGCACCAAGTACCCCAGCAAGTCTCCTCAGGAACACGTCCAATGACGGCGACTCCACCACCTCCCTGGGCAGCCCATTCCAATGGGCAATCACTCTTTCTGTATAGAACTTCCTCCTGACCTCCAGCCTGAACCTCCCCTGGCAGGTCCAGAGGAGGCAACAAATATGATCAAAGGGCTGGAGAACAGGCTGAGAGAGTTGGGGCTGTTCAGACTGGAGAAGGGAAGGCTCCAGGGAGACCTCAGAGCAGCTTTCCAGTACCTGAAAAGAACCTTACAAGAAAGCTGGGAAGGGACTTTTTACATGGTCTTATAGTTACAGGATGAGAGAGAATGGATTAAAGCTTGAGGGGGGCAGATTTAGACTGGAGAAGAAATTCTTGGCAGTGAGGGTGGTGAGACACTGGAACAGGTTGCCCAGGGAGGTTGTGGATAACCCCTCCATGGGGGTGTTCAAGCCCAGGTTGGATGGGGCCTTAGGCAACCTTGTCTAGTGGAAAGTGTCCCTGTTCATGACAGGTGGGATGGAACTAGATAATCTTTAAGGTCCATTCCAAACCAAACCATTCTATGAATTTATGAGACCTTTAAAGGTCATCTAGTCCAACACTCTTGCCGTGAGCAGGGACATCTTCAAATACATCAGTTTGCTCAGAGCATCCCTGTTTCCAGGGATGGAAATTCTACCATTTCTCTGGACAACCTGTTCCAATGTTGCACCACTTTCACTGTAATAAGTAGCTTCCTTATACCCAGTCTAAATCTTCCTTATTTTAGTTTAAAATCATCACCCCCTGCCCTGTTGGAGACACCCTGCTAATAAAATTGTCCCCATCATTCTCATAGGCTTCCTTTGAGTACTGAAGGGCTGCAACGAGGTGTCCCTGGGACTTTCTCTTCTCCAGGCTCAGAAGTTCATTTCCATGTATAGACACAGAAAAGGAAAGTGAAGCTACCCACAGCCATGTGGGTGTCACACAGGTGAAATGCTTCAAACCCACACAAAGGAGTGGAGCAGACATGTTAAAGATCCTGTTGAAGGAGTGCTAGCACACAAGTATGTAGGGCTACAGATATTATGTTAAGTTTCACTCTGGTACTATGGACCCACAGCACCTAGAACCTCTAATGAGTAATATTTTTTCTGTTCATAACAAAGTATCAAAGTAGGAAATTGCTTTCCATTTTGATGAATGAGGAAACTGAAGCAGGGAACTACTGCCTGTCTTCTTCAGGCCCGAACATACAGCACAGACCAATTAATCATGAGGACAGTGCTGTGGTCAAGACCATCACATCCCTTTTCCTTTTTTTTTTGTTTTATCAAGGAATTTGTCTCAGCTTGAAGCTGCAATAAATCTTGCTAAAGTGAGATGTTACTCTTCTGAGCACAGCCAGCTTGTCATTTCCCCACAAGCAAACAGGCTGCTTGCTCTGCAATTCCAGCTTGCTGCTTAGCATGGCTTAGAACAGTTTCCTGAAAAAAAGAAATAAATATCTCTGTTACCTAGAGTAAATGTGGAGAGGGAAATCACTTCTGCTACTGCCTGTGGGCTAAGCAGGCTCTTCCAAAGAGCAGCTTGACTCTGCTAGTAGGGGTGGATAAGCCAATTCAGCTTTTCCTCCCTTTGCACTTTTCAAGGAAGTTCTGCTCTAGTTGATGTTCATACAGAAAGAGTTGATACTGCTTTCTGCAGCTAACTTTCTATATTTATTTTAATTGAATATTTAGAGTGCTTGAAGATTTTAAATAGATCCAGAAACACAGAAAACAAAAATCCTACCTATGGAATATGATGTTTTCTCTTAATACATGAAAGTAACACTCATTGATTTCCATGAGAGCATTCACCCTCTTAAATGTGATCAGTCCAAAAGAAAATCCACTCTGAGAAAAGAAGTAAATAAATTTACTACACTTTCATTCTCTTCAGTTTTAATAGTTGAAAGCAGACTAGCAAAAAAATATCCAAATACATTCTTAGAGCCCTCCAAACACATTTCAATTCTCTAAGGTAGAATATATTAATTATCTAATTAGCATATATCCTAATTTGTGTAAAGTATCATTTCCTCAAAGTAAAAATTAAAGCAAGTTTAACTTTTGCCTGGCTGGGTGTGCCTCTGAGCAACTTGATCTTGTGTGAGGTGTCCCTGCCCATGGCAGAGGGGTTGGAATTGGCTGATCCTTGAGGTCCCTTCCAGCCCTGACAAATCTATGAGTCTAAACAAATCTGCTTAGGAGTATTAAGAGCATTTGTGTATGTGTGTGTGTGTGGTGTCTGAATCACTTCACAAGCAGTACAGACATTTATAAGTAGTCCAGATTTTAAACCAGCACCAGATTTAATGCCACAGTTTTTAAAGCCAGGTCTTTGACCAAAATTTTGTGTTCAAATCATACCTGACATTCACAAAGCTTTTATACCATAAATTTGCTTTGGAAAGTGATGGGTCAGGGATTTGCTATGTTACCATGAGAGAAAGGTTTATTATATTCAATGTTATCACTTACCTTGACATATCAATGGACCAGCCTTCTTTTTTTTGTCCAGACCAAACAACTTAAATTTTGGTATGATCTTATCTGACTGTTAGATAAATCTTGCAAAAAGATTACTGAGGATGTGAGGAATGATGCCTCTGTGCTACAGAATTTTAGCTGGATCGTACTATCATAGTATCATTCAGGGTTGGAAGGGACCACAAGGATCATCTAGTTCCAACCCCCCTGCCATGGGCAGGGTCACCCCACACTAGATCAGGCTGGACAGAGCCTCATCCACCCTGCTCTTAAACACCTCCAGGGACGGGGCCTCGACCACCTCCCTGGACAACCCATTCCAGGGCTTCACCACTCTCATGGGGAAGAACCTCCTTCTCACATCTAGCCTGAATCTCCCCACCTCCAGCTTCATTCCATTCCCCCTAGTCCTATCACTACCTGACATCCTGAGAAGTCCTTCCCCAGCCTCCTGTAGGCCCCCTTCAGATACTGGAAGGCCACAATGAGGTCACCTCGGAGCCTTCTCTTCTGCAGACTGAACAGCCCCAACTCCTTCAGTCTGTCCTCATAGGAGAGGTGCTCCAGCCCTCTGATCATCCTTGTGGCCCTCCGTACATCACCTGCATGCATCTGAAGAGCTACCTACACTGAAATGATGGCTACCTGCATGTGGGACACCACCCTGTTAGATTTCTTCATACAATCATTATACCACTGTATTTTTCCTAATGATATCTAAGCAACCTAGACAAAACCCACAAAAATTGAACCTCTCTTACAGAAAAATATTCCAAAAGGGTTTGATAACAATACAGTGAATTTTAGATATGGTTTTTTTTATGTTTAAATTTACCTAAGATGACTTTCTTTACTAGAATAGAACATAAAGCCATCTGCATATCCATATGTATGTTCAACTCCTGTTCCCACAGCCCATAACAAAACAGAAAATTACTTTGTCAAAATGTTAAGGAGGATGATCTTAGAAAATAATAATAACAACAATAATGCTATCATAATATATTGTATAATTATAACATAGAAATATAGCATAAAATATGTTATATAATTATGTCACAACATATTGCATTATGTAATATATTCTAATATACTATAATATTTTATAATATACTATAATATTTTATATGATATGATATGATATGATATGATATGATATGATATGATATGATATGATATGATGTGATATGATATGATAATAATATGCCAACAGCATCTTCATCTGAAGGGATCCTACAGGAAGGATGGGAAGGGACTTTTCATAAGGGTGTCTAGCAATAGGACAAGGGGGCATGGTTTGAAGCTGAGGGAGAGTAGGGTTAGAGTGGATCTCAGGGAGACGTTCTTTGGTATGAGGGTGGTGAGACTCTGGAATAGGCCACTCAGGGAGGTTGTAGATGCCCCCTGCCTGGGGGTGTTCAAGGCCAGGGTAGATGAGGCCTTGAGCAGACAAGTCTAGTTATGAAGTGACCCTGTCCATAGCAGGAAGGTTGGAGTAGATGATCTCTAAGGTCCCTTCCAACCTAAGCCATTCTATGATCCTGTGATCTCTGACTTTGTGAGTGGTGTAATAATTGGGGGTTGCCTTACCACAGCAGCAACAAAAGTTTGAGTTTCCAGCTGTTGGAGAAGTAAAGAGGAATATCAGCAGAAATGCTCTCCTGGACTTTCAGTGGTCAGACCTTGGTCTGTTTCAAAGACTCATCAACAGAGTCCCTGAAGGACCAAAGAGCACAGGAAGGCTGGAGATGGTTGAAGAAGAAAGCCTTAAAGTTCCAGGAAAAGGCCATCCCCACATTTGAAAGATGAGTCTGCGGGAAAAAGACTCTGGCTTGACACTCAGTTTGGTGGGGGGGGTGGGGGGGGGAAGGAGGGGGAAAGAGAGTTTATGGTTGTTAGACATAAGGAGGAAATTCCTTAAAATTTGACTGGTAAATCACTGAAACAGGTTGCCCTGGGACGTGGTTGAGGCGCTGTCCCTGGAGACATACAAAATTGGACTTGCTGTGATCTTGGGCACCCTGGTCTAGTTGGAGGTGTCCCTGCTGACTGCAGGGTCATTGGACAAGATGACGTTTGAGGGTTCCTTCCAACCTGATGCAATCTGTGAATCTGTGACTTAATTCGTCCTCTTTTTCAACCTCCATGAACAAAGATTGTTTGAGTATGAACTCAGATTGTTTGATTGTTTGAGGCTTTGAGGCCTTGAGCACAGCCCTATGAGGAGAGGCTGAGGGAGCTGGGATTGTTTAGCCTGGAGAAGAGGAGGCTCAGGGGTGACCTCATTGCCCTCTACAACTACCTGAAAGGTGGTTGTAGCCGGGAAGGGGTTGGCCTCTTCTCCCAGGCAACCAGCACCAGAACAAGGGGACGCAGTCTCAAGCTGTGCCAGGGAGGTTTAGACTCGAGGTGAGGAGGAAGTTCTTCCCCGAGCGAGTCATTCGTCATTGGAACGGGCTGCCCAGGGAGGTGGTGGAGTCCCCATCCCTGGAGGCGTTCAAGAGGGGATTGGACGTGGCACTTGGTGCCATGGTCTAGTCATGAGGTCTGTGTTGATAGGTTGGACTCGATGATCCTCGAGGTCCTTTCCAACCTAAGTTCTATTGTGATACTGTGATACTGAGTATTATGACAGATTCCTCTTTTGAGTAAGGTGAAAACAGAGGGAATTCTAGAACCCTAAAGAGCAATTTACAGTTTTCCCTTCTAAAACAGGGAACTGAGAGCCTATATTTAGAAACACAAATGTGATCCCTTATCAGAAAGAGTCATTTAGCTGGGTCTCAAACTACTAAGTCATATTAGGTCAAAGCAAAACATCTTAATCATCCCTCAACAAATTGATTAGCAGTCAGCAGTGACTGAGAAACTCAGTGATCTTTTTGCCTGAAACACTGGTTAGTAATTGGACTCCCTCTCGTTGTACAAATCTCATCAATCACCAGAACCATGATGAAACCTCATTTTCATTTCTTCTCTCATAAAAAAAGCTATTTCACCATTGTATTGCACTGAGCTTCTGCCAAGGAAACCCAACCATGTGCAAGCATTGTCCCAGTTCAAGCTGGGTGCTTTTTAAGGAAGACCACAAAGTTCCAGACCTCCAGTGTCTGGAGTGTCCAGCCCAGTGGGTGGACACAGGAAATTATGTATTTCTTCCCATAAATCCTACACCATAATAAAGCTGCCTGAGAAGTCAGTTGCTCTCTCTTCCTCTCCACATCCCTGGGTGTAGTGAGCTCCCTTATCTAGTGTGTATGGGATGGTTTCAGTCTTATCAGTGGCTTTCTTGGTCTGACTAATTTTGCTGTGCAGTCTTGGCCTGCTTGGGTCTAGTCCCAGGGACTAAGGGGAGGCAGTTTCAGACCTGGCCAGCCTGAAACCAGCTTTGGGGCATGTGCTGAACCCCAGGCTGGGAGAAAAGGAGTACTGGATGTTGGTCTGATTTTGTGGAGGGTTTTGTGTGAAGCTTTTGGCTTAATGAGCTTCTGTGTTAAGCCCAGAATCATAGAACCATAGAATGGCTTAGGTTGGAGGGGACCTCAGCGATCTCCTGCTCCAACCTCCCTGCATTCCTGTGTATTTTGTATGCTTTACTACGCTCACCACTATGCACCATAATATTGCACTGCAGCTTGTGAAAAACTTTTCCATTTAAGCTTTCCACTACTCCAATCCTACGTGTAAAGCCATCTTCTTTTTGCCACAGAGGTATGAGAGCAATCTGTCCTGCTCTAAACCACAACAAACATACATGCACCAGCAGAAAAAAGCATTAATACTGACATAGCCAGAGCCAGAAAAAAGCATTAATACTGACATAGCCAGAGCCTGAACACCCAACAATCCACACTTCAGCATTCCCTTTTTTATTAGCTCCTGCTTATCCCATTGAAAAGAACAGACAAGCAAATGGAAGGAAAAAAAAATAGAATAAGCCCCACTGTTATTTTTCAGATACATCAAGCACAAAGCACAGTCCTGCTAAAGTTAATGATTGCTGCTGCAGTCTGCAGTTTTGTCAGTGACATCTCGTACTTGATTGTTTCCATGGGAACCAACAAAATAAAAGGAACTGTTGATATTCTGCTATCTGTTGTCAACACAATCTTGGTACACTGCATTTATTTCCTGACTCTACTCACATCAAAAACCTAATTAACTGAGGTTAAAAAGAACTTCTGGCATTATAAAAAGTGGTTTTCTGCAGCTGACTCCTCAAATAAGCTTCACCCAAGAGCGAGAGATGGAGAACAAAACACTAGTGAGTATTAAACTGGAATCAAACATTTCTTTCTTCGTACAAGGATTAAGAGGTCTTTGGAACAAGGAGCTCGTGCCTTGCCCCTTCAGCCATGATGTCTACAGCAACATAAATGCTATGGATGTAGTGCTCATGTAATCCACTTAGGCAGAGTATCTCCAGTCTCACAAGAAACAAACTATGAGGACTTTTTACCTTTCATCTCCTATAGTCCCTCCTTTTAAATTGCACAAAAACCTGCTCCATAGAAATAAAATAGTTATAATTAATTGGAAACTTTATCATGTGAAAAAAGGAGATGAAACTAGGTTACATTACTGAGTCCAAAGTGATGGTTATACTAATTAATTGTGTTTTACACAGCTATTTTAGAGACCAAACACATTTCTATGACTAGGAGAATGAGTCTGCTGTCCTATGTGTTGTTTGCTCTTTAATATCTCTTATCTTCCATAAGACACGTACTGGATAACAAACAGCACACACTGTGACTAATCCAGAATTGATGTGCAGTGCTGACTGGATGGTCAGCTGCTGCCACAGATAAC
Organism: Melanerpes formicivorus; assembly: GCF_026170545.1. Taxonomy (NCBI): domain Eukaryota; kingdom Metazoa; phylum Chordata; class Aves; order Piciformes; family Picidae; genus Melanerpes; species Melanerpes formicivorus. Next base: position 15,380,859 of record NW_027142367.1, on the reverse strand, counting down.
AAACACCACTCACATTTTGCCTGTTTTCTTCACCCACCCCACAGCAAGGAGGAGAAGAGAAAACTAATTGCAGCCTTTTTCCTCTTGCAGGCAGGGTGAGTTTCTTACAGCCTCTATGATTTTTTTTTTCATTCACTTCCCCAGAAACTCTTCTTAGCCAGAAGAGTTTCAAGCAATGGATCTCAGAACATGTATATAAACACAGCTAAATGTTATTACCATCTGGAAGGAAGCATTTTAGAGCAAGGGAAGAGAGAAATTGGATTTTGGATCGTTATTAATTAAGAGGCAGGAAAGCAAAATATGAGAAAGGTAGATTATTCCACTGAAGCTGCTTAGTTTCACTATATACCTCACCACCTGGTTGCCCAGGGAGGTGGCTGGGGCTCAGTCCCTGGAGATATTCAAGGTGAGGCTTGACAACCTGATCTAGTTGAGGATGCCCCTGCTGGCTGCAGAAGGGCTTGGACTGGATGTCCTTTGGTGGTCCGTTCCAACCCAGTCCATGCTGTGATCATTAGCTGGCCTAAATTCTGGACATTCTATATACTGCTCAGGGCACAGAAAATACTCTGCAAAGTTCCCCTCACTTCATCCCTTTTGAGGATGACTAAAAACCTTAGATACTAGACTGATACCAGAGAGATGAACCAAAATATCAGAGAAATGGAATAGAAAACTTGGGTAATTTTGGTAAAACAAATTTAACTGTATTACTACAGAACCCTTTCTTCATTGCCTAGATATTTGGCCTTTATATATGAGTGTCATTGTAATTCAGATACTGTGTCCAGTTCTGGGCCCCTCAGTTTAGGAAGGAGGTTGACTTGCTGGAATGAGTCCAGAGAAGAGCAACAAAGTTGGTGAGGGGTTTGGAACACAAGCCCTATGAGGAAAGACTGAGGGAGCTGGGGTTGCTCAGCCTGGAGAAGAGGAGACTCAGGGGTGACCTTATCACTCTCTACAACTACCTGAAGGGAGGTTGTAGACAGGCGGATGATGGTCTCTTCTCCCAGGCAGCCAGTACCAGAACAAGAGGACACAGTCTCAGGCTGCACCAGGGGAGGTTCAGGTTGGATGTTAGGAAGAAGTTCTGTACAGAAAGAGTGATTGCCCATTGGAATGGGCTGCCCAAGGAGGTGGTGGAGTTGCCGTCATTGAAGGTGTTCAGGAGGAGACTTGATGGGGTACTTGGTGCCATGGGTTAGCTGTTTGGGTGGGTTGGATTGGTTGATGGGTTGGACGCGATGATCTTGAAGGTCTCTTCCAACCTGGTTTGGTTTATTCTATTCTAATAATAAAGTAACCGCATGTTTGGATTACACAGTTAAGACACTAATTAGAGTAACAATATGTTAGAAGTTAATTATGATTAGAATAACACCAACAAACTGATTTAATCACAGTAGTGAAGGTCAAATCTTAAACAGAGCGACAGTTAATTTTCACTGAGGAATGCACTAAAATAGCATTTAATTACTTATTTTCCTTCTGTAGTGTCTATCCCACTATACCAGTAAAACAAACAAACAATTCTGAGCAAAACTGAACAGCATTCTGAGGAGGGGACACTTTTTTCTCCTTGAACCTTTCTCCTTCAGATCTTAAGCACCTAAGTGCTATTTAGACTGATACTAATGATTGTTACTTTACCTCATCCATTGCCTGCTGACAGAACTCAGAGCAAACAACCAGCACCATCAGTAATATTATTTACTCTGCTTCTGCTCCCTCTTAGTAGAAGAAAAAAGCAGAGAAGCTACCAAAATTCCTGTGCGACATTTAACGCTGTGGATCAAGAAGGAAATGAAGTTTGAAAACTAATTTCCTCATTGGTTTAACAAAAAATGTCCATTGATGATGCACAAGAAAAATAAAATCTTTTTTTGTTGTTGTTGTTTTTCTTTATTTTGGATGGATATTCTGTTTATTAAACTAATCATTTGACAAAGTGGCAGATATGGCAGACCTATTGTCAAGGTCCAGAGACATTAAATGCCTCGGTCCGGAGACACAGTTCTTTTAAATATTCCCGTGTTGTGAAATTAGAGGCACAAACGAGGCCAAAGTATCAACAGCTAGACTATTTATTACATAAATAAAGTGGACATAAGAAAGGGAGAGGGAGAAAATAGAAAGGGAGAGAGAGAAGAGAGAGAGAAGAGGAAAGGAATTATATTACCACACCCCTCATCCCCACCAAGACAGTTAAAGTCTGTGGAGGAAAGGTGCTGCAGGAGATGTTGGGTTTGTAGGGAAATGGTGCTGAGGCTTTTGCTGGAGAAGAGCTGTGGTCCTCTGGGGAGATGTTGGGTTGGTACAGGAACGGTGCTGAGGCTCCTCTGGGCAGCCTGGGTCTGTAGAGAAAGGGTGCTGAGGATTTGGCTGGAGCTGTGGTCCTCCGGGCAGCTTCTTTTCTCCGGAGCAGCATTGTCCCGGCTTTCTCTTTTCAGCGGCCTGGCCCGTCTCCCGTGTTTTCCTTCATCTCCATTTTTCTCCCCATTTTTCTCCTCTGTTTCTCTCTCTACAAACCAGTCTTTTATACAGTTTTTAGTCCTTAGGTATGTATTCAAATATTGTCCCTCAGGAATTCCAGGGGCAGGAAATAATCCTTAGGTTCTGTGTATTGCTGTGTGTTTGGGCAAGATCCTGGCTGGAGGGGGGGAAATGTCTGTCTACCCCGTCTCCATCCAGACAAGGCCCCCCACATTCCTTACACCGCAGGAAACAGGTGGTAAAACCTATTGTATCACCCTGCCCAGGGTACTTGATGGGTGGAGATTATCTTGCCCTAAAGGTGTGATGGCTGGGTCCTTGGGTCCATTGTTGTAGTCCCGTGTTATCACGATGCAATCACAAGCTGATTTGCATCCAGGATTGGTGGACAGGATTCTTTCCACCTTCTTTCCAGTGGCTCTGCTATCAGTTTATCTTTGTTGACTCACATCAACAGAGATAAACTTATTAGACTCTCACACCTATTGAGATGTTTTCTGCTTTATTCCAGTCTTCTTATTTTGGAATATGAAGAATTTTGCATTTATAAACAAAGAGTATTGTGCAACAACTGCCTGTCCCTCAAAGAATAAGCAGAGATGAGATATAATGGGTTCAATTGGTAAGAAAGAAAGATAGATTCCATTAAGTATCCTGAATGTTGTTAATACATAATGAAGGAGCAAGTGAAATAACAGAGCTGAACTCTAATTACCAGGATTTTCTGTGATCTTTTAATGTTGATGGTATGCAGGCAAAGAATAAAAATGTTTTAAAGAACAATACCAGAAGGAAACAATAATTGGCAGTGATTTTCCTCTCCTGTCCTTAATCCTGCCAACAGAAGAGATGGCCTTAAGAATTAAGTGTCTGTAATGAAATGCTGACATTGTAGCTAAGGCTGAACTGTGACAAACAAAGAAGGAATTATCTTGAAAACTGTGAATCTTCAAATGTGGACAAGTAATTGGAGATAATAAGTATTTCCAAAAGACAATTTTTATCACAAAAGAACTGCAAAATGGGAAATTAAACCAATTAAGAAATAACCAAGCAGCTCATTTTAACATGGACATTCACAGAATCATACAATTGTCAGGGTTGAAAGGGACCTTATGGATCATCTAGTTCCAAACCCCCTGATATAGGCAGGGACACCTCACACTAGATTAAGTTGCTCAGAGCCACATCCAGCCTGGCCTTTAAAAAAATCCAGGGATGGGGCTTTCATCACCTCCCTGGGCAACCTGTTTCAGTGTCTCACCACCCTCATGATGAAGAACTTCTTCCTAACATCCAATCTGAATCTACCCACTTCTAGTTTTGCTCCATTCTCCCTAGTTCTATAACTACTTGACGTCCTAAAAAGTCCCTCCCCAGCTTTCCTGTAGGCCTCCTTCTGATGCTGGAAGGCCTCAATAAGGTCTCCTTGGAGCATTCTCCAGACTGAACAACCCCAACTCTCTCAGCCTGTCCTCATCAGAGAAGTTCCAGCCCTCTCATCATCCTCATGGCCCTTTCTCTGGTCGCATTCCAGAGACCGGTCCATTCCCTATTTACCATTCTAATGTTGTTTTGTGAGACTTTCAAAAAGGAAACTTTAGAGACAAAAAAATATAAATCTACATTATTTTTACCAATATTCAAGCAGAATTTCAGATTTTGCCCCCCTAGAATCAGGGTTATTTCATCAATACTTTAAACTTGAGTTATGCCATATGCTAAACATCAAAATTATTTAAACCAAAGTGACTAATGAAATGCTTCATATTTTTCTTAGGAGCACAGAATTTCTGGCATGGTGGAAAATGAGGTTTTCATTGAATCAGGAACTATGTGATAGAATGATTCTTTCAGTAGGGAAAAAAATAAATATCAAAGTTATTTTCATTTGCATTTTATTGTTTTAATTGCAACATATGAATTTCCTGCTGCCTAGCTTGGTTAACACTGAATTAGGATTATTCTACCAGTTGTTTTCTGCAAAAAAGCCAGGAAGGGACTTTTGACAAGTAGTGGTATCATGAGAGGGAAAGGATTGAAGCTTGAGAAGGGCAGATTTAGATTGGAGATTAGGAAGAAATTCATGACAGTGATGATGGGGCAATATTGGAACAGGTTGCCCAGGGAGGCTGTGTATGTTCCCTACCTGGAGATGTTCTAGGCCAGGTTGGATGAGGCCTTGAGCAACCTGGTCTAGCAGAAGGTACTCCTCCCCATGGCAGGGGGGGTGGAACTAGATGACCTTTAAGATGTCTTGAAATCCAACTCATTCTATGGATCTGAAAAGGGCATTTGAGAGTGAAGAGGTAATACATTCCTAAGAACAGGGATAGTGTAGTATCCCTCCATACCAAGCAGTGGAAGAGAGTCCTGTGGAAGGTATCCCTGCCCATGGAAGGCAGCTTGAAACTAGTTAATCTTTAAGGTCCCTTCTAATACAAACCATTCTATGAATCTATGCTAATGACATGCTTTGTGCTGTATGTATGCGATCTTGAGAGGCAAAAAGATAAAAATCTGTGTAAAATCTGGATAAAGCGACTACACAATGTTATGGTAACCACTGACCCAAAATTGGGTGAATATACTAATTCAATAAAGATCATCATAGATGTTGTCACAGTCTAGAGAGGGAAAGAGACTCAGTTTTTTTGAATATTTCCACGTTATGAAATTAGAGGCACAAACGAGGCCAAAATATCAACAGCGAGGCTATTTATTATACAAATAAAGTGGGCAATCACTCTTTCTGTATAGAACTTCTTCCTAATATCCAACCTGAACCTCCCCTGGTGCAGCCTGAGACTGTGTCCTCTTGTTCTGGTACTGGCTGCCTGGGAGAAGAGACCATCATCCGCCTGTCTACAATCCCCCTTCAGGTAGTTGTAGACAGCAATAAGGTCACCCCTGAGTCTCCTCCTCTGCAGGCTAAGCAGCCCCAGCTCCCTCAGCCTCTCCTCATAGGGCTTGTGTTCCAAGCCCCTCACCAACTTCGTTGTCCTTCTCTGGACACGCTCCAGCAAGTCAACCTCCTTCCTAAACTGAGGGGCCCAGAACTGGACACAGGACTCGAGGTGTGGCCTAACCAGTGCAGTGTACAGGGGCAGAATGACCTCCCTGCTCCTGCTGGCCACACTGTTCTTGATGCAGGCCAGGATGCCATTGGCCCTCTTGGCTGCCTGGGCACACTGCAGGCTCATTTTCATCCTACCATCAACCAGCACCCCCAGGTCCCTCTCTGCCTGGCTGCTCTCCAGCCACTCTGACCCCAGCTTGTAGCTCTGCATGGGGTTGTTGTGGCCGATGTGCAGAACCCGGCACTTGGATGTGTTCAATCTCATGCCCTTGGATTCTGCCCACCTGTCCAGCCTGTCGAGGTCTCTCTGTAGAGACTCTTTACCCTCCAGCAGATCAACTCTTGCCCCCAGCTTGGTGTTGTCTGCAAATGTACTGATGATGGACTCAATGCCCTCATCCAGATCATCAATAAAGATGTTAAAGAGGATGGGGCCCAGCACTGATCCTTGGGGCACACCACTAGTGACTGGCCACCAGCTGGATGTGGCACCATTCACCACCACTCTCTGGGCTCGGCCCTCCAGCCAGTTCCTAACCCATCGCAGTGTGCTCCTGTCCAAGCCATGGGCTGACAGCTTGGCCAGCAGTTTGCTATGGGGGACGGTGTCAAAGGCCTTGCTGAAGTCCAGGTAGACTACATTCACAGGCCTCCCCACATCCACCAGGCGGGTCACATGATCATAGAAGGAGATCAGTTTGGTCAGGCAGGACCTGCCCTTCCTAAATCCATGCTGGCTGGGCCTGATCCCTTGGCCATCCTCTAAGTGCTCTGTGATTGCACTCAGGATGACCTGTTCCATGATCTTGCCTGGCACTGAGGTCAGATCCATCCCTAGGATGAATCCCATCTGGTCCCATGGACTTGTGGGGATCCAAGCAGCTGAGCAGATCACCAACTACCCCATTCTGGAACAGAGGAAAACTATGCTGGTCCCTGGCTCCTTCTGCCAGCTCTGCAGGCCAGCTGTCTGGAAGACATTCTGTCCTGCTAGTAAAAATTGAGGCAAAGAAGGTGTTAAGTATCTCTGCCTTTTCCTCATCCTTTGTTACAACGTTCCCCTTGGTCTGCTTAAACAGGCAGACCAAGAATAAGTCTCTCACAGATGTAGAGAAATGAAAATGTTTAGAAATTTGAATGAATAATAATAATTTATTTTGCTTATGTAAATAAGGTTGTTAAAGATATGCAGGACACTGGATGGTCTTCAATTTGTCACTCACCATCAACAATTGTTGGCTATGTCAGGTCATGCAAGACAGCATACTACTCTGCATTCTTTATTTCTCTTGAAGGCCTGGTGGATAGGTAGCAACTACATTTATAAAAGGAGTATTCTCCATTTGTATTCTCTAGTCTACTCTAAATCAAAATCCCTAGCAACAACTATGGTGTAATCGAAGCCTTGTGGGCATGTTGAAAGCTCATTTTTATTTTAGAAGGAGAATAATTTGATTGATGTTTCTTATGCTTTAAACAGCATAAGCAGGCAAATCTTTTGTCTGAAATGAAGTATAATCAGAGCACACAAGATGCTGATGACCTTAATACAAAGCGTGATGAAACTAATACCGATAAATCAATTTTTCTTTCTCTGGAGACTGTTTACAGCACATTGGTGTTCAACTACTTCAGATTACACACTATTATTGGGCACAATGAAAGATAATTCATGGATAATTGCTGCATAGAAAGCAAATCTGCTTTCAAATCAAATTACTTAAACAAAAAAGGATTAAAATCCACACAACAAACAACTCTCATTTAAATAAGAAAGACTCCAAATCAGAAGCAAGCTATTTGACCACGAAATTCCCACCAACAAAAACCTTGAGCGAAAGGTTATATTTACCTTGGGATATATTAGAAAATGCCACCACATCATGGGTGACATTTCAAAATATCAATTTAGCTGATTTTTATATTTTTTTCATGAAACACAGTTCCTGTTTCTCCAGAGCTAAACTGAACAAACACACAGGCACAAGAGAAGTTCCTTAGGCCAGCAGCACTGCTCTCAGAATAAGAAAAACACAAAGCCTTGTATTTTTGTCCACGGTTCAAAGATGGATATGAATTCATAGAACGGTCCAGGCTGGAAGAGACATTCAAAGGTCATCTAGTCCAACCTCCCCACAGTCAGCAAGGACATCCTCAACTAGACCAGGCTGTCCAGGGCCTCATCACCTTGAATATCTCCAGTGAAAGGGGCCTCAAACACCTCCCTGGGCAACCTGTTCCAGTGTTACTTCAAGCTACATGCACACAAGCCAGGCTCTATCAGCCTCCCTTCACTAGATCAAAACCAGATCTTACTACTCTATACAGAGAGCATTCATTTTATTTCAGATTCTGCATATCACAATTTATAACAGACCTTGTGTTAAAAGAAATTTAAAACCCCACAGAATAAGAGCTGGCATAGTATTTATCTCAGAGTTCATAAATAGCATCTGCCAGGCATTTCTGATGAATGATTCTATTCTACTGTGATGCTGATTTACTGCTTGGAGCTGATAGAAACTCAATTCAGTTCAATGTACCTGAGCTTTGGAAGATACCATGAATTGGATGATTCACTCTTTCCTTATGATTCTCTGTGTCTACAAAGCGTGCTTGTTTAGGTTTATATTTAAATATATATTTATATAAAATTGAACTGTACATACTATCAAGGGCAGTATTTTATCAATTGCTTTCTGTGCCATTCATATTCAGTGTCTTTGTTTAAGCTAAAATCGCAAAGCTTCGTACTTCTCAAGTCTCATCCATGTTCAGAATAGTGATGTAGTTATTTTCTTACCTTCTGTTTAGCAACAATCCTAACAACAACAAATAAAAGTGCATTCGAGATGCAATGTGCATTTCCACCACACCAGTAGGGGTGGTGAGACACTGGAACAGGTTGCCCAGGGAGGTTGTGGGTGTCCCCTCCCTGGAGGGGATGTGTTCAAGACCCAGTCAGATGAAGCCTTGAGCAGCCAAGTCTAGCTGTGAAGAATTGAGGTTGAAGCAAATGATCTCTAAGGTCCCTTCCTACCTAATCCATTCTATGATTGACTAATGTACTGTTTTTAAGCAATTAATAGTTTAGAGAACATCAAGAACAAGTATTAGCCCATACTACTGAACAACAATATTTTTTAAAACTCCTTGCCAAATACTTCAGTAGTGCCTTGTTTTGATTTCAGATGTGTTGGAGTTTTCTCATCATTTGATTTCATTTTATTACTTCAGTATGAGGACCCTTCTTTATAATGGACAAAACACAAGTGAATGAGATGAATAGTCCTATTCAGAAAATTACAGACGATGATATAAAATGTATTCTAGTGTTCCAAAGTACTATATCAGGTTAGGGAATCATATCCAAGGTGGTTTAAAGACAAATCTTATTTTCATTAAGAGGAAAAGCAAACCTTTCCATCATAGGAAGAATAAATTGGATATGAAACACTTCTAGTCGTTGCTCCTCATAACTCCAGTTCTCACAACTTGTGTTTGATTTGCATATGACCTTCAGCATTCCAGAGTGCAAAACTTCTGCTTTGAGCACAGTAGCCTGATTTGTACTTATGAAATGTAATATATGAATATCCTGGAGCATTTCCTTTAACATTTCTATGCGGGTTGTGTCCCCTGTTCAATAAAATTATCTTATGTGCATTTAGCAGCTGGTAAGCTCCACATACTCTGAAAGGTCTCCTTGAAAATCTCTTGTGAGCTGTCATCATATATTTGAGTCACTAGCAATAAATTCCTTATAAATAAATGATAAGATGTATTTCATGACCTGTAGTATCTCAGGAAAACACAAGCACTCAGAGTGGGGGGGTAGGGGGGTAAGAAAAATAAATTATTAGAATAGAATAGAATAGAATAGAATAGAATAGAATAGAATAGAATAGAATAGAATAGAATAGACCAGGTTGGAAGAGACCTTCAAGATCATCGCGTCCAACCTATCACCCAACACCACCTAATCAACTAACCCATGCAACCAAGCACCCTCTCAAGTCTCCTCCTGAACACCTCCAGCGATGGCGATTCCACCACCTCCCCGGGCAGCCCATTCCAGTGGGCAATCACTCTCTCTGTGTAAAACTTCCTCCTGACCTCCAGCCTGAACTTCCCCTGGTGCAGCCTGAGACTGTGTCCTCTTGTTCTGGTGCTGGCTGCCTGGGAGAAGAGACCAACCTCTGCCTGTCTACAATCCCCCTTCAGGTAGTTGTAGAGAGCAGTAAGGTCACCCCTGAGTCTCCTCTTCTCCAGGCTAAGCAACCCCAGCTCCCTCAGCCTCTCCTCATAGGGCTTGTGTTCCAAACCCCTCACCAACTTTGTTGCCCTTCTCTGGACTCATTCCAGCAAGTGAACATCCTTTCTAAACTGAGGGGCTCAGAACTGAACACAGGACTCGAGGTGTGGCCTAACTAGTGCAGTGTACAGGGGCAGAATGACCTCCCTGCTCCTGCTGGCCACACTGTTCTTGATGCAGGCCAGGATGCCATTGGCCCTCCTGGCCACCTGGGCACACTGCAGGCTCATGTTCATCCTACCATCAACCAGCACCCCCAGGTCCCTCTCTGCCTGGCCGCTCTCCAGCCACTCTGACCCCAGCCTGTAGCTCTGCATGGGGTTGTTGTGGCCGATGTGCAGAACCCGCACATGGAAATAGTGTAGGCAAAGACGTACTTTGAAATAAAAAACTGAAAAAAAAAAAAAAAAAAAGATTTCTAATCCCTTGATATTTAATTAAGAAGCAGCAGCTGCAAATATAGAAATGACAAAAAGACACTTTTCTATAAGCACAGGACTCTGGTATTTCCTCATCAGTAAACACAAACAAACGGCTTTCTCCCCTTATTTTTTTTCTTCAAGAGTTTCTGCAATATTATGACAAATACTTTGAGGTTACAATAAGCCACATTAAGAGGAAAAAAAATAAATCACTTTCCATCCATTATCTACTAGGAACTAATGGCAGTATTATAAACAACATTTAAAGCTATACTTTTCCTGAATGAAACACTTATGAAGTGGAAACCAATTCATAACAGCTACAGCTATTGCATTTGTCTGGCATCGTATTACAGATGTGGCAAATTACACCTCTGGTAAATCCTTTGTAGATCTTTTACACTTCAGAACAATACAGAAAAATACTTCTATTACCTGGAGCTCTTCCTAAATTATACCTTATTACCCAAGCATGGGAAAAATAAAAAAGGCATTAAGATGAATGAAGTTTAAAAGTTTAATAAAACGTTAACTCACTGCCATCCTTTAGTCCTTCCTGTAGTAAAATTTGAGAAATGTCCTCTCCTACAGTATTTGTTTCTTCATGAATTGTAACCCCAAAGGAAAATCTTTCAACACTTTTCAATATAGTAATTTAAATCACATCCTCTGTCAGAGTATTCCTCAAGAATGTCCATTTTTTATTTCTTAAACTTAGCCTGGTTTTAATTTTCTTTCCTCTTTCATTGGTGGAGTCACCATCATTGGAGGTCTTCAGGAGGAGACTTGATGGGGTGCTTGGTGCCATGGTTTAGTTGTTTAGGTGGGCTGGATTGGTTGATGGGTTGGATGCGATGATCTTGAAGGTCTTAGGAAGAAGTTCTATACAGAAAGAGTGATTGCGCTATGGAATGGATTGCCCGGGGAGGTGGTGGAGTCGCCATCATTGAAGGTGTTCAGAAGGAGACTTGCTGGGGTGCTTGGTGCCATGGGTTAGCTGTTTGGGTGGGTTGGATTGGTTGATGGGTTGGACACGATGATCTTGAAGGTCTCTTCTAACCTGGTTTGGTTTATTCTAATAAAGGTTTATTCTAAAGGTCTCTTCCAACTTGGTCTATTCTATTCTATTCTATTCTATTCTATTCTATTCTATTCTATTCTATTCTATTCTATTCTATTCTATTCTATTCTATTCTATTCTTTCTTTTATTTTCCTGAGAATTGGATCAACACATAGAATTCTATGATCAAATCATAGAATTATTCAGATTGCAAAAGATTCTTGAGATCATCAGGCCCAACCATTACCCTGCTCTACCAACCATCTAAACAACCTTCAAACACCTCCAGGGATGGTGACTCAACCACTTCCCTGGGCAGCCTCTTCCAATGCTTGGCCACTCTTTCAGTGAAACAGTTTTCCCCAGTGTCTAGTCTAAGCCTACCTTGGTGCAACTTGGAGCTGTTCCCTCTTGTTCTGTCACTAACTATTTGTGAGAAGAGACCAGCACCTACCTCTCTATGCTGTCCTCACAGGTAGCTGTAAAGGGTGATAAGGTCTCCACTCAGCCTCCTCTTCCTCAGTCCCAGTTCCCTCAACTGCTCTTCATCATACTCATTCTTTAGGCCCTTCATCAGCTCAGCTGCTTTTCTTTGCACCCACTCCAGCCCCCCGATGTGTCTCTTGTGTTTACGTACCCAAAACTGAATAAAGCATGCAAGGTGTAGCCTCACCAGTATTGAGTACAGGGGGACAACCATTTCCCTAGTCCTGATGGTCTTACCATTGCTGATACATGCCAGAATGCCACTGGCTTTCTTTGCCAGCTGGGCAAATTGCTGACTCATACTCAGCCACTTTAATAGTTAAAATAATTAATGTAATTAAAAGTTATCCTAGTTACTTTTTACCTAAATAATTCTTAACTAGTCATCTTCCATTATATGTCAGATAAATAATGAAATGCTAGAATGAAGCCAGATGACACAAATTTGGCCACATACATACCCATTAAAGATTTGATTCTGACTTGAATTTAATAAGGAAAAGGAAATTAATGACCTAAGCATCTAAATAAAACATTCAGCTGATTTATCTCAGAATATAATATTGAGTAAAGGATGTAATATTGAGTAAAGGCTGAGGGAAAAGATGCATTTAACAGCTGCAGCTGCATGAAACTGTGAAAGCAACACCTCAAACTGTAATTTTTTGTGATGTAATTGAGCAACAGCTCAGTTTTAAATGTGAAGTGTAGCTATTTCCCCTTTGTTTTGTTTTGCTTAAAAGCATGCATATTTCATTCACTACATTCACTATACTTTCCTCCTTACACCAACAGAAGTACTTGGATTTTGCTCACATAAAATGAACTATTTCTGCTGAAGTCTATTTGAAATATTTGATTCCACAGCACAGCATCCCAGTGGTGTTACTTCAGCCAGATCATTGTAGTTTGGCAGGAATGAAGGGCAGCTTTCATCATGTTGCTTCTGGAAAAAAAATACTTAATTCAAAGAACCTGATGCTTTGCTACCTCTTTCATAGCTGAAAATTAAAAGATCAGCCACAGTGCAAGATTAGATTTAAATGTGTTACAACCCTATAAACTATTAAGAAGAATATATCTGAGTGCTCCCTCTGATTTGATTTGATTTTGGTATCGTATTCTATTTGATACTTTTAATTTTGAGACCTGTGTCCACTGCAATCATGTTGTAAAGAAAATGATAAATTCTTTCCATACCTATAATGTGTAAAATGTTAATCTATACTCCCTCCCTTTCAGGGAAAAGAGAGACGCTTATGAAGTATGGTTTGAAGGAAAGTGATAACGTGGCTGTTTCACAGATTGCATTGGGTTGGAAGGGACTCTCAAAGGTCATCTTGTCCTAACCCCTTGCAGTTTGCAGGAACACCTCCAACTAGATCAGGCTGCCAAGCACTACAGCAAGTCTGATCTTGAATGTCTCCAGGGATGAAGCCTCAACGACATCTCTGGGCAACCTGTACCCCTATTTTACCATTCTCATTGTGAAGAACTTCCTTCTGTGAAGATTTGCTTTCTAATCTCCAGTCTAAATCTCCCCTCTTCAAGCTTGAATCCATTCCCTCTTGTCCTATCACTACAAGCCCTTATAAAAAGTCCCCTGCTGGCTTTTTTGTTGTTCCTCTTCAGGTACTGTAAGGTCTCTATAAGATCTCTCTGGAACCTTCTCTTCTACAGGCTGAACAGCTCCATTTCTATCTGTTCTTTCTCTTCATATCTTCCTCCAAACTTCAGATTTATGGATTTGATATTTTCTAACCTATAAAGACTATTCTTGTATCTAAACCATAAAGACTATTCTTGTACATAAAAACAAGAAAGCTTCTTTATCGAACTTACAAAGTCCCAATAAGACCAATGGAAAAAAGTTTGCTCTCAACACAACCAGCAGTTACTGAAACAAGCAAGCATCAATAGCTTTCTTCACATAATCACTGCAGACAGATTGATTTTTCACAAGGCAGACTATTATGTCTCTGTGAGTACCATGACCTTTTGGATTTTACCAACAATATTCTTCATGTAAATTGATCCACACTGGAAACAGGGACGTAGAACTGTCAAAAGCATTCAATTCCACTTAGTTAGCTGGAAGTAGAACCTCTTCTTCAATCATGGTACGTGGTTTCTCTATGCCATGTGTTGAGATGCAAATGTCTAAGACAATTGGATCTACAGATACCTTAACCTGGTAACCATAAAACCACAGGAGTGACAATGTAGAGTAGCTGATTTAAAACTAATAGTTCTAGGAAATTAAATCTGGTAAAAGGTATCTCCACTCAACTATACAGGAGCCCATCACCATCCTTTCCATTTGAAGGTCAGCCATTACCAGTGTAAGAGGACATAAATGCTGTTAACTGATGAACAACCAACAATCACAAAACAATACTCTAAACCAGATCACATTTAATCAATCCAAAGACAAGAGGAACCTAACATTTTCATTAATTAGACTAGATTGGGTTGAAACTGTCCTTGTTCTACTGCATTGTAATTTCTTAGGCATGCTCTAATGCTGATACTAAGTGAGCAAAATCAGAGTTCTAAGGGCATCCTTACTGTCCTGAGGTTTGTCTGCCTGGGCTTAAGGCTAAATTAGAGGCCATGCCCCTGCTTGGCTTTTACAAAGGACCTGAAGTAAAGCTTTTCCGCAAAGCTCTGCTGGCAGCAAAAATCAAGGCTGCTCTTCCATGCCTTGGGAGCTTTTATGCTGAGGATCTCCCATGAGACTTGCCTGGTGACATTTACCTGACCCTGGATGCCACCAGCACACCTGCAGAGCTTTACTTTGCAGTTGCTGTGGAGCTGGGTATGTTCTCCATCTCCCTTGCACTTCGTGCCCTTCCCTTAGGGGATGGGCACCTCTCTGACACATTGGGGTAAGGGTTAATATATTGATTTTGACATTGATGCCAAAATTGCAGTAGTGCAATGTAAGCAGAATTCTGGATTCCAAATACTTACAGCCACAAGATATCTATACAATACACACACAAAGAAAAAAAAAGGAAAGATCTCCATGGACACTTACTGAATTATAAAGACTTTTGACAAACATTACAATGAGAGAAAAATATTTTCTAGACAGCTTTCAGCAAAGTTTCTACCACCTTGCCCAGGCAGGCTGTACAACTGTGTCAAATACACTTCACTCTTCGATATCAAAGAAATGATATCTTCTCCCAGCAGTTGCCACTCATTTGTATGACACATTTAGTAACTTGAAGATAAATTTCCATTGTGAGATGCATGGCTTGAAATAACTAACTGATGTCAACTATCTGAATGAAACACAGAAATAGGATGCAGAAAGGAAAGTGAAAGCAAAGTGGAATGGATCAATGAGTGAGGAAATGTAACACAAGCTGAGAGCAATACAAGATAGCAACCCCTCAGACATGCTAGTTAGAAACCAGGTAAAGCAGTACTCTTTATGGTACTTAAGGATTCCTGCTAAATGGCTTCTTGACTGGTATTTCTCACTGTAGACAAATGGAAGAGTAACACTGAAGATTATTTATTTTCCTTTGAAATCATGTTAGATGGAAAAGATTAAGAGTATTTTTAACATATCAATTTTTCAACTATAATTAAGCAAAGAGACTGGAAATAGTAAGCATCCTTCATTTAAAAAAATAATAATAATGAATTCAGTTAAGAGTAATTTCTTCCACAATGGTTCTGCACTAAGAAGGGCATACATTGAATCATAGAATGGTTTGGGTTGGAAGGGAACTCCAAAGGGCATTCAGTCCACCCCCCCTCAGTCAGCAGGGACATTCTCAACTAGATCATGCTGCTCAGAGCCTTCTCAAGCCAGACCTTGACTATCCTCAGGGATGGGAACTCAGCTACCTCCCTAGACAAACTTTGTCAGTGTTCCACCACCCTCATGATGCAGAACTTGTTCCTAACACAGAGTACAACATTACAGTATCACAGTATAACCAAGGTTGGAAATGACCTCGAGGATCATCAAGTCCAAACTATCAACACAGACCCCATGACTAGACCATGGCACCAAGTCCAATCCCCTCTTGAACGCCTCCAGGGACGATGAGTCCACCACCTCCCTGGGCAACCTGTTCCAATGACGAATGACTCACTCGGTGAAGAACGTCCTCCTCACCTCGAGTCTAAACCTCCCCTGGCACAGCTTGAGACTGTGTCTCCTTGTTCTGGTGCTGGTTGCCTGGGAGAAGAGATCAACCCCTTCCTGGCTACAACCACCTTTCACGCAGTTGTAGAGGGCAATGAGGTCACCCCTGAGCCTTCTCCAGGCTAAACAATCCCAGCTCCCTCAGCCTCTCCTCATAGGGCTTGTGTTCAAGGCCTCTCCCCAGCCTTGTTGCCCTTCTCTGGACACGTTCAAGTGTTTCAATGTCCTTGTTAAACTGAGGGGCCCAGAACTGGACACAGGACTCAGGGTGTGGCCTAACCAAAGCAGAGTCCAGGGGCACAATGACCTCCCTGCTCCTGATGGCCACACTATTCCTAATGCAGGCCAGAATGCCATTGGCCCTCTTGGCCACCTGGGCACACTGTTGGCTCATATTCAGGTGGCTGTCGATCAGCACCCCCAGGTCCCTCTCTGTTTGGGAGCTCTCCAGCCACTCCGACCCCAGCCTGTAGCTCTGCATGGGATTGCCGTAGCCAAAGTGCAGCACTCAGCACTTGGACTTGTTAAATGACATCCCATTGGACTCTGCCCATCTGTCCAGTTGGTCGGGGTCCCTCTGCAGAGCCTTTCTACCCTCTAACTGACTAACATCTGCCCCTAACTTGGTGTCATCTGCAAACTTGCTGATGACTGACCCAACCCCCTCATCCAGATCATCAATGAAGATGTTAAAGAGGATGGGGCCCAGCACTGATCCCTGGGGGACGCCACTACTGACTGGCCGCCAGCTGGAGGTGGCACCATTCACCACCACTCTCTGGGCTCAGCCCTCCATCCAGTTCCTAACCCAGCACAAAGATCGTCAATGAAGATGTTAAAGAACATTGTCTTTTAAGGAATGACCTTTAATATGATCAATTATTCAATACAATTCTGAACAAAACATCTTAAAAAAAGAGAAGAAAATTCTATTTTAAAAGATATTTTAACTTCAGATAGAGAAACAACTTTTTTGGTTATCTTACATCAACTATTATTTTTCTTCCTCAAAAATTTTCTGAAACAGAGAAAGACAGAGAGGTCAATATCCCTAAATTGAGAAAAGCAGAGCATACAGGAAGTGACAGGGTCAGACAAGAGGTGTTCTGCTCCATAAATCAGTATTTATGCCATTTGGGGACTATATGGCCCCAATGTAAACAAACAATAAGGATTCTTTTAAGTAATCTCTTGGCAAAATGACTTTACCTAATAGCAAAATAAAAGTTGAGGGTTTTTTTTCTGTTATCTCCTTTGGCAAAATAATTCCCACCCCTCCCCAAGCCTTAGGGTGTTGTGTTGTTTTGTTTTTCCATAAGGATTTACTAAAGAACACTGAAATAAAATTGGTAGAATAATGAAAAGACAATTCTCTATAACTGTGTTTCCAGAATTATGTGGACTAAATTGCTTCAACACCTACTCAAGTGAGCACAAAAGACAAGTGGCAGACCACAACCAGACTGCTTCCAATTAGATGACTCTGTATACTGGGATAAATGCACAAAACCAAAGAATCCAAATCAAACACACATAAAAATGAAATAAAAGGAGAGATAACAAGAAGCATTATGAGGCTCTACACAGAGACATGTCTTCTACTACAGCCTTGTCTAAAGGGTTAGAAAGTAAAAGGACAACTGAGGAAGAACTGAGCCCATGGTCTCCTCAATGAACACAATAACCAAAGAGAGCAGTCCTGGAAGCACCAAGCTGTGCATAGCACAGCAAGACGAAGATATAATAATCCAAGCACCTACTGTTGGCTGTTTAAAGAACAGACGTTTCCAAATTTGAGAAGAAATATCACCAAATAGAGTTAAAATCCATGAGCATGCATTTTTTAACAGGGATAGTACTGAAGAGCTATCCCTTCCACTCTTAGAAACAGAATACTAGAACCATTTTGGTTTAGGAGCATGAAGTCCAATCATTAACCAAATACTACCAAGTGATCACTAAACCATGTCCCTCAGAGCCACATATACAATTCTTTTAAGTCCCTAGGGTGACTCAGTCATCCTGTCATCCTGCTCCAGTGCCTTACAATCTTTTCTGTGAAGAATTTTTCCCCTAATACCCAATTTAAACCTCCCCTGGTGCAACTTTTGGCCATTTCCTCTTGTCCTATCCCTTTTTTACTCAGGAGAAGAGATCAACCTCCTCCTTGGTACAACCTCCCTTCAGGTAGATGCAGAGAGATTGTATTTTATTTTGTTTTTCCATGACTGCCTCAAACTGAAAGTTGAATCAGTACTTTTCTGCTTTTTAACATTTATTTTATTTATCTTCAAAAGGAATTTCTCAACAAGTGAATTTGCAAGTTTTCAACTTCAAAGAAGTCAGAAGTAAATCAGAATTCATTTCAAATATTCAGCAACTGTAAGAAGCAGCTTGCCAACTGAGACAAGCTTACAGATATTCCACATAGGACCAAAGTTTCCAGCCAGCTGAAGAAATTAATCACTGAAACTGTCAGATTTGACAAGCTGAATTTAAAGGAGTGAAACTTAAACTGAGCATCAGCACACTTTGATGCATACATCCCCTTTGCCAACTGACAACTTAATCATGAGACAAAAAAAAACCCTAAACACAATACACCAAACACAAAACAACAGAAAGGGAAAATTCTTGACCTTTTATCAACAGCAATAATGCAAAGAACATATTTCAGGAATGAATGAAATGATGGGGGAGTGAAAACCCCAGAATTAAAGAATCACAGAAACACTCAGGTTGGAAAAGACCCTCAGGATAACCAAATCCAATCACAGTATCATATCATACTATCATTCAGGGTTGGAAGGGACCACAAGGATCATCTAGTCCCAACCCCCCTGCCATGGGCAGGGACACCCCACACTAGATCAGGCTGGACAGAGCCTCATCCAGCCTGCTCTTAAACACCTCCAGGGACGGGGCCCCAACCACCTCCCTGGACAACCCATTCCAGGGTTTCACCACTCTCATGGGGAAGAACCTCCTCCTCACATCCAGCCTGAATCTCCCCACCTCCAGCTTCATTCCATTCCCCCTAGTCCTATCACTACCTGACATCCTGAGAAGTCCTTCCCCAGCCTTCCTGCAGGCCCCCTTCAGATACTGGAAGGCCACAATGAGGTCACCTTGGAGCCTTCTCTTCTCCAGACTGAACAGCCCCAACTCCTTCAGTCTGTCCTCATAGGAGAGGTGCTCCAGCCCTCTGATCATCCTTGTGGCCCTTCTCTGGACACACTCCAGCACCTCCACATCCCTCTTGTAATAGGGGCTCCAGAACTGGACACAGTACTGCAGGTGGGGTCTCACCAGGGCTGAGTAGAGGGGGAGGATCACCTCCCTCGACCTGCTGGCCACACTTCTCCTGATGCAGCCCAGGATCTGATTGGCTTTGCAGGCTGCAAGTGCACACTGAGAGCTCATGTTGAGCTTTTTGTCCACCAGCTCCCCCAAGTCTCTCTCCTCAGGGCTGCTTTCCAGCCAGTTACTGCCCACTAACCCTACTCTTCAAGGTCACACCTAAACCAATCCCCAAGCACCACATCCAAATCATCCTTAAACACATCCGGGCTGGTGACTTGATTGCCTCTCTGGGCAGCACATTCCAATGCCTGACCACTCTTGCTGTGAAAAAATGTTTCCTAATGTCCAGTTTAAAGTTACCCAGTGGGGTTTGAGGCCATTCCCTCTTTTTCTATCACTAATTACTGGGGAAAAGAGACCAGCACCAACATCTCCACAACGTCCTTTCAGGTAGTCTTAGACAGCAACGAGGTCTCCCCTCAGCCTCCTCTGTTTCCAACTAACCATCCCCAGCTCCTTCAGTTGCTCTTCATGAGATTTATTTTCCAGGCACTTCCCCAGCTTCCTTGCCTTTCCCTGCACTGACTGCAGTACCTCCACATCTCTCTTGCATTGAGGTGCCCAAAACTGGACATAATACCCAAGGTGTGGCCTCACCAGAGCTGAGTACAAGGGGACAACGACCTCCCTACTCCTGCTGAACAGAGAATTTCTAATACAAGCCAGGATGCCATTGGCTTTCTTGGCCACCTGGGCACACTGCTGGCTCATATTCAGTTGAATATTCAGAAGACCTGAATTTTATTTTTATTACAGATTTTGGGGGATAGTCTGAAAATACAATCAAGTGTAAGGATAGGGTAGAATGAAAAAGTTAAATCAATTCTTCATGCATATGCTCTGGGGTGAAATTGACTGTATTTCATAAAAGGGACTATATAAAATGTATCACATAATAGGTTACAGCTAGCTGTTTATAAAAGGGAGAAATATAACAGAATCTTAACATCTGGCAATGTTTTAAAAGGTATAATAAGGCAGAGCAATTAGGACACAAGGAACAACTTGCAGACATTGTAAATACTGTTATTAATCCTTCTTCTAACAAATCAACAGCAAGAAACCTGATGGTCTGTTGGCTGCCACACAATCAATAGGAAAAACAAAGAAAATGAGCCAACAATGTGCCCTTGTGGCCAGGAAGGCCAACACCATTCTGGGGTGAATTACAAGGGCTGTGGTTAGTAGGTTGAGAGAGGTTCTCGTCCCCTTCTACTCTGCCCTGGTGAGGCCACATCTGGAATATTGTGCCTGGTCCTGCATCCTTCAGTTGAAGGACATCAGGGAATTGCTTGAAAGAGTCCAGCACAGAGCCAGAAAAATGGTTTAAGGGAGTGGAACATCTTACTTATGAGGAGAAACTGAGGGAGCTGGGGCTGTTTAGCTTGGAGAGAAGGAGACTAAGCAGTGACCTCATTCATGTTTATAAATATGTAAAGGGTGAGTGGCAAGAGGATGGAGTCAGGCCCTGCCCAGTGACAGCACAAGGAGCAGTGTATGGAAGATGAGGCATAGGAAGTTCCATGGAAACAGGAGGAAAAATTGTTTCACTGTGAGAGTGACAGAACACTGGAACAAACTGCCCAGGGGGGTTGTGGAGTCTCCCTCTCCAGAAATATTCAAAACCTGCCTGGATGTGCTCCTGTGTGATCTACTCTATGTTAATCCTGCTCTGACAGTGGGGGTTGGGCTGGATGATTTTTCAAGGTCCCTTCCAGCTGCTAACATTCTGTGATTCTGTGTAAATGAGAGCTAATTGAATTTCCTCTAAATTCACAAAGAAATAATCCTGTGACCTTATTTTATATATGGGCTACATAGCAAGGTTGTCTCAAGTGGAACACTGTCATGAAATAAACAGACAAAATGGGTAGTTAAAAATACTTGGACCCAGATACCAGTCATTAAAGAGCTCTGAGGCCCTAGCTACAGGCTAGGGTCAGAGTGGCTGGAGAGTGGCCAGGCAGATAGGGACCTGGGGGTACTGGTCGATGGTAGGCTGAACATGAGCCTGCAGTGTGCCCAGGCGGCCGGGAGGGCCAATGGCATCCTGGTCTGCATCAAGAACAGTGTGGCCAGCAGGAGCAGGGAGGAGATTCTGCCCCTGTACACTGCACTGGTTAGGCCACACCTCGAGTCCTGTGTCCATTTCTGGGCCCCTCAGTTTAGGAAGGAGGTTGACTTGCTGGAGTGTGTCCAGAGAAGGGCAACAAAGTTGGTGAGGGGCTTGGAACACAAGCCCTATGAGGAGAGGCTGAGGGAGCTGGGGCTGCTTAGCCTGGAGAAGAGGAGACTCAGGGGTGACCTTATTGCTCTCTACAACTACCTGAAGGGAGGTTGTACACAGGCAGAGGTTGGTCTCTTCTCCCAGGCAGCCAGCACCAGAACAAGAGGACACAGTCTCAAGCTGCGCCAGGGGAGGTTCAGGCTGGAGGTCAGGAGGAAGTTTTACACAGAGAGAGTGATTGCCCACTGGAATGGGCTGCCCGGGGAGGTGGTGGAATCGCCATCGCTGGAGGTGTTCAGGAGGAGACTTGACAGGGTGCTTGGTTGCATGGGTTAGTTGATTAGGTGGTGTTGGATGATAGGTTGGACGCAATGATCTTGAAGGTCTCTTCCAACCTGGTTTATTCTATTCTATTCTAAAATAGCTTAGTATTGTAAGTATTTTTAAAACCCCTTGAGAAGGAATAATAATAATGCTACCAAAAAAACCAAAAATATAACAAAAGGAAGAAAAAAAAAAGATATATTGCCTGCAACAGGAAAACTGGTATTTTTTAGTTACAAATAAGATGACACATGAACAGCTATGATATATTGAAAGAGAATCAAATAAATGTTTTGAGCAACAAAACTTTGTCTTACAAACCTATTTCAGTCTTCTGAATGAGTCAATAAATTGACTCTGCTGGGTCAGAGGTCTAGGTAGGCCTTCAAAAGGCATTTAACAAAGGCCTTCCACAATGATTCTTGCAGAGACTTAGTTGTCTTGGAGAAAGAAAAGGACCTCACATACTGGAATCTTTAGTTACTAAATCAGAAAAAAAATAAGGGAGAATGGAGGAGAAGAGAGGAATAAGTAACTAGATTTAATGCTGAAGGAAGATTGTATTATCAGACACCCAAAGGTGAACCATGTTTGGTTTTGGCTAAATAAATGCAAACAGAAATAAAGATACTAGAGGATTAAAGTTAGCAAAAGTCTAAAATACTTAGTGATGAAAAGAGAAAAAATAGAAAGTAAATAAAATAAAGTGACTTAAAGAAATATAATGAAAATCAGTTACTATTCTACTGGTAGAGGTGCAACAATGAGTTTATTGTTAGCCCTGAAAATCATAGAATCATAGAATCACAGAATCACAGAATGGTTTGTGTTGGAAGAGATCTCTAAGATTATTGATAGCAACCATCAGCCTAACACCACCATGGCCACTAAACCATGTCCCGAAGTGCCATGTCTACATGTTTCTTGAACATCTCCAGGAGTGGTGACTCCACCACCTCCCTGGGCAGCACATTCCAATGCCTGACCACTCTTGCAGGGAAGAAATTGCTGCCATCCTCCAACCTAAACCTGATCTGGTCCAGCTTCAGGTCATTTCCTCTCATTCTATCCCTGGACTCCAGGGAGACACCAGGGAGAAGAGACCTACTCTGACCTCACTGAAACCTCCTACCGAGAGAGCTGCAGAGAGCAACATGGTCCTCCCTCAGCCCCTTCCCCTCCAGACTAAACAGCCTGAGCTCCCTCAGAAGCTCCCTACCAGACCTGCTCTCCAGACCATTTACCATCTTTGTTGCCTTTCTCTGGACATGTTCCAGGATTTTTTTAATATTTTTTTTTTTTAATATTGTGCAACAGTAGGAAAAAAAAAAATCATAAGATTAAATTATTAGGAAAATATATATTAAGCATAAAAGAAAATGTAATTATTCAGTCACACATTAACACCTTCAATAGTGTATTTCTATTCACTCTTGTGTCCACCTTGTTCCTGTTATGTACGTTTGGAACTGGAGAGTCAGAGCATTAATAGTATCATAGTATCAGTCAGGGTTGGAAGGGAACACAAGGATCATCTAGTTCCAACCCCCCTGCCATGGGCAGGGACACCCCACACTAGATCAGCCTGGCCAGAGCCTCATCCAGCCTGGGCTTAAACACCTCCAGGGACGGGGCCTCGACCACCTCCCTGGACAACCCATTCCAGGGCTTCACCACTCTCATGGTGAAGAACCTCCTCCTCACCTCCAGCCTGAATCTCCTCACCTCCAGCTTCATTCCATTCCCCCTAGTCCTATCACTACCTGAGATCCTGACAAGTCCTTCCCCAGCCTTCCTGTAGGCCCCCTTCAGATACTGGAAGGCCACAATGAGGTCACCTCAGAGCCTTCTCTTCTGCAGACTGAACAGCCCCAACTCCTTCAGTCTGTCCTCACAGGAGAGCTGCTCCAGCCCTCTGATCATCCTTGTGGCCCTTCTCTGGACACCTTCCAGCACCTCCACATCCCTCTTGTAATAGGGGCTCCAGAGCTGGACACAGTACTCCAGGTGGGGTCTCACCAGGGCTGAGTAGAGGGGGAGGATCACCTCTCTTGCTCTGCTGGCCACACTTCTCCTGATGCAGCCCAGGATCTGATTGCCTTTGTGAGCTGCAAGTGCACACTGAGAGCTCATAATAATAATAATAATAGTAATAGACTGTTGGAAAGGAATTGCTAGTTTATGATACTGGAGTTGAAGGGGTGAAAACTAAGCTAAATTGGCGTAAAGGATCCTGGAGTGGATGGAGTGAAGGAAGACAGAACTTAATTTATTTCCAGTTTCAATATAATGAAACAAGCAGATGCATACCTAAAGCAAACAATGCAAATGCTTCACCCTGTGTACAAGGGTGGAACCCTGGAGCAGGCTGCCTAGAGAGGTTGTGGAGTCTCCCTTCTCTGGAGACTTTCCAAACCCACCTGGATGCATTCCTGTATATCCTGCCCTGAGTGATCCTGCTCCAGACTGGACAATCTCTAGAGGTCCCTCTCAACTGCAAACATTCTATGATTCAATGATTCTTATTGTCAACAATACTAAGTTAATTATTTTGTGGAATCTGGAAACAATTTGGTAAGGAAGGTTCACAATGCTGAGTGTTGATTCATGAGAGTTTGTAATCCAGCAATTTCTTCCCCTTATTATTATTACACATCAGCATAATTTGCTAGAGGAAACTAACACTTCTATAACACTCTTCTCTTTCTGTGGGTTGGTTTGTTTGTTTTACTTTGTCTTTAGCTCTGTACTTTAGTGGGTTTTATAAGGAGTTGAAATGAACGTTTCACCAGGAAAGTAATTAGAAATGAAATAATTTAAAACCAACTGGATACAAAGTAATAATTCTGACAAAACATTATGTTTTAAAAAATCTGCCAAGGGAGCAAATTGTGCAGCTAGCACTGCTTTACCATCACCATAAACAGCTCCAGAGATCTGCATTGAAACAAAGAGAATTCTCAACTGAATGCACACTGCTAGGTGAAGTATCAAAGTGTTTAACAATTATACCATAATTGCATTTTGCTCTTGTAAAAAGTAAAAAAGTATATTAAAAACTCAGTGTAAGAGATCTGTGACACAAACCCAGGAATGTAACACACGGCAGTTTATATAAGCCCTTACTGTTCAAACTTCTCTTAGATCCTCCGGGGTATTGTAGACAGGTGGAAGTTGGTCTCTTCTCCCAGGAAACCAGCACCAGAACAAGAGGACACAGTCTCAGGCTGTGCCAGGGGAGGTTTAGGCTGGATGTTAGGAAGAAGTTCTACACAGAGAGAGTGATTGCCCCTTGGAATGGGCTGCCTGGGGAGGTGGTGGAGTCACCAGCATTGGAGGTGTTCCGGAGGAGACTTGATGGGGTGCTTGGTTGTATGGTTTACTTGATTAGGTGGGTTGGATTAGTTGATAGGTGGGACCCGATGATCTTGAAGGTCTCTTCCAACCTTGTCTAGTCTATTCTATTCTATTCTATTCTATTCTATTCTATTCTATTCTATTCTATTCTATTCTATTCTATTCTATTCTATTCTATTCTATTCTATTCTATTCTATCTCCTCAAAACACGTCTGGTAGATCAGATGCATTCAGATAGCAGGTAGGTAGATCATGACCTCCTGTGAAATGCTGGCAAAGAAGTAGTTTCTGTGTCCTTTTGTGTTTGCTGTATTTAGACCAGTAAGGAAGCACAGCAGAGATCATCTATATTACAACATTAGACTATACCAGTAGGTGCTGAGTGAGAGCCATGCACAAACAGGACAGCCTAGGTTTTGATTTCTCCTACAGCCCTTAATCCATGTGCAGTAAGAGGCCGTCCCAAAGACCATCACTGGTTAGGCCCTGTCCACTCCATTAGGGCTTGGAGCAAGGATGGTGAATATGTGAAGCAGAGCTTCCCACATAGTTTCTTCAGAAGTAATTAATTGTGCCTAAAATCACCATGAACTGAAGCAGTACCCATTCAGGGGGAGACAAGGAGCGAATTTGTCTTACAGCCACATCTCTTTTGGAAGCAGATTGTTAAGACTTGCTAACGCAGCTGCAGCTTTTGTCACCTTATCTCATTCCATTTACTCAAGGACTTCTTACATTTTATTTCATTAAGTACTGTTCAGCCACTCTGCCCCAAGCCTGTAGTGTTACTGCAGATTGTTGTGACCAAGGTGCAGCAGGCAGCACTTGGTCTTGTTAAACCTCATCCCACTGATCTGACTGGTCCAGATCTCTCTGCAGAACCTCCCAACCCGCGAGGAGATCAACACTTAAGATTAGGCACTTAAATTCAGTGCAACAGCACTGTAAAACATATTCAATGAAGCAACTATTTAATAACCAGATAATTACCATAAATAATTAAGGAGACTAGAAAAGAACAGTTGTTTACAAGTTTGTTCAAGGTCATATTCATGGATAAAATAGAAAATACCTCTCCATAAACAGCAAGTTTTGGATATTGATCTATACCATCAACAAGGGTGGGTTTTTGTTGTTTTTTTCCCCTCTTCATTTTATCCCTTTCTAGATGAACCAGTTGTTGCTGTGCTATTTGTCAAATAACAGAGCAATTCATTTAAACAGTATCCTCCATCCCAAGAGATACAATCAATAAAACCACATAGAAACAATGTCTGATCTCAATTGTTTGATCAATTCTGCTCGTCTTGCACAACAGAAGTTAACCTTTCAAAAGCTGCGCATGGAAATGTGTTGCCAACACATAGCCAGCTAAGAATAATATGAAGGGCTCAGATTTTGTGCAAGTCATAATTAATATACATTTTTATGTTCAAAACTTTCATCTGCATGATTTACTGCTCAAAGGGACAGGAGATTGTAGAAACACTTTATCTTGTGGAGGCATAAATATTAAAAAGTAAGATATTTATCAACATAAAATCATTTAGATAAGGATGTAAAGACTTCACTGCTGTACTTTCATATGATGTTTAAGCTTGCTAGGATTTTTATTAAAGAAAAAAAATGCTGCCATTGTTTGTTTATACCTTTGAAAAGTATGAATCAGCCATACGTCAACTAATACCACTGTATATTGTACTAAACCATTCAATGGATCTCCAAATCGTCTCACAAATACAGGTTTTGGAGAAGTTAGAGTGTTAGAGAAATGCCTTTTGCTCTGGAATTCATTCCATAACACATTACCCATGCTTTTGTGTCTCAGAATAAAATAAGCAGAGCCCTGATTGTTCAGGTTGAGATACAGAAAGATCCTTAGACAGCTGTGGTTTCAATCCTGAAGATGAATCCCTTTATTATGGGATTATATGGGTTTGATGGGTGGACCACTAGATGGATAAGGAACTGGCTTGATGGCCGCACCCAAAGAGTGGCTGTCAATGGCTCCATGTCCCAGTGGAGGCCAGTGACAAGTGGAGTCCCTCAGGGATCAGTCCTGGGACCTGTCTTATTCAACATCTTTGTGGGGGACATGGACAGTGGCATTGAGTGCACCCTCAGCAAGTTTGCTGATGACACCAAGCTGTGTGGTGCAGCAGACACGCTGGAGGGAAGGGAGGCCATCCAGAGGGACCTGGACAAGCTGGAGAGGTGGGCACAAGCCAACCTCATGAAGTTCAATAAGAGCAAGTGCAGGGTCCTGCATCTGGGTCGAGGCAATCCCAGGCACAAATACAGGCTGGGCAGTGACTGGCTGGAAAGTAGCCCTGAGGAGAGAGACTTGGGGGTGCTGGTGGACAAAAAGCTCAACAGGAGCTCTCAATGTGCTCTTGCAGCCCACAAAGCCAATCAGATCCTGGGCTGCATCAGGAGAAGTGTGGCCAGCAGGTCGAGGGAGGTGATCCTCCCCCTCTACTCAGCTCTGGTGAGACCCCACCTGGAGTACTGCATCCAGTTCTGGAGCCCCTATTACAAGAGGGATGTGGAGATGCTGGAAGGTGTCCAGAGAAGGGCCACAAGGATAATCAGAGGGCTGGAGCACCTCTCCTATGAGGACAGACTGAAGGAGTTGGGGCTGTTCAGTCTGGAGAAGAGAAGGCTCCGAGGTGACCTCATTGTGGCCTTCCAGTATCTTAAGGGGGCCTACAGGAAGGCTGGGGAAGGACTTCTCAGGGTGTTAGGTAGTGATAGGAGTAGGGGGAATGGAATGAAGCTGGAGGTGGGGAGATTCAGGCTGGATGTGAGGAGGAGGTTCTTCCCCATGAGAGTGGTGAAACCCTGGAATGTGTTGTCCAGGGAGGTGGTCGAGGCCCCATCCCTGGAGGTGTTTAAGAGCAGGCTGGATGAGGCTCTGGCCAGCCTGATCTAGTGTGGGGTGTCCCTGCCCATGGCAGGGGGGTTGGAACTAGATGATCCTTGTGGTCCCTTCCAACCCTGAATGAAACTATGAAACTATTATCCTCAGTGCCTCACCACCACCCATATTTAACAGCTCTTCTAACCATGCATATAACTTGTTATTCCATTTGACCTCAAGTTCCTATCCCAGAAAAAAAAACCCTCTTCAATCAGAAATCACAGCCATTCTTTTTCAAGTCATTGAGAGTAGCAAATTAGATAGAGATGGTATCAAGAATTAGAAAGGTTTAGCAGTGTCTCTGTGGAAACGGACAAGTTCCATCTAAGATATAAATTGAGCTAGGCTGGAATTCTTTAAAAATCCATTTTCTCTTCCTTTAAATCCTGGTTTTTTTTCACTTAATGGCAACATCAAGGTTAAGAAATAAACTAACTCTACAAACCACCAGGTTGAAGAATACCTTAACTTTATAAACCACTGTCTTCTCCAAATATGACTGACCAGGACTCCACTGTGATGGCTGATTTGGAGATGAACTCATAGAATCATACAATGGTTAGTGTTGGAAGGGACCTCAAGGATCATCCAGTTCCAACCCCCCCTGCCATAGACAGGGATGCCTCACACTAATCAGTCATATCCAGATTGGCTTTAAAAACCTCCAGGGATGATGCTTTCAGCACCTCCCTGGGCAACCTGTTCCAGTGTCTCACCACCCTCATGGAGAAGAATTTCTTCCTAACATCCAACCTGAATCTACCCATTTCTACTTTTGCTCCATTCCTCAGTCCTATCACTACCTGATATCCTAAGAATTCCCTCCTCAGCTTTCTTGTAATACCCTTAAGATACCAGAAGGCCACAATAAGGTCTCCTTGGAGCCTTCTCCTCTCCAGACTGAACAACCTCAACTCTCTCAATCTGTCCTCATATGAGGGGAGCTCCAGCCCTCTGATCATCCTTGTGGCCCTTCTCTGGACATGTTCCAGCACCTCCATATCCTTCTCATATCAGGGGCTCCAGAACTGAATGCAGTGCTAATTGCTAGAGTCATTTTTCTCATAAGGCTTTTTCAGTCTTACTAACTTTTTGCTGCTGTGAATAGAGCTCATCATGGCATTAAGGATTCACCACAGTACTTCTTTCTCCTGTACTGCTGACTTTTTAGTTTACTCATGCTGCCAGTAGATGCCCGATGTCCTTCACAGAAGGCTATAGTGGTACTGTTTGCTCTGACTGCATCCAGAGGCCAGGAGCCCTGGAGACAGTGAGCAAGTATGCTTAGGATAATATGATAGGCCCAGACAAGGAGTCCTGCCTGGAAATGTCGATGAAAACTGCAAGACTGCTCAACCTTGGTGGTGATGGTTGCCAGACCCAAATGGAGAAACTCCTTCCGAACATCTCTAGGGAAGGAGATTCCACAACCTCTCTGGGCAGCCTGCTCCAGTGCTCTGTCAACCTCACAGTAAAGAAGTTTTATTCTCGTTGAGATGGAGTTTCCTGTGATTAAGTTCACAACCATTGCCCCTTGTCCCATCACTGGGTATCACTGAAAAGAGCCTGGCTCCATCTTCCTGACTGCCATCCTTCAGATATTTGTAGACATTGATCTTGTCCCCTATCAGCCTTCTCTCTTCTGGACCAAAGAGCCTCAGGTCTCTTAGTATTTCTTTATTTTTTATTTTATTTTCATTTATTTCTTACACTTGCTCTCATACAGCTTTCAGTTTTAATGAAGGCAGGAGCCTTCTAGATTACTGTTTAATTACTGGCCAAGAAAACCATAAAATAAAGGAAATACCCACAGCTAAGAGTCTCTGAATAATTTGTCATCTCATTTTTAGCAGTACAATAAGGTTTCAAAGTAAACTAAGCTTTAGAGGACCAAAAAATAGGAAATTAAGACTCTTCATTCTGTTCTGTCCTTACTAAGAATAGATTCAACATTCAGCAAGACAGAGAAATGATTTGTCTGACAGCTTCTTTTGTTTCATTTTTTATTTGACCTTCATCAGGACTCTGTAGTAACCAAAGCTTTCTTAATCTCTTCTGTTTCTCCCAGTCTTCACTTCTGCTCCCCAGTCTTACCAGACTTGCCATTTGCCTCTGCTCCCTTTAAAAATGAGAAGCTATTGCTTTCTGTTTCTGTACCCTAAGCAGAAAGCCCCTGACTTCTAATTGTCCAGGACTATTCTTTCTTCCACAACCTTTGTTTTAGGAATGCATTTTGACATGATGACAATTCCTTTGAGGAACACTCCCCAAGTAATCACACAAAGCCATGCACTTCACAGTATCACAGTATCACTTAGGTTGGAAAGGACCTCGAGGATCATCGAGTCCAACCTATCAACACAGACCCCATGACTAGACCATGGCACCAAGTGCCACGTCCAATCTCCCCTTGAAGGCCTCCAGGGTCGATGACTCAACCACCTCCCTGGGCACTTACCTTATTGCTAACCAGCACCTTACATTCTGCATTTTGATGATCATAACTCAATGCAATTAGTGTTCCTTTATTTTCCATCACCAGAATCCCATGAATTTCTTTTTTACCTGTAACTTCATTCTTCTGCTCCCTTCTTCCAAACTCTGCTTTTGTGTTTCAAGACTTTCTCTTTTTCCCCAGTCAGAGGTATTCTCAAACTGCACTCTTTCCATCTGGGAAGAGTTAGGGTAGGAGGAAGAACAAACAAAAGAGAGAGAGGAAAAAAAAAAGAGGAATACATTTAAAAACTGGGGTTTTAACCAGGTGAGGCTAATGGCCTCACCAGAGCATAAGGAGGGCATATTAGAAACCAGTCTAAGATGTAAGTTGTCTATGTTTCATGCAGTTAAGCACTTCAATGTGCAAATGAAAAACTGAGAGGTTAAGTTTTCATAGGTTGTACAAAAAGTAAAGCAAAGGTAATGTTTTAATATAGCAATTAGAGTAAATATAAATAGTAATTATAGTAAGATACATAGTAAGCATCATAATCACAGAACTTTAGGGGTTGGAAGGGACCTCTAAAGATCACTCAGTCCAATTCCCCTGCCAAAAGAGGATCACCTAGAGCAGGCCGCACAGGAATGAATCCAGGAGGGATCTTCCCTGCATTGTCCTGCACATCTTTATCACTAAGAATGAGGACACCCCACAGGCTCCTCTTCTCTGAGCTCAAGAGTCCCAGCTCCCTCAGCCTATCCTCAGCAGGGAGATGTTCCACTGCCTTCAGCATCTTTGTGTCTCTGCTCTGACCTCTCTCAAGTAGTTCCCTGAGGTCTCTCTTGAACTGAGGGGCCCAGAACTGGACACAATATTCCACATGCAGCCTTCATATGTTTATAATCATTAATGACGTCAGTTATAATGAATTCTGTTTATTCCTCTGCTATTTACGGAACAACAGATTTTGTTTTAAATAACATTGAGGCTGATTTTGGTCTGAAATTGTCAAAATTCACCTTCTAGTCCACAAAAGTTTAACATTCAGCATGTTTTGAACAATAGCTCATTAAACTGAAGAAGTTCTAAAGGATGCGTTTGGTACGAGAAACTGCAATAACGGGAAGGATTTTTAAGTTTTCACATTCCTTTGTTTCTCAAGGTCACAATTAATATTCCTAAGGGAAACATTATATTTTATGGCCAATGCTGTAACTTTAATTTAGGGTAACTGAGCTTTCTGAGTTCATTTATCTAATGAACAGGAGGAATTAAACATACCAACAAAAAGCCATGTTGCTAGGTCATATAGTATCATAGTATCATAGTATCAGTCAGGGTTGGAAGGGACCACAAGGATCATCTAGTTCCAACCCCCCTGCCATGGCCAGGGACACCCCACACTAGATCAGGCTGGACAGAGCCTCATCCAGCCTGGTCTTAAACACCTCCAGGGACGGGGCCCCAACCACCTCCCTGGACAACCTATTCCAGGTCTTCACCACTCTCATGGTGAAGAACCTCCTCCTCATATCCAGCCTGAATCTCCCCACCTCCAGCTTCATTCTATTCCCCCTAGTCCTATCAATACCTGAGATCCTGAGAAGTCCCTCCCCAGCCTTCCTGTAGGCCCCCTTCAGATACTGGAAGGCCACAATTAGGTCACGTCGGAGCCTTCTCTTCTGCAGACTGAACAGCCCCAACTCCCTCAGTCTGTCCTCATAGGAGAGGAGCTCCAGCCCTCTGATCATCCTTGTGGCCCTTCTCTGGACACGTTCCAGCACCTCCACATCCCTCTTGTAATAGGGGCTCCAGAACTGGACACAGTACTCCAGGTGGGGTCTCACCAGGGCTGAGTAGAGGGGGAGGATCACCTCCCTTGCCCTGCTGGCCACACTTCTCCTGATGCAGCCCAGGATCTGATTGGCTTTGCGGGCTGCAAGTGCACACTGAGAGCTCATGTTGAGCTTTTTGTCCACCAGCACCCCCAAGTCTCTCTCCTCAGGGCTGCTTTCCAGCCACTCACTGCCCAGCCTGTATTTGTGCCTGGGATTGCCTCCACCCAGATGCAGGACCCTGCACTTGCTCTTATTGAACCTCATGAGGTTGGCTTGTGCCCACCTCTCCAGCCTGTCAAGGTCTCTCTGGATGGCTTCCCTTCCCTCCAGCGTGTCTGCTGCACCACACAGCTTGGTGTCATCAGCAAACTTGCTGAGGGTGCACTCAATGCCACTGTCCATGTCACCCACAAAGATGTTGAACAAGACAGGTCCCAGGACTGATCCCCGAGGGACTCCTCTTGTCACTGTCCTCCACTGGGACATGGAGCCATTGACAGCCACTCTTTGGGTGCAGCCATCAAGCCAGTTCCTTATCCATCTAGTGGTCCATATATATATAAAGTAATTGTCTAATAAATTATTTTATTTACTCTTCAGAGTGAACTAGAGAGAGGTTTTTCAAGCATGTTTGAAGTGTTTCTCAGATTTAAAAAGCAAACTTGATAAACTTATTTATTTTTAAGCACAGACCAGGTGCTTCAGGTACTAACAGATACTGATCAGAATATTATTACCGGTACTTAGGAGAAGATTAAAAGAGTGTAAGGCAGATTAAAAACTGTGAAAATAAATTATTTCAGTTCTTGCAAAAGAGATTAAAACAAAAAAAAAAGAAAAAGAAAGGAGGAATGCTAATATATAAAAGTCCAAATTTTATGACCTTCACAATTCTCAGTTCTGTAAGAACTAAAATCTATTATTTGATAAAAGCAGAGACCGACAACAGTGCAAGGCATGAGATACCTGTGCCAACAAGGCTTTAGAAAGAGCCAGAGAGGTGAAGCTTTTCAGACATTAGCTACTTTTGGTTTTGAAAATCAATTTCTGGCAAATAATGAAGCAAAGAGAATGAGGCACTATGGCGTCAGAGAAACATAATTCAGACCCTGTGAGTTGTAACAATGTGATTATCCAGCTAAATCACATCGCAAACCTGTCTGTTTCCAACTCATTTCTGAGCAAATAAAAGCAATTAGAAACTCTCTGAAGTTCAAAAGCCTCATACTGATTGTCAGAGGAAAGTAGAAATGCTTTTGAGTCTCTTTAGCAAGGACAAAAATCACATTTGACAGAAAATCACATTTGACATAAAACAACAAGTGATTATTTACTACTAAGGATAATATTTGCCCAGATATTTTGCTAGCTATGATTCTGTATATGATAAACTAAAGGATTCCTCAACAGGATGACAAAAGTAGGGCAAGGGAAAGTGAAATATAAAAGCAATTTTAAAAAGGAAGAAGAAAGAAGTCAAGGTGCTTTTTATTAACCAGGTTAGAAAAGTCCAACCTATCACCCAACACCATCTAATCAACTAAGCCATGGCACTGAGTGCCTCATCCAGTCTTTTTTTAAACACTTCCAGGCACAGTGACTCCACCACATCCCTGGGCAGCCCATTCCAATGGTCAATCACTCTTTCTGTGAAGAATTTCTTCCTGACTTTCAGCCCAAACGTCCCCTGGCACAGCTTGAGACTGTTCCCTCTTCTGTTGGTGGTTGCCTGGGAGAAGAAACCAACCCCCACCTGTCTACAACCTCCATTCAGGTAGTTGTAGACAGCAATAAGGTCTCCTCTGAGCCTCCTCTTCTCCAGGTTAAACAACCCCAGCTCTCCCAGCTGCTCCTCATAGGGCTTGTGCTCCAAACCCCTCCCCAGCTTTGTTGCCCTTCTCTGGACACATTCCAGCAACTCAACATCTTTTCTAAACTGAGGAGCCCAGAACTGGACACAGGACTCGAGGTGTGGCCTAACCAGTGCTGAGTACAGAGGCAGAATGACCTCCCTGCTCCTGCTGGCCACACTGTTCCTGATACAGGCCAGGATGCTATTGACCTTCTTGGCTAACTGGACACAATGCTGGCTCATGTTCAGCCTACTATCAACCAGTACCCCCAGGTCGCTTTCTGCCTGGCTGCTCTCCAGCCACTCTGACCCCAGCCTGTAGCACTGCATGGGGTTGTTGTGGCCAAAGTGGAGAACCTGGCACTTAGACTCATTAAATCTCATGCCCTCTGCATATCAGTCCAGCCTGTCAAGATCCCTCTGCAGAACCCTCCTACCTTCTAAGAGATCGACACCTGCCCTCTGCTTGGTGTCATCTGCAAACTTACTAAAATAGTGGACTCAATCCCCTCATCCAGATCATCAATAAAGTCATTGAATAGTATGGGGCCCAGCACTGATCCCTGGGGGACACCACTAGTGACTGACTGCCAGCTGAAAGTGACACCACCGCTCTCTGGTCCCAGCCCTCCAGCCAGTTCTTAACCCAGCTCATCTCTCATGATAAAGTACAATAAAAGACAAACTTGCTGTGCCCCTGGGCAACCTGATCAATTTGGAGGTGACCCTGCTGACTGCAGGGGGGTGTGGACAAGATGACCTTGGAGGTCCACTTCCAACCAGCTGCAATCTGTGAATCTGTGTTAACTCAGATGATGAGAACAAATTCCTCTCCTCAAAATAAAGCAATCTAAAAAGCTTCAGAAATCCATTTCACCCTATAAACAAGATTTGGAATGTTTGTTTTTCAACTAAAGAAAGAGCTTATTTTCCAGCTATGTGTTTTCTGCCTTCAGAGAAAGTAACTTTTGCACTCAAGAAAAAAACCAACAAATCAGCTTCATAAGCTGATGGGGCTCTGCAAACTGGTTCACAGCTATACAACTTGAGCTGCTCTGAGATGGACCTATTCCCCCTCCCTGAGCTTAAATTCACTCACGAGATCTTTTGACCTCCTCCATGATATACAGTTCAAAAATCACCTGATGCATTGCACAAGCAACTTGCACAGAGCTGCTTTTCATTCCACCACACAGCCAGAGAGAACAAGATGAGGAAAGCACCTCCGTGAACTTTTCTCAGTGAGGATGTTGAGCCAGGTGCTACTGAAAATGTAACATGAGCCAAGCATTTTAAAAATATTAGCTGCTTTGCACTGACCTAATGACATTTTTGTGGGCATATATGAGGATATAAAACATAGACCTGTGTGTATACATACAGGCATGGTTTTGTGTTTCTGTAAAAGGAACTTGCCATTTCAAAATCAGTCTATTTCTGCCCTTCGCTACATGAAATGTGATGTAACCTTTAAATTAACCTAATGCTGCCTTAAAGTCTAGTGTTTCATAGATTCATAGAATGGTTTGGGTTGCAAGGGACCTTAAAGATTTTTGTGCTCCACCCTCCTTGCTCTGGGCACTAGACCAGATTGCTGAAGGCCTCAACCAACCTGGCAGTGAACACTTCCAGGAAGGGGGCATCCACGACCTCCCTGGGCAACCTGTTCCAGTGTCTCCCTACCCTCACTGTCAAGAATTTCTTCCTCATCTCCAGCCCTAATTTGCCCTCCTCAAGCTTCAATCCATTCCCTCTCCTATCACTACAAGCCTTTGTAAAGAGTCCCTTCCTGACTCTTGTTGGACTCTTTCTTGTACTGGAACACAGTTCTAAGGTATCCCTGAAGCCTTCTTTTCTCCAGGTGGAACAACCCCAACTCTTCCAGCCTCTCCTCATAGGAGAGATGCTCCAGTACTCTGACCACCTCCATGGCTCTCCTCTGGACCTGTTCCAGCAGTTTTCCTTTCATTTTCCACATAAAGCTATTTTATGAGAACAGTGACACTTTTGCCTTTTGCATTCATTCCATTCCATTCCATTCCATTCCATTCCATTCCATTCCATTCCATTCCATTCCATTCCATTCCATTCCATTCCATTCCATTCCATTCATTTTGCAATCCATTACTGAAACTTCAACTGAAAAATGCAAATTGGTTGAATAGCAGTGATACCTACCTCCTGTCTAAGTGGGGCCTTTTTGTTTTCCATATAAAATATACATTGTCATGGTTGGACTCAATGATCTTATAGGTCCTTTCCAACCAAAACAATTCTAAAACACTTATCTTCTATACAGGATCATAGGATTATGTATAGAGGATAGGTATTTTAGATGCTCTCGGGTGGAACTAGATATTCTGACCGATAAAGGAATTGAAAGGTTAGGAAATAATTGGCAACATGTGGAAAAACAAAACAAAACCTCAGAAAATACGACTCAGGATCTTTCATTGTCCCTTCAAATGTGCATATTTTCCCTCCAGGCAGTGTCTCCAGAAACTTGCACAGAATTTTCCTTTTCAATAGGAAGACCAGAAGAATAGTAGGAGCATAGACTGAGGTCAAGGTATCATTAGTGAAGTGGATAATTGCTAAGGTGAATGGTGGAGATGAAGTACAGTGTGCTGACCTTTTGAAACTGGATAATTACATCTTAGAGCTAACACACACACCAGTCTATGACTAACAAGACAGACTGAGCTCTAAGAAAAACAGACACAGAAAAAGGAACACCTCCTGCTACCGTTCATTAGCAGGAAAAACTTAATGCTCTAGATTAGTTGAAGGCAATGTAACACTGCCTGAGGCTCAAAATGTTTTAATGAAGAAGATTTTCTCCTCTTCAGTCTAGAGAAGATGGAGTAGGGTGAAGGACAAGAGCTGCCTATCTGTCTGTAATGGGAGGATTGACAGTGAAAAGAAGGTCAACAAAGAAGAGAGGGAATAGTGAATATGATTTCAGATGGAAAACAAAAAATTTCCAAGCACTCCTCAGGAGTAGGGGGGAAAAAGTAGAAATATTTTTGCTGTTGTTTTAGCACAAAACTTTATTAGTTTCCCATAAAACTTGGGGAAAAGTAAGAAAGAGACTATGACCCCGAGCTTTCTAAATGAAGTATATAGAGGTGGATAGAACACAAGCACTGTGGTAAAAAGCTGTAGTTTAGATTTGATCTGATTGATAACCAGATATTGGAAGGTGCTGCCCAGGGTGGATCACCAACCCTGGATGTGCTTTAAAGTCCTTTAGATGTGGTGCTTGGGGATGTGGTTTAGGGGTGAACTTGGTAGTGTAGGGTTGATGGTTGGACCTGATGACCCCAAGGGTCTTTTCCAACCTGAATGATTGATTCTGTGACAGTGATACCAGAAACAAAAATTGACAATTTAGCTAAAAATTCTCTCAGCCATTTTATTTTTCTTTTACAAATTGGCATTTTTTAACACCAGTATTTTCTGAGAAAGTTTCTCCAAACATCTTAAATAAAAGTTTTCCATACAAGATTAGAATTAGAATTAGAATAAACTTTACTAGAATAAACCAAACCAGGTTGGAAGAGACCTTCAAGATCATCGTGTCCAACACATCAACCAATCCAACCTACCCAAACAGCTAACCCATGGCACCAAGTACCCCAGCAAGTCTCTTCCTGAACACCTCCAATGATGAAGACTCCACCACCTCCCCAGGCAGCCCATTCCAATGGGCAATCACTCTTTCTGTATAGAACTTCTTCCTAACATCCAACCTGAACCTCCCCTGGCGCAGCCTGAGACTGTGTCCTCTTGTTCTGGTACTGGCTGCCTGGGAGAAGAGACCAACCTCTGCCTGTCTACAACCTCCCTTCAGGTAGTTGTAGAGAGTGATAAGGTCACCCCTGAGTCTCCTCTTCTCCAGGCTGAGCAACCCCAGCTCCCTCAGCCTCTCCTCATAGGGCTTGTGTTCCAAACCCCTCACCAACTTTGTTGCCCTTCTCTGGACTCGTTGCAGCAAGTCAACCTCCTTCCTAAACTGAGGGGCCCAGAACTGGACACAGGACTCGAGGTGTGGCCTAACCAGTGCAGTATACAGGGGCAGAATGACCTCCCTGCTCCTGCTGGCCACACTGTTCCTGATGCAGACCAGGATGCCATTGGCCCTCTTGGCTGCCTGGGCACACTGCAGGCTCATGTTCAGCCTACCATCGACCAGTACCCCCAGGTCCCTCTCTGCCTGGCTGCTCTCCAGCCACTCTGACCCCAGCCTGTAGCACTGCATGGGGTTGTTGTGGCCGATGTGCAGAACCCGGCACTTGGATGTGTTAAATCTCATGCCATTGGATACTTCATGCAAGGCCTGTTCCACAGCAGAACTGATTGGAAACAGAAGACACTCATTTATTTATGTACAAGCTGAACCTTATTCAACCATAGCCAAATCATGTACTTCTATCTATCTTCAAACTAACATTCTACAGGCAAGTCCAACATGGCCTTAAGACTTGTGACCCAGAGAGGCAAGAATTTTTATTTAAACTAATAAAACAAGCTTCTGGCAGCCTCAAATATGTGGAAAACATCTGTTTCAGCTTGCACAAATCAGAAATGAAAACTTAAAATCAGTGTGCTTTCTCTTTGTGCTTTCAATGACTGCACAGTGCTTTATGGGTTTTAAAGTAGGACGGATGAATGCACATTCCCAAGAATCTTGATATCCTCACTATATCATGCATGAAGGTCATTTACACTCAGCTAACTCTAAAAATTATTCTACAAACTTAAAGCAAGAGACACACTTAACTGCAAGTTTAACAAGCCATGGATTAATGATGAATTAAGGATCATGTCACCCTCCTACAAATTAAAACCTGTTGGAATAGCTATAAGGTTTCATAAAGAAATTAGTGAACTTGACTCCTCCTGCAGTTACAAAACTCAGCAGAAAAAAGCTCTTTGATTTTGAGCAAATGTTCCTTTTCTGTAACTCAGACAGTAACATAGCCTCTCAAAACCAGTAATATCCAAAGATCTTTTCAAAGCCAAAGTCAACAGCTCAACAGTTGTGCAATCACCTTCCAAGTTATTGCACACTGGCAAGAAACTCAAGGACAGAGAATGTGACCTGGAAGTCCTAGTGGACAGTAAGTTACCCATGGGATAGCAATGTGCCCTTGTGACCAAGAAGGCCAATGGGATACTGGGGTGCATTAATGAAATGTATCCAGAAGCTCTAGGGAGGTTCTCTGCCACCTCTACTCTACCCTGGTGAGACCACACCTGCAATACTGTGACCAGTTTTGGGGTCTCCAATTCAAAAGCAACAGAGATCTGCTGGAAAGAGTGCAACAGAGAGCTACAAGGATGATTCAGGGACTTGAACTTCACTGCTATGAGGAAAGACTGAGAGACCTGGGCCTGTTTAGGCTGGAGAAGAGAAGGCTGAGAGGCGATCTGATCAATGTCTCTAAATATCTGAGGGGTGTGTGTCAAGATGAAGGTGCCAGGCTCTTTGTGGTGGTGCCCAGCGATAGCACAAGGAACAAGCAGGAACACAGGAAGTTTCACCTCAACGTGAGAAGAAACTTCTTTGGTGTGAGGATTGTGGAGCCCTGGAGCAGGCTGCCCAGAGAGGTTGTGGAGTCTCCTTCTCTGGAGACTTTCCAACCCCAGCTGGATGTGTTCCTGTGTGCCCTACCCTAGGTGACCCTGCTCTGGCAGAGGGCTTGGACTGGATGATCTCTAGAGGTCTGTTCCAACCCCACACTTACCCTGTGTGACTGCAGACAGTTCTGCAATGATTATTTACATTGTATGTGACCATTTCTAGAATTCTTTTCCTTTTTTTATCTAAAAGAAGTAATCAGACTCTCAGAACCCATAGCACTCTTTCCATGGTAAAGGGAAGACAAATGTTGGCTACCTTTTTATTTGACAAGTACTTCAGTACTCAACATAGTTGTTTTTTTTTCTTATTGTGAGTAACTCTGCCAAGAACACCATTTAGTCCATTGGAAACTACACTGAAAGCATGATAAATGTTATTGTGCTTGACAATATCTTAAGATGCCAAGCCCCACAACAAACTGAACTTCTTAATGAGTGCTTATATCCATAACAATGCATGTATCTGAGAACCAGCATGTTTCATAATCAAATATTTCTTCCTGCTGGTTCTACTCAAATGCTGAAGTCTGCTGCAAGCTGATATCATTGCACTGTGTTGACATTAGAAGAAAAGTTGCTGATTTACTGGCATTTGTTTTCTTCTTCCCCCATCTGCACACAGAGAAAAACCCTTTTGTGCGCATGATTAATTTACCACAAGTGATTTATTCAGGAATATAAGTTACTCATATTCACATAAAAAACCTCCCCAAAACCTTGAAGGCTAAAACTTTACAACAACAACAACCAACATCAACAACAACAAAACAAAAAACACAACCAAAAAAAACATAACCCCCCAAAAAAAAAGCAAAGAGGCAGAAAAGGAAAATGCTGGGAGTGAGGTAAAGAAAATTGCCCTTGAGCTCATAGATCTTTCTTTCCACATTGATGCTAGCGTTGCTTTCATCAGATTCTTTTAAGGTGAAGCTGATGTGGGCTGATCTTTTCAGTAATAAATAAATAGGCTCTCTAATCTCACAGAAAGAAAGAATTCACATTTGGTTAATGTCTTGGAGAATGCTACTGGAAATTTGTAAGGCACACATGTAACTAAAACTCTCTGAACTCCACAAGCCATCGTTCTCCTAGAGAGTGAGAACTTCAATGTGCTAACAAGTGCATAGCTGCACTTGGAAAGGCTGAATCTTTAATCTAGGGAATAAACAAGTAAAAACATATTACCTAACAATCAACTGATCTAGGAAATGTATCTGAAATATCATTCTTCAAACAAAATTCAAAATAAATCACACCTTAATCTTTATGTCTCACTACCAAGGATGGGAAAATGTAAGCTTGTGACATTCACACCCAGTGGTGGATTGTTTTGGTTGCGTTCCATCCAGCAGCAGGCTTTTCTCCCTTGTGATTGGATTATGACAGAGCACAGCAGGAGTGACAATGGTAATAGATTACACAAACTGTGTTAAAAAACGCTAAGAGAATGGCAAAGATTGTTTTAGGCATAGGGATTATAGCAATTATTTCTCCTAATTTAATTTGAAATCTCAAAGGGCAGCCTGTTTGGAACGTTTGTAACCGAAAAGATCTGAAGAAAAATGTGAGCTTTCATCCCTTAATTTGCCTCAGTGACATTTTAGCTTTATGGAATAGTAACAATAAAAAAATAACAAATAATAATAAAAAGAGAGACGGCTTACTAGTTCCCCAGAGTGCTTAACTGCTCAATATTAGACGTTTGGGGATAGATTTCAAAAGAAGGTTTAATAGGTCTCTGCTGAGAAACTTTTCTTTTTGTTTGCTTTTAAATATCCCTTTCAAACCTTTTA
Source organism: Melanerpes formicivorus (assembly GCF_026170545.1). Classification (NCBI taxonomy): domain Eukaryota; kingdom Metazoa; phylum Chordata; class Aves; order Piciformes; family Picidae; genus Melanerpes; species Melanerpes formicivorus. Next base: position 15,339,074 of record NW_027142367.1, on the reverse strand, counting down.
TTAAACTCTGCTTATTTCCCTTTTCATCTAAGTATTCTTGCATTACTAAAATGCCCAGATTAAGAGTTAATTTACTTGTGTTACTACTGCTCTTATCAAGGTGAGGGGCCTGGAGGTGCATGTGGCTTCCTGCTTTTGTTTTGTGTTCCTCCTTGCACTACTGAAGTTGCCCAAATTAGGAGTCTTGATGATCTGAAGTTAGTGTACTTGTGTTACTAATGCTCTTATCAGGGAAAGGGCCCTGGAGGTGCATGTGGCTTCTTGCTTTTGTTTTTTTGTTCCTCCTTGCATTCCTGAAGTTGCCCAGATTGAGAGGTTGATGACCTGCAGTTAGTTTACTTGTGTTACTACTGCTCTTATCAAGGAGAGGGGTCTGGAGCCTTGTGTGGCTTCTGGGTTTTGTTGTTTGTTCCTCCCCAAACCTAACACAACAAACTTCTTCCCAAAATGAGGAATGCAGGATAGCCCTTTAGAGAACTGAGCCTAACTAATGTAAATCTTTTCCAGCACCAAGATAAAGAACAGATTTGCCAGTTTAGAATCATAGAATTGTTAGGGTTGGGAGGGACCTCAAGGATCATCTCGTTACAACCCCCCTGCCATGGGCAGGGACACCTCACACTAGATCAGGTTGCTCACATTCACATCCAGCCTGGCCTCATCCAGGGATGAGGCTTCCACCACCTCCCTGGGCAACCTGTTGCGGTGTCTCGCCACTCTCATGGGGAAGAACTTTTGCCTAACATCCAATCTGAACCTACCCACCTCTATTTTTCCTCCATTCCCCCTCATCCTGACACCCTAAAAAGTTTGCATGCTTGTGAATAGAAATGCATATACAGACTGTATTAGAGACAAAAATAAGCTCATATTCTATTGAAAAGGATGACTGATTAACATAATTTTTATAACCTTAACTCTCAGAACGATGATAATTCATCTAAAACTTACTAAAATAAATGAAAATTTGGATATTTTTACAGATAAACAGCATACCAATTTAATTGCAGTTCAGACTAAAAGTCTGCTTCATTTTACTTCAAGTAGCTATCTATTGCTGTGTGTTTAGTAATGCTGTAAGTTACTGTTAGTAACCAGAATAAGGCACGAGCCTTTCTAATAAGCACTCTAAAAAGAAGATAATAAGCATTACACAAAAAAGTACAGGGATTTGTCACAAGAAGATGGCTGTAGAAATGTAGACAAGACCTGAAAAGGAAAGAAAAAAGTGCAGTGGATAATATCTCTTCTGTATTTTTATTTGCTTTTCAAGATTTACTTGCCATACAGAAGGTCAATACCTATCTTCTATCCAACCAGTTTCTTAGACAACCTTCCATCCTGTCTTTATTTTGCTGGCTTGAGCCTAATACATAGAAAGAGATCTCACCTGGAGTACTGTGTCCTGCTCGGGAACCCCCAACACAAGACAGACAAGGACCTGCTGGAGTAGGTCCAAAGGAGGGCCACAAAGATCATCCTCTGAGCATCTCTCCTATGAAGACAGGCTGAAAGAGAGTTAGGGCTATACGGCCTGGAGGAGAGGAGGCTCCAGGGAGATCTTATAGCTACATCTCAATACCTGAAGGGGATCTACAGTAAGGCTGGGGAAGGACTGCTTACAAGAGCTTCTAGTGATAGGATGAGGGACAACGGTTTGAAACTGGAGTGGGGCAGATTTACGTTGGACATCAGTAGGAAGTTCTTCACAATGAAAGTGATGGAATATTGGGATGGGCTGCCCAGAGATGTGGTTGAGGCCCTGTCTCTGGAGGCAATCAAGATCAGACTTGCTGTGGCCCTGGGCAGCCTGATCTAATTTGAGGTGTCCCTGCTGGTTGGGGTCCCTTTGAGGGTCCCTTCCAACCCGATGCAACCTGTGAATCTGTGACTCTGTGAACTGTAAGAAAAGAGTTGGGTTTGAGAAGCAATTAAATAAGATAATTTTTACAGCACAGCCTGTAGAAATCATTCTACCATTTTCACAGGATCACACAGGATCACAGGATGTTAGGGGTTGGAAGGGATCACTTGAGATCACTGAGTCCAACCCCTCTGCCAGAGCAGGACCATAGAATCTAGCATAGGTCACAGGAATGCATCCAGTTGGGTCTTGAAAGTCTCCAGAGAAGGAGACTCCACAACCTCGCTGGGCAGCCTGTTCCAGTGCTCTGTGACCCTTACAGTGAAGAAGCTCCTCCCCATGTTGAGGTGAAACCTCCTGCACTGTAGTTTATATCCATGACTTCTATTTCATATGAATCAGATCTACATTAGCAGTCTTGGTCATGTGAAGTTACAAAGCTCCTGCAGAATCATCTGGCACAGGTTTTAATCACCCGTTACCACATAGTTTAAATCAGGAACTGATCTGAACTTCATTGCCATCAGCACATTTCTCCTTGACTTCAGGCTATAACTCATGCTGTTGTTAGAAGCAATATACAGCACTATGATGATGTAAACAAGGAATGTTTGGTGCTTCTATCAGAAAAGAACAAACCAAAACCACAAACCACTCATTAATTTTTCCTAAGGTTGAATCCTTTGCTTGAAAGTAATCTGAATATGCAGTGCTTCAACACTTACTTCAGTGACAGACAGTTCTCTGTATGCATGAAGGCCAAAGAGGAAAATTCCTATTACACATTAAACAGGAAAAAGAAAGTGGGGAAAATAAAAGAAAAGGGGGAGAGCCATGGCTGGTTGGTTGCCTTCCTTTCCTACCTTCCTTGAAAGCAATACTTCTTTGTTGTAGAAACAACGCAGCTATTTGCTATAGCTGAGCCAGAAAGAAAAGCAGATGTCAGCAGTAATCTGACTTTTTATTCTACACACATAAGTTAGGAGGCAAAATTGCTTAACCATCCTGAAAGTGGAATGAATATAACTATATCCTAGATGACAGGCATGAAGCTACATTAATTCCACCATTAAATGTTGAGGTACCTTCTTTATTCCACAGAAAATGACAAGCTCCTTGTAAAACTTCATTCCAGTTTCTCATATGTTTTAACCCTTCAAAGGCATGCAGAGAGAAATAAAAATTACCTAGTCCATTTACTGCCAACTTGGAACTCTATAGACTACTACACAGGAATGGATTTCACAAGGCTTCAATGGTTGGATAGCTTTGTGACTCAACATAAGAAGCGATTCCTAACAGTTCTGCTGAGTCTGCAATGGAAAGTGTTCATGAGTATGGAGGTGTTAGGTCCTAGATAAATAAGGTACCGCTGGCACATTCCTTACTGACATCAACACAAGAGCTTGCAAAGTGACAGAGGTAGTTTGCATGGAAGCAAAATAAAATAAAAATATTCAAGGCATAGGAATTTCTCATTTGTTTGGGGTTTATTTTCAAGAAAATAAAGCCTTTGCTTTTCCTCTTTTATTTTAGTTTTTTTTTTAAGCAGTAAGACCAAGTATTTGCCATATCTTAAAGAAAAAGACAAAAAAAAGGCATTTTATTTTTCAAAACCTATCAAAGAGAGGGGTGTGGTGGGTTAATGCCCTTGTCTGAAAACAAAAGAACAAAGCAGGGTAGAGGGCTTGCGGGTACTTTACCCTCCCTGCAGGGCGTTTCCCCCTGGGAAAGCTGAGTCTGTTCCACTCCCCCCTCCCTGCCCAGCCAGGGTATAAAAAGCAGGACATCATAGCTGTTGGATCTCCTTTTGGCTCCTGCCTCTGCTGGATGAGAGCTACTGCAGCTGCCCTCCTGCTCCTCAGCCACGAGGCCAGACCTGATCCTTTTCCCTGCTGCCTCCACGCCTCCTCAGAGAAAGACTGGTTTTGTATTATTCTTTTCTGTGCCCCTCCCATCCATTCTTGTTCCTTGCCCTTGTGAACTTTTTCCTGTTATTGTCATATATATATAGTTTAAAGAAAAATTCTTTGCCTCTTTACTTCCAAGCCGACTCCAGATTGTTGTTTAGTGGATTTGCTCCCTACCCCTTTTTTTTCTTTCCCTCTCTGTTTGGAGGGAGGAGGTGGGGGGGTGGGAGTGGGGAAGAGATTGTCAGCTTTTTCCCCATTTGGCTTTTAACTCCCCGTTAAGGCTCAAACCACTACAGAGGGGTTGGAGCACCTCTGCTATGAGGACTGGTTAAGGGAGATGGGGCTATTCAGCCTCCAGAAGGCTCCAGGCAGATCTAAGAGCTGCCTTCCAGTACCTGAAGGGGGCTACAAGGAGTCTGCAGAGGGACTGCTCCCAAAGGCCAGTGGCCTGCAGGGACAGGACAAGGGGCAGCAGTTTGACATGAGAGCAGAGCAGATTTAGATTGGATGTTAGGAATAAGTTCTGCACCATGAGGGTGGTGGAACATTGCAAGTGGAAGACCACTCTAAAGTCTCCCTGGAACCTTCTCTTCTTCAGGTTGAACAAGCCTAGCTCTCTCAGCCTGTCTTTGTAGCACAGATGCTTCAGTCCTCTGATCATTTCTGTAGAATTCCCCTGGACCACTTTTTATTTTGTTATTCTTATTTTCATTAGAACTTTTCTAGCGTTCTTTTCAAACTCCTAAATCTTACTTTTCCCTCTTTCTCTTCCCTTTGGAAAAGGAGAGGGTTTACTAGGCAGTATCTATCACTTGTCTAGTGGACAGCCCAGTCCTATTCCTTGACAAATATTCCCTTTTATGTTTCTTCTAAACATATTTCCTCACAGTATAAGTTTTCATTGCTCAGTTTTAACAGAATGTCCTTAAATACTAAAAATTCTAGTGTTAGTTTGTATTTTTATTGCCAAACATCTATGGAAGACCCAGGAAATATTGCACATACAACTCAATACTCTTTAAACATCTTGTTAAAAGCCAATACAAGAGGGATGTGGAGGTGCTGGAACGTGTCCAGAGAAGGGCCACAAGGATGATCAGAGGGCTGGAGCACCTCTCCTATGAGGACAGACTGAAGGAGTTGGGGCTGTTTAGTCTGCAGAAGAGAAGGCTCCGAGGTGACTTAATTGTGGCCTTCCAGTATCTGAAGGGGGCCTACAGGAAGGCTGGGGAAGGACTTTTCAGGATCTCAGGTAGTGGTAGGACTAGGGGGAATGGAATGAAGCTGGAGGTGGGGAGATTCAGGCTGGATGTGAGGAGGAAGTTCTTCACCATGAGAGTGGTGAAAGCCTGGAATGGGTTGTCCAGGGAGGTGGTTGAGGCCCCATCCCTGGAGGTGTTTAAGCCCAGGCTGGATGAAGCTGTGGCCAGCCTGATCTAGTGTGGGGTGCCCCTGCCTATGGCAGGGGGGTTGGAACTAGATGATCCTTGTGGTCCCTTCCAACCCTGAATGATACTATGATACTATGATACATTATGGGGAAAAAGAAAAGTCAATGAAACAACAGATTTTTATTATTTTTATTCAAATTACATTTGTAGGAAAAAAGGGAATCAAATGGAACCCTGACTTTATGCACCATCACAAATTATACTTTGTGTTGGACAGTGAAAGCATTCACATTAGGTACCAAATTTCTGGAGACAACACTAAATATGAACTGGCGCCTGATTGATGAAAATAGTGGAAAGGACAGTTAGGGCTCTACAAAAATACTTGCCAAAGCAGCACACCAGAATTCATTTCTTACTCTCAAACTGCCTGTAAGCTGTTGTAATTTAGGCAGGAAAAAGAAATGTGCATGTCTCAAGTAATTTTTGAAGTACTTTTATCAATCCACAAGTTAGCTATGTGGTAACATCACCATCCCATCTCACTCAAGTCTGAAAATCACACCGATCACACCAAGAGAAGAAGGATTGAGCACCGTAAGGAAAGCTCCAAATTCTAGATGTAGTGTGAATATAAGGAAATTTTTACCACAGGAAAATTAACTGCACTGAGCTTCCACTCTGTAAAGTCATCTGAGCTCTCAAATAATTCAGATGTGGCTTTCAGAAAGATGTTTTAAAACTCAGCCTTGAGGATTCTACTGTCAAACAATAAAGACTCCTTCAGCACACTAAAACAGACTACAGGCCATTCAGAAGTACATAAAATCATCACAAATCTAATTTGGGGGAATCATTTCATTCCTATGCAGTATTTCTCTTTATCTTAGGTGAGCATTAGTCAGAACAATTCACGGTAGCCAGTATAGCCATAAAAGCTACTGGTTTATATCTGACAATTATTATGTTTTCTGCAGGATTCAGAAGACAACCAGAAGAAACTCTGGGAGCCAAGCAAAGAGTATGAGCAGAACTGATGGTCTAAATTTCCTGTAAGATTAGCAGAGCATCACTGTTTCTGATTCATGTATATACTAAATGAATGAAAATAGCAATTACAGCTAAGCAGCTCTGCAGTATCTTCATACTTTAAAGTAATTTCAGCATAAAGATTTATCTCTGCAAAGGTGGAAATAATGCAGAATCTTTAACAACCTGAGTCTCCCAAAAGCCTGTGCCTCTTTAAGCAGTATTTAAGTGCCTGAGAGCAGAAGACCCTCTCTACCTAAACAAGTTTCATATGCTGCTATGTATCAGTTCTCAAAAAAATAAAGATGAAAAGACATCTAAATTTGATCCTGCTTTGGCAGGGGAGTTGAACTCTGAAAGTCCCTTCCAGTCCCTAACATTCTGTGATTCTGTGAAATGATACAGTGTGAACGCTCCCAGTTTTATTTCTAAAGCTTTGGAAGAAACTACATTGAACTAAGATCACTGAGAAATAAAAATAAACTATTTAAAAATTAAAAGGGACATTGTTAAGTATTACATCTATAAAATGGGAAAAAAAAATAATTTAAAAAAAAAATCAATGTTTCTCTTAGCCAGAACATTTGAGCTCCAAACTGGGGGTGCTGATCGACAGCCGCCTGAATATGAGCCAGCAGTGTGCCCAGGTGGCCAAGAGGGCCAATGGCATCCTGGCCTGCATTAGGAATAGTGTGGCCAGCAGGAGCAGGGAAGTCATTGTGCCCCTGGACTCTGCATTGGTTAGGCCACACCTTGAGTCCTGTGTCCAGTTCTGGGCCCCTCAGTTTAAGAAGGACATCGAAACACTTGAACGTGTCCAGAGAAGGGCAACAAGGCTGGGGAGAGGCCTTGAACACAAGCCCTATGAGGAGAGGCTGAGGGAGCTGGGATTGTTTAGCCTGGAGAAGAGGAGGCTCAGGGGAGACCTCATTGTCCTCTACAACTACCTGAAAGGTGGTTGTAGCCAGGAAGGGGTTGATCTCTTCTCCCAGGCAACCAGCACCAGAACAAGGGGACACAGTCTCAAGCTGTACCAGGGGAGGTTTAGACTCGAGGTGAGGAGGAAGTTCTTCACCGAGCGAGTCATTCGTGATTGGAATGGGCTGCCCAGGGAGGTGGTGGAGTCACCATCCCTGGAGGCGTTCAAGAGGGGATTGGACGTGGCACTTGGTGCCATGGTCTAGTCATGGGGTCTGTGTTGATAGTTTGGACTCGATGATCCTCGAGGTCCTTTCCAACCTAAGTTATACTGTGATACTGTGATACTGTAACTTAGATGTTTAAACAAATTTAAACCAATTGTTCTGCTTTATCAACTCCTGTTAAAATCACAGAATTGTCAGGGTTGGAAGGGACCTCAAGGATCACCTAGTTCCAACCCCCCCTGCCATGGACAGAGACATTTTCCACTAGTTCAAGCTGCCCAGAGCCACATCCAGCCTGTCCTCAAAAACTTCCAGGGATGGAGTTCCACCACCTCTTTGGACAACCTGTTCCAGTGTCTCACCACCCTCATGGTGAAGAACTTCTTCACCATAAAGAGATCTGCTGTTTCCAAAAAAATAAATATTGGCTCTTCATCACACTTTTTTTTTTTTCTTTAACACATATTTTTTCAAGTGAATTTCAATTGATATCTCCAGAAGCCTCACTCACTTCAGTGGAGTTTCCTCCACCTGGGAAGTGACAGGTAGGGACCTGTTAATTGTTCTCTTGAAGAAAGCAGTGCACCTAAGTCAGAGTACATAGGTTGCCACAATACAGTGTCAAAAGCCTACATACTGTGAGAGACAAAACCTACACACCTTTGTTTTAAAAGATGTTTAAAGATATTTCTTTGTCTGTAATGCAAAATCAACACCTCTGGTGACGTGCCTCCCCACCCCCTCCAAAAAAAAAACACCCCAAACCAACCCCAAAACAAAAACAACAACAAAAAAACCAACCCAAAAAAACCAAACCCTAGAAAAACCCCAACAGCAGGAATGTCTCTGCTTAAGACATGAAAAAGGTTAGTTTAGCCTGCAGTCCTTTTCATCTAAGGACACTTCCGTTGATACTAATGTTCCAATAGGCTTTGGGTACCAATTAGCACAATTTTTACCTCATATCCCACAAACTGGGATATAAATCTCCCTCATTAATCACTCACACGCTAGACAATGTAGAGGAAGGCCGCATTCTGGACTTCAGCTAGCAGAAAATCGTTTTAAACAACACAGAAGTCACTGCCTGTAGTGGCATTCGTAAGTCTGCAGCGCACACCAGTGGCACACAGCAGTATGTGCACGTTCCCACTGCTTTCAGTGGAATGTAAAATCACTTTGTGATCTTTCATTCCATTAATTCCATCTTATTTACCTTTTAAACCATCAGAAAAATTTGTCTTTCAGAAATAATAATGAGAGATACAAACTATTGAGGAAAACCTGCAAGAGTCTAGACAGGAATGTTTTACTCTGCATGTTATAAAATTGAATAAGTAATTTCAAACCTTAAAACTTTGACAGCCTTGCTAACTATGGTTCTGTGCTTGCGAACATTAGGGCAACACAGCAAGGAAAAGCTCTGTTTTATGAAGAGCCTAAAGTTCAAAGATAATTTTTTTGTGTCTTTCATACTGTAAGTTTAGTTAATTGTTCTGTAAACTAAGCTGTACCTGGCAAAATTGGATAACCATTTCCAAAGGTATTCAGCTAGCAAGATCACAGGATGTTAGGGGTGGGAAAGGGCCCCTGGAGTCTTCCAGCCCACAACCCCCCTGCAAGAGCAGGACCATAAAATCTAATGCAGGTTGCACAGGAATGCATCCAGATGGGTCTTGAAAGTCTCCAGAGACGGAGACTCCACAATCTCTCTGGGGAGCCTGTTCCAGTGCTTGGTGACCTTTACAATGAAGAAGTTCTTCCTCATGTTGAGGTGGAAATTCCTGTGCTGTAGTTTCCATCTATTGCCCCTTGTCCTATCACAGGACATTAGTGAGCAGAGACTGTCCCTGTCTTGTCCTTACACACAGCCCTGATATATATAGAGACATTGACTAGATCCCCTCTCAGTCTTCTACTCTCCAAACTAAACAGCACCATGCCTCTCAGTCTCTCAGCCTTTCCTCAACAGGCTTTTGTGTTCTTCAGAGAACTTAAAGATTCCTGTTTGTTTTTTTTTTCCCCTACAAACATTGCTTTAAAACCCAAACATATCTAATGCCCACACCCTTTATTCATCCAATGCTTTCACAGTCTTGATTTTTGCCCTCCCGTGGGTTCTTGTGCAAACATAATGACAATGCAGGGATAATTTTGTTGCTGATCCACTGCCTCACCCTTCTTAAGAACAACAAAGTGGTTTAGGGTTGTTAAGAGGTTATTTGTCATATACATGAAAAGCAAGGTATAGGAAATACTAATTGATTTAGTATCCCTATAAGAGCTGCAAGCTCATCTAAAAGTAGGACTGAAGCTTATTGACTAAACAGTACATACAAAATGGTTTTGGCAGCTATGATATGTTGACATTTAAATATCACATTATGAATTTGCTACACAGTATTCAGCTCATAACTAGGTCTCTCCAAAGGACCCAAATATATCTAATGGTCTCTGATAGCACTGTTAGGTCACAAATTCACAGTAATTTGGAAGATAGGCTCCTGATAATACATTTTCCTGTAATAAAGACAAAGTTTAAGGAAGGGACACTCTACTTACAGTCTTCCCTTCTCCCTGGAAAAATATTTGGCAGACATTCATTAGCTCCTAAACAAAGCCAGGATGCAATTTTCACTGTCCAGTCAGCCAAGTAAAATTTAAACCCTTCTCTGGAGTCAGGAGGCAATCTTTAAGAAAACTGGTAAATAGGACTTGGTTTCAAACTGTTTTAAAGAAAGAATACTTGAAATCAAGAAAAGGCCAGAGAAAGCCAAATGAAGGAGGACTTCTGAGCATCCTTAGATAAACAGATAAAATCATGTGCAGTAAAAAACAGATGACATTGGACTGATTGCTGTGAAGCATGCTCAAGATTTTAATAATAAACTGCTAGTGTTAATCTTAAGAACTTGTCAGTTTCAATGATAAATGTAACTTCCTAGAATCACAGAATTGTCAGGGTTGGAAGGGACCTCAAGGATCATCTAGTTCTAACTCTGCTACCATGAGCAAGAACACTTTCCACTAGATCAAGTTGCTCAGAGCCACATCCAGCTTGGCCTTAAAAACCTCCAGGGATGAGGCTTCCACCACCTCCCTGGGCAACCTGTTCCAGTGTCTCACCACCCTCATGGTGAAGAACTTCTTCCTAATGTCTAATCTAACTCTCCCCTCCTCTAGCTTGGATGCATTCCTTCTGATCCTATCACTACCTAACACTGTAAAAAGTCCCTCACCAGCTTTCTTGTAGACCCCCTTAACATACTGGAAGGACACAATAAGGTCTCCTTGGAGCCTTCTCTTCTCCAGACTGAACAGCCCTAACTCTCTCAGACTGTCTTCTGTTGTATCTGCTAAAATTGTCTAATTTAGGACCCTAAACCAGGGCAAAAGCAATGCTGCAAAGCTACAGATAATGCTTGCAGTAGCTACAAACATAAATTGACACTTTATTACATTTCTTTTTAGTTAACTCAATAGAAAATTTATTTACAGTTTCCAAATTGATGCACAATGCACGATTTTTAGAGACGATTATCAAGGTCATTGAGGCTTTCCGTGGTTAGTTTGTCCCAAAGTGAGTGAATGCACATCTTTTAACAAAAAGTAAATAGTTACTGAGAGCAGTAATACCCAAATCTTTGGAGCTGTAAGGCTTCTAACATTGCACAGCATCTTTCTGACTTCCAAAAGTGCAAGTGTAGAGTCTTGCACCTAGGAAAGAACAACCTCATGTATCAGTTTAGGTTGGGGACTGACCTGTTGGAGAGCAGCAAAGGGAAAAAGGACCTGGGGGTCCTATAGATGGAAGGTTGACCATGAGCCTGCAATGTGCTCTTGTGGCCAAAAAGGCCAATGACATTCTAGGGTGGATTAGAAGGGGTATAGTTAGTAAGTCAAGAGAGGTTCTCCTTCCCCTCTACTCTCCCTTGATGAGGCTGGTCTAGGTGATCTTGAAGGTCTCTTCCAACCAAAGATATTCTGTGGTCTGTCTATATTTAGTTCTATAGACACATATTTTGAGTTTTGTTGAATTCAAGAGGTCATCATCTCATTGTTTGGAAATCTAAATCCTAAAAGCTGCAACACAAACACAAGCCTACCTGGACCCTGAACATGGCTTGCTGTACATCAGGGCACCCACCTGACCATAGATGGAGACAGTGCACCAGCACCTGCCTCCTCTGGCCAGTCCCTTCCTGTGAGGTGGTGGGGCCGCCCTTGTGCTTTCCTTACTGCTCCCCAGCACTGGTGATGCTATGGCAGCATGCTGTGGTTGCATCAAGCAGGGCTGATCTCTGCACACCCTCAGCATATCCCTCCCCACAAGGCTATGGGGATAAATAGTTGATAAATGGTTGATTTATCACATTTCTAAAGCCTACTTAGATTTTACTCTTAGTTACAACACAGGAAATAAGAAGGTTCTGTTGTGTTCCTTACTCCATGTGATAGCCATGTAAGACTTGCATACCTGCTTCAGGCTTTCCAGCTTGGTTTGTCTCAGCTCTTCATATTTCCATTTCCAAAGAAATAATTCATTTTCTGTCTTTTCCATTTCTTGTTCCAGAAATGCATTCATTCTGAAAGAGTATTTTAAAAGTCAGGATTACATCTTGTTTGGTTTTGTTTTTTTTTAGTGGACACCAAACTAGTTCTAATTATTCTTTTCATAGCTTGAGCTATATTTTGCTGCCTTTGTAATCTGTATGTGTAATCTGTATCTGGGTTTTATTACAGAATCACAGAATGATGAAGGTTGGAAAGGGCCTTGGGAAGGGTGAAAGAATGGTAAGGGTTGGAAGGGACTTGCTAGAGCAGGTTCACCTAGAGCAGGTTGCACAGGTTCAGGTCAAGGTGGGTTTTCAGTCTCTCCAGAGAAGCAGACTCTACAATATCTCTGGGCACCTTGTTCAAGTGCTCTGTCACCCTCAGAGTCAAAAAAGCTTCTCCTCATGTTCAGATGGAACTTCCTGTGTTCTAATTAATGCCCATTGTCCCTTGTCCTTGGCTAGGCACCACCTGTTCCCATCCTCTTGACACCCACCCTTTTGGGACTGGTAAGCATTGATAAGATCTGCATTCAGTCCTCTCCAGGATACAGTCACAGGTTTCCCAGTCTTTTCATGCAAGAGAAATTCTCCAGTCCCCTCATCATCTTTTCAGTCCTCTTCTGGACTCTTTCAAGTAGTTCCTTGTCTCTTGAACTGGGGAGCCCAGAGCGGGACACAATACTCCAAAGGTGACCTCACTAGAGCAGATTAAAGGGGGAATAGAACCTCTCTTGACCTGCTGGTCACACTCTTCGTAATTTATCCCAGGATATCATTGACCATCTTGGCCACAAGGGCACTCTGATGGCTTATGGTGACCTTCTTGTCCATCAGGACTCCCAGGCGGATATTGAAATCTCCGTTATCAATTATTCCAGGAGATTTACCACAAATAATAGCCACACTAGTTGTTTTCTGTTCTGAGGCTTATGGAATTTGTCAGTCTTTTTACTCAAGATACTATTGCCAGGCTGACTATAATTGCATCCTGGGAATATGTACTTTAAAATTCATCTCCCACAACAGCACTATTAACTTTTAAGGAATTAAAGCTAAGTGTATTGATCAGATTTGTCTGGGGTATTTCTATGCAGCACATTGCAGGCTTGCACAGAGATACACAGAATTACACAGAATGGTTAACATTGCAGGGACTTCTGGAGGCCATCTGATCCAAATCCCCTGCTTAAGCAGGGTCACCTGGAGCTGGTTGCTCAAGACAATGTCCAGATGCTTTTTGAATGTGTCCAAAGATGCAGACACAGCAACTTCGTCCTAACCACAGGAAAGATATGGATCTGTTGGAGTGGGTCCAGAGGAGGGCCACAAAGCTGATCTGGGTGGTTGAGGACAGGCTGAGAGAGTCATAGTTATCCAACTTAAAGAAGAGAAAGCTCTGAGAAGATCTTATTACAACCTTCCAGTGCCCAAAGGGGGCTTATAAGCAAGATGAGGATTGACTTTTTAGCAGGATCTGTTGTGACAAGACATAGGCTGATGGTTTCAAATTAAAGAAGGGAAATTTAGACAAGGTAAAAGGAAGAATTTTTTTTATGTAGAGGTTGGCAAGACACTGTCACACATTTACCAGAGAGGTTGTGGATAGCCTCTCTCTGGAAGCATTCCAGGCCAGGCTGGATGGGGCTTTGAGCAACCTGATCTAGTGGAAGGCGTCCCTGCACATGTCAGGGAGGCTGGAACTAGATAGATAGTCTTTAAGGTTCTTTCCACCACAAGGCATTCTATGATATAAGCCATAGTGCCTAGCAGAGGGGTTTGCTGTGTGATTTTACATTGTAAACCCAACCCTGAAGTTCTTTGGAAGTCAAAACACAACTTCTGAGCACATTTTTTAGTTCTACCCCCATCCCCAGCTCCTTTCCTTTTATATATTGCAAAACCTCATCCATGGCTTAGGGGTGTATGGCATAGCTCTAAACAGAAAGTACAAAGCATAGGTCCTCTCAGGATGAAGCAGCAAAATATCTTATGGAGAGATGAGTCATCTAACTAAGGGCAAGTCCAAACACTGGATCTGCATGAGTTACCTTGCCTCTGGAAAGAGTGCAGCCACAGTTTGGGAGTACTGCATCCAAACCAGAAAACTCTGCTGAGAAGTCCTGTCCTTTATGAGTAAGATCATACTGACTGTGAATGTAACCTTTGGCCTTGGGGTTCAAGCTGTCTGTGATTCAAGCTTGTTTTTAATGTGGCACAGCTGTGTGTCCTTGGCTCAAGTTGACTGAGAAAATTCTAAGTGGTGAGGAAGAAGCTGTGAGAAAGTACTTAAGTTAAAGCCATGCAAGATATGAAAAGTGAAAACGCAGATGGGCAAGATTGTTGAAAGAGTCAGGAGCCAAAATACTGAATAAGGGTAAAACCTAAGAGTCTGAGGATGGAATCTCAGCAAAATCAGCTGATTCCACTAAGCAGTGGAGATCAACCCTGTCTGACCTGGCACATTACAGCCTGCTCAAAAAAGACTCCCAGGATGTCTCAAGAGACTGGTGACTATGTTAATGCTTACCCTACATTCAGGTTGCATATATACTGCTTACAGAACATCCTTGCACATGGGAAATGTAGCTCAAAGTGTCCTAGAGAGGGAGTTGTTACACCAATACTTGCTGATTTGTGGAAATCAGTGCTCTGTGAGCATTTGCTGCTAAAGATTAGCGCGTTGCATGGTGTAGACATGACCCAGTTCTTACCATCTGCCAGTAAATTTATTACCATACACAGTAGTCAGTAAATATCTAGGCATAAATGACAAACCCTATCCTGGCCAGAAAGCCATGTGAACAGACAAAACAAAACCAGGAAGTAGAATGAAGGTTCATTAAAATTTTGTCTAACAAGTTATGATAGAACTTCCCACCTAGAGTACTGGGTCCAGCTCTGCTGCCTCCAGCACAAGAAGGACATTGGCCTGCTGGAGCGGGTCCAGAGGAAGCCATGAAGATGATCACAGGGCTGAAGCAACTCCCCTGTGGGGCAAGGCTGAGAAAGTTTGGGCTGATCAGCCTGGAGAAGAGAAGGCTCCAGGGAGACCTTATAGAGGTCTTCCAGTACCTAAAGTGGCCTGTGAGAAAGCCAGGGAGGGACTGTTTACAAGGGCTTATAGTGATAGGGTGAGAGGAAATGGATTGAAGCTTGAGGAGGGCAGATTGAGACTGGAGATCAGAAAGAAATTCTTTCCAGTGAGGGTAGTGAGACACTGGAACAGGTTGCCCAGGGAGATTGTGGATGCCCCCTCCCTGGAGGTATTCAAGACCACGCTGGATGAGGCCTTGAGCAACCCAGGTTAGTGGAAGGTGTTCCTGCCCATTGCAAGATGGGTAGGAACTAGGTGATCTTTAAGGTCCCTTCCCACCCAAACCATTCTATGATACTACGAAATCTATTATGGTCCAATAAGCATAAAAAATTTCTTCATGTGCTTCCACAAATTGTCTGAATTACCTTTTAATCTCTGATTAATTATCAATTAATAAGCTTTCATTATTCTCAGAAAGCTTCACAAACTGCTGACCATGACTTTGAGTCCTAACAACAGCTTCTGCACCCCACTCTTAACACTAAGCGGCCCTATTTCCAGCACTGTTATATCGGCACAGGTATCTTGACATGACTGTTGAGAAACAGGCTGTGTGCCCCAATAAAGATGCAGTGCATGTCCTTTGGGTAGCTCTCCTTTTCTTCTAGTTCAGGTTCACAGAGTCCTTTAAGATACTTCTCGCTACTGCTGGATGACCTTTTGAGGTCCCCTCCCACCCCTAACATTCTGTGATTCTGTAACGTGTGCGTCGGTCTTTCTCTGTTACCTGCTTTTCAGGCAGACCTTGCCACAAGTGAAGAAGTTAAGATTAACAGCATTGCAGGAATACACTGCAGCTGTGTTCATGTATTTTTAATTTAAAACCATCCTTAGACATTCTGCAGTTGGATTCTTTCAAAGTCTGCCAGTAGGGTACATGAAAATGTGTTGCTATGCACAAAGCACTCCAATAACTGAGCATCACATACATTAGATACCACTGTGTTGATACCAGATTGCTAATAAGTATAAGTATTTTTTAATTAACTGTACATTCTTAACAGTTCTGTGTGGAGCACTTCCTAACTAAATGACATATAAAGCAAGGAAAACAATAAACACTCTGTTGTGCATTCTCACTCCAAATTCTTCTCAAAGCCTTTTAAACAGCGAATAATAAAACTTAGAAGTGAGAACACGTGTGCTATAAATGCAAATATCACTTTATCTGGTTTCAAAAGTGTCTTAAAACCTTCATTTTTAATAGATTTCCACAAGCAGAAGATGTTTTGCACTCACTCTCTTTCCTTCTGTAAGATTTTCTGCATCTCAGCCAAGTGCAAATGCATTACTGAAATGTGTATTAAATCATTCTCTGTTGTCTTAGCTCTGCTGTCCAAATTTCGTTTAGGTTCCTCCAAATATATCCTCAGATCTCCATCAGGAAGGGAATCAGGACGCTTCATGGAGATTTTTGTATTGTGATTTCTTTGGTCGTTGATTGTCTCTGCACCCTGAGAAAACAAAAGTAGGACGTGAAAAGAAACCATGAATTAAGGGGGAAATCTAACATCACTTCTGCTGCGCTCAAACAGGAGAAGATCTACTGCCAACACTTCTCTAGACAGTTAAGTCACATAGGAGAATAAAAAGGGAAAAGTAACATTTTACACAATTGCAGTGTATTTGGATGGAGCGTGCAAAAATGTCACTGTAGTTACAGTATCACAGTGTCACAGTATCACTTAGGTTGGAAAGGACCTCGAGGATCATCGAGTCCAACCTATCAACACAGACCCCATGACTAGACCATGGCACCAAGTGCCACGTCCAATCTCCCCTTGAACGCCTCCAGGGATGGTGACTCCACCACCTCCCTGGGCAGCACATTCCAATGACGAATGACTCACTCGGTGAAGAACTTCCTCCTCACCTCGAGTTTAAACCTCCCCTGGCGCAGCTTGAGACTGTGTCCCCTTGTTCTGGTGCTGGTTGCCTGGGAGAAGAGGCCACCCCCTTCCTGGTTACAACCACCTTTCAGGTAGTTGTAGAGGGCAATGAGGTCACCCCTGAGCCTCCTCTTCTCCAGGCTAAACAATCCCAGCTCCCTCAGCCTCTCCTCATAGGGCTTGTGTTCAAGGCCTCTCCCCAGCCTTGTTGCCCTTCTCTGGACACGCTCAAGTGTTTCAATGTCCTTCTTAAACTGAGGGGCCCAGAACTGGACACAGGACTCAAGGTGTGGCCTAACCAAAGCAGAGTACAGGGGCACAATGACCTCCCTGCTCCTGCTGGCCACACTATTTCTAATGCAGGCCAGGATGCTATTGGCCCTCCTGGCCACCTGGGCACACTGCTGGCTCATATTCAGGTGGCTGTCAATCAGCACACCCAGATCCCTCTCTGTTTGGGAGCTCTCCAGCCACTCCGACCCCAGCCGGTATCTCTGCATGGGATTGCCGTAGCCAAAGTGCAGCACTCGGCACTTGGACTTGTTGAATGCCATCCCATTGGACTCTGCCCATCTGTCCAGTAGTTGGACCATTGCCACTTTGTGACATGTTCACACCTTCTCTCATGACAGGCTTTGTACCCAAAATATTTGTAATGTTTCTTTGCTGAAGAAATAGATTTAAATTATCATTATCTGAAATAGCTTTGCCATTATCTGGCTGTAACTATGGTTAAGAGAGAATCCTGAACTTACAAACCCAGGAATGCCACTTAAAGTTACAATTGATAAATGGAGAAACTCTGCATGAAGAACTCTTAAAATTCTAACTTAAAACATGTTGAAGCAGGTGATGGATTTTTACCAGTTTTGTATAAGAAGGGAAGTTACTTGCATAACAGCAATCTGGATGCCATTCAGAAAGTCAAAGCATTTTAATATCTATTTTGAAGATGTTTTGCAGAGTAAGCATATGGAAAAATAATAGCAATTGGGAAAAAATCATTAAAAAATAAAATAAGTATTTCTTAGGAAGACTGAACATCACTTATAAA
Organism: Melanerpes formicivorus; assembly: GCF_026170545.1. Lineage (NCBI taxonomy): Eukaryota > Metazoa > Chordata > Aves > Piciformes > Picidae > Melanerpes > Melanerpes formicivorus. The sequence goes on along the minus strand of NW_027142367.1, from coordinate 15,321,136 downwards.
CAACAATTTCCTTAAGACATTTATTTTAAATCACTTCTGACAAATTGTGTTTAAAAAACTGATCTCATTTTAACAGACTATCAGCAGTCTTACAATCATAGAATCAGAATCATAAAGGTTGAAAAAGACCTCCAAGATCGTCAAATACAACCTTCCACCCAACACCTCCATGACAATGTTTCCAAAGTGCCACAAATGCCTGAAATCTTTATCAGAAAGTACTAGAGGCTGCTGAACAGATAATTCTGTTTTCCATTCACATGTAAAGTTTCAAAGTTTCATAGCCTGGAGAAGAGGAGGCTCAGGGGTGACCTCATTGCCCTCTACAACTACCTGAAAGGTGGTTGTAGCCAGGAAGGGGTTGGCCTCTTCTCCCAGGCAACCAGCACCAGAATAAGGGGATACAGTCTCAAGCTGTGCCAGGGGAGGTTTAGACTCAAGGTGAGGAGGAAGTTCTTCACCGAGTGAGTCGGGCTGCCCAGGGAGGTGGTGGAGTCATTGTCCCTGGAGGCATTCAAGAGGAGATTGGACGTGGCACTTGGTGCCATGGTCTAGTCATGTGGTCTGAATTGATAGGTTGGACTCAATGATCCTCGAGGTCCTTTCCAACCTAAGTTATACTGTGATACTGTGATTTTTCAGGTGGTGCTTTGTTTTACAGCAAGGAGTTAAAAGGTATTTTGTGTCCTTCCTATGGTGCGTTTGTCTGCCCCAAAACAACCCAAAAGCATGAATTTTTTGGCTGAATTTGTTCTCAATACCAACTCCTTAGTGTGCTTTTCCCCCCAGAATTCAAAGGAATATATTATGTGCATTACAGAATAAGTGAAAAATCTCAACATAATACATTAAGGCCTAAAATCCTGACAATTTCTATTGAACTCAAGGACAAAAAAAATTCTAGGTCCTACAATGTAGGATCTTGCCATCTCCAATGACTCTTATCAATCAGACAAATAATAGGTTTAGTTTTTACATGAAGACTGCCCAGGGAGCTTGTGGATGCCCCCTCCCTGGAGGTGTTCAAGGCCAGGTTGTATGAGGACTTGAGCAGCCTGGGCTAGTGGAAGGTGTCCCTGCCTATGGCAGCAGGGTTAGACCTAGATGATCCTTGAGGTCCCTTCCAACCCAAACCATTCTATGAATCTAAAACTTAACACACACTAAGGTACAGAGTAAAAAAGGGGGAAAACATGACCAAATAGCTGCATTTTGATGACTGTATGTGGTTCTTCTGTATAGTACTAGGAGCTATATTAAACATGCCCATACTTGATTGTTTCATTCTTTGTAACACCTTAATTGTTCTGCTTGACAAGCAAAAAATATTTGTGACTGCTGAAGAATTTGCCTCACCTCTTCCCCACATTTTAAAAACTGCATGAAGGGAAAATTAAATCATGTTAGTTTTAGAAGTCAAGATCCTACATTACTCTTTTGGAGCTTGAAAAAATCCCAGTAGATAAACCACTGAGAATTCAGATAACGTAGATAATCTCTTACCTTAAAACACAACAGTCAGAACAAAACTCTTAAGTTCTGGGATATATCAGTCTGTTTCTGTTCATGAAATGCTTGGCTGTAACTGAAGGGCATCAACTGTTTTCCCTGTTTCTCTATGTTAAGTATATTGGGTGGGTGAAAAATGTGACCATTTTGCTATTGAATGGATGAGGTAGTATTTTTGCCAAAATTCTTGATAAACCCCATTTCTAGATCCACATCCATAATCTCCCCCTTCTTCATGAATATACCTCTGTTCCTTACCTTCTTTGCGCCTTCTGCCACTGCAGTCTTGTTGGGTTTGCTCACTTCTTTCACAGGTTCTCCTTCCAGAAACGTTAACTCGTTCAGGTCTTTTTTAATATAAGATATTTCTGAGCAGCTGAGTTCTGTTTTCCAAGTGGCTACATTTTCCAGCTTTTCCTTTTCACTTACTAAATCTTGATTTATTTTTTTAAGCATACTCAATTCTTTTACAGCACTGTCCAATTTGATTCTCAATTGTCTCGCTTCCTCACGGGCTTTGTTCCTTTCTCCTCTAACTTTGCTCCATTTCTCCCTCCAGTTAGCTGTACAATCTGACCACCAGCGCATGGTCTTCTCCATTTGGGCGGCTCTGGCTTTGACTTCTTTCAGCTCCTGAACCTTCCTTGCTTCAAAAATTTCCCAATCACTGCTGTAATTCATATCCATAGATGGATAATGAGATGAAAATGGGGAGAAACTTTGAGATGGCATATTCGAATGGCATAGATGGGCACCTGGCTGGCAATCTCCAACAGATTTATAAGGTTGTCTTGATTGAGTCCCCAAAACCCATGTCTCTTCCATTAGTTCCTGAGCAGAGCCTACATTCATCTGTGGATTCATCTAATTTCACTCCTCCTGAAAAAAAAAATAAAAAGAAAAAGAAATACAGACAGAAAATAAAGACAGAAAATGATTAAGCTTCCCTCAATTAAAATGTATTAATAACCACCACAAACAGTACTTTATTTTACTGCTATAATTATGAGATAATATTAATAATGCTGTTGACAGTTTAGAAATGTGCTTCATCAACAAGAAATAGCTATTAAAATATTTTAATGTAATATTTTGAGTAAAGTGTAAAGGGGCAAATCTGTTACTTGACTAGGAATTGCTAGCAAAGGAAGTGTAATTAAGTAATCATAGTGTCTTGAAAACTTTTAAGTCTAGAGAAACCAGGCAAAAGCTTTCTTCCTTCAGAGAAGGTTAAATTGAATCAATATGTATTTTAAATATCTAGAGCTACAATCACAGATTCATTTGACTTCTTTCTCAAACTGGAACTTCATGCCAGGCAAAACTTATATAATACCCAAACAACCCAAAAAATCAAAACCAACCAAACAAAAAACCCCACAAAACACAAAATAACCTCCTGACCCTTGGGTTTTCTTTGTTTCATAAGTTAAAAATCAAGCATTTTCACAGGAGGCTTTATTTTGCCATCTGTATTTCAGAAGCTGCCCAGGATATAGATTCTCATATTAATCTGGAAAGGTTAACACTACCCTAGTGTGCTGTAGGCTAGTGTGTTGCCTACCTCATGATGACTTGACTCTGCCAGTAAATCTTGTTTTCCTTTTCATTCTTTGCTGTTACTACACATTCAGCCTCAGAAAATGCTTTCTTACATCAGTGCTGAGAAGTTGTTGACATAGACAGTCCGTAGAGACTAGTCAGTTACACCTTCTGGTTTTTCCTGTTGGCTATCTTAAAACAAATTAAAACCCTTGCTATATCAGCAGAAGACTAAGATCATAGAATCACAGAATTTTCAGGGGTGGAAGGGACCTCAAGGATCACCTAGTTCCAACCCCTCTGCCATGGGCAGGGACACCTCACACTAGACCAGGTTGCCCGGAGCCACATCCAGCTTGGCCTTAAAAACCTCCAGGGATGAGGCTTCCACCACCTCCCTGGGCAACTTGTCCCAGTGTCTCACCACCCACATGATGAAGAACTTCTTCCTAACATCCAATCTGAATCTACCCATTTCTATTTTTGTTCCATTCCCCCCCAGTCCTATCACTAGTTGACACCCTAAAAAGTCCCTCCCCAGCTTTCTTGGAGTCCCCTTCAGATACTGGAAGGCCACAATAAGGTCTCCTCTGAGCCTTCTTTTCTCCAGACTGAACAGCCCCAACTCTCTCAATGTGTCTTCATAGGAGAGGAGCTTCAGCCCTCTGATCATCCTAGTGGATCTTGCTCTTATATTGCTATATCCATCTGCAACCCCCCCATGTTTTTATGTTACAGCAATTAGTGTTAATACCTGTATTGTAAATGTAGAAAGCCAATGCAGCAAACAAAATACTGAAGAGTAGGTAGGCTTGGCACTATGATTCAGTCATGATTCATTTGAGCCAAATAGGAGTTTTGCAGGTTTTGGTCCCAGTTTCCCAGCTGTTCTCAACTCTTCAGTGCCTTTCAGGATATTTATATGCCATGTCAGAAGCTGCTGAAGAACTGCTGTAGTCAAGTACGGACAAGGGAAAAGGAAAAGGGCAGTAAAGGACTCCCAATTCCCTTCATTAGCACTGGCTGGTGCAGCAGCACCAACCCCCACAGCAACACTACACAGAGGTAGCATAGGTACTGCTAAAGCCTGATCAAGGTTGAGCCTTTTTCTTGTTGCCTTACTTACTGCCAGAAATTTCATTTGAATAAGCCTTATCCATGACACAAAGATATTGCTGCTGTTCAGCCTGGAGAGGTGAAGGCTCTGGGGAGACCTGATAGTGACCTTCCAGTACCAAAAAGGGGCCTACAAGAATGCCAAGAAGGGAGTTTTTACAGGGACTTGTAGTGATAGGATGAGAGACAACAGACTGAAGCTTGAGGAAGGCAGATTTAGATTGGAGATTAGGAATAAATTCTTTACAATAAGGGTAGTGAGACACTGGAACAGGTTGCCCAGGGAAGTGGTGGATGCCCCCTCCCTGGTAGTGTTTAAAGCCAGGCTGGATGAGGCCTTGAGCAATCTGGTCTAGTGGAAGGTGTCCCTGCCCATGGCAGTGGGGTTGGAACCAGATGAGCTTTAAGGTCCTTTCCAACCCAAACCATCCTATGAATCTATGAGTCACCAGTAGAGAAATGAATTACTACACTTCCTCTGTACTGAATCTCTGTTGATTCAACGTGGGTTTTTTGGTGAGTTCAGTAGCTGGGTCAGCAACTTGAGGAAAATGTTTCAACACCCTTTTAATAATTGCATGACTTAATCCCCAGTTAAATGTCTCTTCATGATGAAGACCTCAGCCAATTCTGTGTCTTTACAGAAAATGTCTGCTTCAGCTTAAGAGAGTTAATTCTTTTTTTGTCTAATCTGTAAATGGAATAGGATAAGATGAGCCATTGAAGCGGTACATCTGCATTTGTAAGTGCTACTGGAAAGTCAAGATTTTTCATGATATTTCTGCAGTTTGCCTTCAAACACAAAGCAAGAAGGCTTAGAGAAGCTGAGCAGGAGGGATGGGCTTATTATGGGAAAATGACTAACTGTCACTCCCTGAAAACGTGGCTGTTCACAAAGGGCTACTAGCTATCAGCCCATCAAGTCCAGACAAGATAATCCAATTACATGTGCTTATTCCTGGTGTAAAACTGATTTTAACTTGTAAGATGTTACCCTTAGGGGTTCCGCTCATTGGCTAGAGAACTGAGTGAAAGAAAAAATACTGGCAAGTAAATGGTAGAAATGTCTGGAGGAAACCCCACCACAATGTAAGTGGATCTACTTGAGAGAGTCCAATGGAGGGCTACAAGGATGATGAAGGGACTGGAACACTATCTTTGGAGGAGAGGCTGAGAGACCTGGGGCTGTTTAGTCTGGAGAGGAGAAGACTGAGAGGGGATCTAAGGGGTTGTAGACAGGCAGAGGTTGGTCTCTTCTCCCAGGCAGCCAGCACCAGAACAAGAGGACACAGGCTCAGGCTGCACCAGGGGAGGTTCAGGCTGGAGGTCAGGAGGAAGTTTTACACAGAGAGAGTGATTGCCCACTGGAATGGGCTGCCCGGGGAGGTGGTGGAATCGCCATCACTGGAGGTGTTCAGGAGGAGACTTGACAGGGTGCTTGGTTGCATGGGTTAGTTGATTAGGTGGTGTTGGATGCTAGGTTGGACGCGATGATCTTGAAGGTCTCTTCCAACCTGGTCTATTCTATTCTATTCTATTCTATTCTATTCTATTCTATTCTATTCTATTCTATTCTATTCTATTCTATTCTATTCTATTCTATTCTATTCCTGAGGGCTGGGTGTCAGGAAGGGAGGGATAGGAACAGCCTCTGCTCACTAATGCCCTGTGATAGGACAAGGGGCAATGGATAGAAACTACAGCACAGGAAGACAACATGAGGAAGAACAACTTTACTGTAAGGGTCACACTGGAACAGGCTCCCAAGAGAGGTTGTGGAGCCTCTTTTTCTGGAGATTTTCAAGCCTTGTCTGGATGCATTCCTGTGTGACCTGCACTAGATTCTGTGGTCCTGCTCTGGCAGGGGGTTGGACTTGAACTGCTCCAGAGGTCCCTTCCAGTCTCTAATACCCTGTGATCCTGTGAAAGTGATTTATGATACAGTTCAGTCTAAGAACAGATCTTAAAACATGCATCCAGACACCAAAAGCCTAAATATTCTCTGGCAATACAGTTAGGTGGCTGATCATTTGGCTAGCATGAAATTCTGAGGCAGAATGAGTACCTACTGTCCTGGTTTGAGCTAGAACAGGACTATTTCTCTTCAGTGATTCTAATCTTCAGCTCTGTCTCCTCTGAGGTTAACAACATATTTTTGCTCAGTCACTTCTTGTCACTTGTCACTTCTTCTAGAAGTGACAATGCTCAAATGTTCCTCCGTGCTGCTGAGACCATTCCTGTAATACTGTGTCCGGCTTTGGGCTCCACAATCCAAGAGAGAAAGGGACCTCCTAGAGACAGTCCAACAGAGAACTACAAGGATGATGAAGGCGTTGAACATCTCTGCTGTGAAGTCTGAGAGACCTGGGACTGAGCTGCAATTTTGAGAGATCCAAACAGGTTGGGACAACCTATGCAGATTACCATCCTTCCACAGTCTGGATCTGATCATGGTCTCTGTTAGCAAGTAATGAAAATCGCTATTTTTGAACTGAAAATGGAAAGATAGTGATTTCAAGACTTGTCAATGCACAGCCAAAGATCATTCTGTTTAGTTTTACCACAGCTATAAAAAAAAACCACCCAATATTAAACCATATGGTATGTTTTAAACTTATTTGTTGTTTCCAAATATTATATTCCTCACGTGTCACAACTGAATACCAGCCAAAATATGTCCTGCAGAGACAAGCAATGCAAATTATTTACTTACTGCACTTTGGCTACGGCAATCCCATGCAGAGCTACAGGCTGGGGTCGGAGTGGCTGGAGAGCTCCCAAACAGAGAGGGACCTGGGGCTGCTGATCGACAGCCACCTGAATATAAGCCAGCAGTGTGCCCAGGTGGCCAAGAGGGCCAATGGCATCCTGGCCTGCATTAGGAATAGTGTGGCCAGCAGGAGCAGGGAAGTCATTGTGCCCCTGTACTCTGCTTTGGTTAGGCCGCACCTTGAGTCCTGTGTCCAGTTCTGGGCCCCTCAGTTTAAGAAGGACATCAAAACACTTGAACGTGTCCAGAGAAGGGCAACAAGGCTGGGGAGAGGCCTTGAACACAAGCCATATGAGGAGAGGCTGAGGGAGCTGGCATTGTTTAGCCTGGAGAAGAGGAGGCTCAGGGGTGACCTCATTCCCCTCTACAACTACCTGAAAGGTGGTTGTAGCCAGGAAGGGGTTGGTCTCTTCTCCCAGGCAACCAGCACCAGAACAAGGGGACACAGTCTCAAGCTGCGCCAGGGGAGGTTTAGACTTGAGGTGAGGAGGAAGTTCTTCACCAAGCGAGTTGTTCATCATTGGAATGTGCTGCCCAGGGAGGTGGTGGAGTCATCGTCCCTGGAGGCGTTCAAGAGGGGATTGGACGTGGCACTTGGTGCCATGGTCTAGTCATGGGGTTTGTGTTGATAGGTTGGACTCGATGATCCTCGATGTCCTTTCCAACCTAAGTTATACAGTGATACTGTGAGCTACATGATCATTACTCAGGGAGGTGGTTGGGCCCCATCCCTGGAGGTATTCACAGTGAGGCTCAACAGGGCTCTGGGCAACCTAATCTATCTGAGTATGCCCTTGCTTACTGAAGGGGGCTGGACTGGATGACCTTTGGATGTCCCTTCCAACCCAGACCATTCTATGATTCTGTGATTTTCTCCCCCTGTTTACACTTCTCTAGCTACATTAATATGAAGATATAGATACAAATCTTATTTATTTCTAAACCCCACTTTGTTTACTTCTCATGGCCAATAACTAAACACACTTATGCTGTGAGAACCCTAAAATGTCACTTTCTGTTTATAACTTCACAAAGACAGGTGTTGTGAGGGTTGGGTTTTTTTTTGTCCAGTAATGAAATCTATAAAGTACCTTAAACAAATTAGGTTTTGGAATCATATTTATTTGGAAAGTGCAGTTTGCTAAGTGTGTATAAATCACAGCCACAATTTCACTGAATTAATGCATAAATTTAAAACTCATTACACATAAGGTAAAAATTAAGCAACACCATCTTCCTCTGTCACCTATCCTCAGCCTGAACTTTTAAAGTGTAAAAGATAGCACCAGGCCTAAATCTTAATTTCACAGTTCCTTAGCTTTCAAATTTCTTAAAGGACAGGATTAAAACCCAAAATGCTTAATCAAAACAAATCCCAAACCCCCGAGTTAAAACTGAAGGAAAATATACTCAAAATATTTAGACTGGCTGAGAAGAAGGAAGAAAAACAGAAGTGCTGGGTAAAGTCTTCTACAATTCATATAGAGCTGGCCAAATAAAGAAGTCTTGGGAAAATTGAATATCACTCTTTTCCTTATTATTTCCTTATGGGATAAACACCTTTGCTTTGAAAATAAACAGATACCTTTAAACTCAGGAGAAGCAGTAAAAGAAGTTAGTACAGTCTGTGCAAAACTGGAGTCAGTTTCCTCTTCTGAGCTGATCACTGCTAGATGATGACAGGGAATAATATGACAGAGAGAAGACAAAAACCAGAGAGACTCAAGGTTCAGCTTGGCCTTCTATCAAAAAATCTAATTTGCCTTGTGCGCTGCAAGTGCAAGAAGCAAAAATTATCTGACTCCAGAGGAGGAATTCTTTCTGTTGTTAATATTAGTTTGATTCTCTTGAGGGTTTTCATAATACACCTAAAGACATGTAGTGTAAAATTAGAGCTACGTAATTCTTAAGTTACAAAAAGAACCATCAAGTGGTCCTGAGTTGTCCTAAGTTGGCCACACCAGTCACACCATCGGTTTATCCCCATTTGCTCTCCTATAGGCTAGGGGATGGTGAAATTGAGAGCAGTCCTGCAGAAAAGGATTTGTGGGTACAGGTGGATGAGAAGCTGGACATGAACCAACAGTGTTCACTTGCAGCCCAAAAGACCAATGGCATCCTGTGCTGCATTAAAAGAAATGTGGCCAGAAGAGCCAGAGAGGTCATTCTGCTACACTGCTCTGCTCTGGTGAGACCTCACCTGGAGTATTTTCTCCAGCTGTGTGTAGTGGTTTGAGCCTTAACTGAGAGTTAAAAGCTCAAATGGGGAAAAGGCTGAGAATCTCTTCCCCACTCCCCACCCCCCTCCTCCCTCCAAACAGGGAGAGGGAAAAAAAAAAGTGTAAGGAGCAAATCCACTAAACAACAATCTGGAGTCAGCTTGGAAGTAGAGAGGCAAAGAATTTTTCTTCAAATTATATATATATATGACAATAACAGGGAAAAAAAACAGCTTCACAAGGGCAAGGAACAAGAATGGATGGGAGGGGGACAGAAAAGAATAATACAAAACCAGTCTTGCTCTGAGGAGGTGCGGAGGCAGCAGGGAAAAGGATCAGGTCCGGCCACGTGGCTGAGGAGCAGGAGGGCAGCTGCAGTAGCTCTCATCCAGCAGAGGCAGGAGCCAAAAAGGAGACTCCAACAGCTATGATGTCTTGCTTTTTATACCCTAGCTGGGCAGGGAGGGGGTAGTGGAAGAGACTCAGCTTTCCCAGGGGCAACGCCCTGCAGGGAGGGTAAAGTACCCACAAGACCTCCACCCTGCTTTGTTCTTTTGTTTTTCAGAAAAAGGCGTTAACCCACCACACTGTGGGACTCCCAACAGTTGAAGGACATGAACCTGCTGGAGATGATCAGAAGGCACCTCTCCTATGAAGACAGGCTGAAAGAATTTGGGCTGTTCAGCCTGGAGAAGAGAAGGCTACAAGGAGACCTTATAGCTACATTTTAATATCTGGAGTGGTGAAATAGTGGAACAGTTTGCCAGGGGTATGTTTGAGGCCTTGTCCCTGGGGATATTCAAGATAAGACTTGCTGTGGCCCTGGGCAGCCTGATCTAGTTGAGGGTGTCCCTGCTGACTACAGAGGTTTGGATCCCATCCAAACCAATGCAATCTGTGAATCTATGAATTGAGCAGTTTTTCTTTCCACAGAATAAAAACCACTCTTACGTAGAGAGGTTTGGTTCTTTCAAGTTCTAATAACACATATGACACCAACAATTAAAAGTAGTAACTAAGGACAGGAATTCTTTCACAGCCTATCTTACATTTTTATTTCCAATGATGGTCTTAGAGGTTCTTCCTCAGAACTAAATGCTGCAATTCTCTTTATAAATGGATGCACCAGGAGAGAACTTGGTCCGCTTCCCTCTGGTCCTGTATGCTGCTTTTTCTTTCACCATTTTCTCCCACTGTCTAAATACTCAATTTAAATTAAGATCCTGTTCACTGATTACATTTCTTTTTAAACACATGACTATATTTTATATAATATTAGCCAGCTTATGTACATACTGCACAGATACACATTCATTAAAGACAGCTTGGAAGGTAGTTACAGATTAGAGCAAATTTAAAGACTAAACAAATTCTACTCTTTGTTTCCTTTTTTGACTGCCACTTTCAGTAAGCCCTAAGCAGTTTGGATACTGCTTCAAGATGAGAAGCAGTATTATATACTTCTTGTGATTTAGGTCTCCTGGTTAACACAAATCATTATATATCATTGCAATATCTTCCAAGATGCTTTACACAGTCAGTCTGATGGTCCTTCACATCTTTGAAGTTGTGTTCAAATACTTAGGGTTAAATATGGGTAACATAAATATTTGGCCATACAGATGTTGTCATTTACTACCCATAAAGGCCAAAAGAAGCTCTGAAGCACTGCTTTAGCTATAATGTATGGTAACTTAATTTCTCCAAGAATGTTTTGTTTGATTACAAACCTTTGTAATATATCAACCATCATTTTTATACATCCAAGACTGTGGAACTGCTATTCATTTCTCAGCCACTACTCTTGAAAAAATAACTTCATAATCAGATCTTGCAGAGGGGGAGAGGAGTGAGAAATGTACAGCTTTCCCAGCCAATCTCTAACAGAACCAAGTATTAAGGAGAAGCCAAAACAAGTCTAACCTAATTTAGCAAGCTTGCTGTGGCTTTTGAGACAAAATAGTTTGCTTGGCTAGCTCTCCTTTGAGGTTGCCTGTCACTTTTTATTAGGGCATGATCAATAAAAAAAAAGAGAAAAAAATCAACTTCATAAGCAGTTAGGATAAGTCTGAACTGACAAAGATTTAGACCTTTTCAGGGAAACACATTTACCAATGGGTTTACAAAACCTAGTGTAAGCTTCTGGACAAAGCAAGAAGCCAGCTCACCTGAATTCTAAACTCATCTCATTGATTCTATGTGGAGATCGATAATCTACCACGGGCTACATTTATTCTCTGAATGATGCTCTGTACAATTATTAAGAAAGCCAGGCAGTGAATAATAACTTAAATTCATACCAAATTCAGGGTGTATTTACAGTAAGGCAATGCTAATTCATATCAATGAATTCACATCAGTTAAAGATCTGGTGTAAGAAGCATCTCCTGAATAGCATAGAAAGATTTTTTAGAGCAGTAGTAATCTATTCTGAGGCTTGAATCAGGTAAGAAGAATACCATTCCCATTAGCTAATGTTAGTTCAGCATCTTTAATGACTTGTGGCTGAAGATGCAAAGGAGCACTTCATGAGATTTAGGAAAACACTCAGGCATCTTGTTCTGCAAACACAATAAGATTTGCTCTTAATCAGATTAAAATAGTTTCTGACTTTTTTTGTTTCCAGCAGTTCCAGAGCTGAAGCAAAGAATAGCCAAGAGTTTCCTCCTGTTTCCCCAGAAGGCAGAATAAGTTAGTTTCAGTGTGTGTTTAGTGTGACAAACATTCTTATTTCCATAGAATCCTGCAATGGTTTGGGTTGGAAGGGACCTTAAGTCATCTAGTATAACCCTCTTGCAGTAAACAGGGACATCTTCCACAGGGTCCTACACTTTGCCCACAATAACCCAATGCAGTGCTACAGACTGGGGGTGAGTGACTGGACAGCATCCCAGAAGAGAGGGACCTGGGAGTGCTGGCTGACAACCAGCCGAGCATGAGCCACCAGTGTACCCAGGTGGCATGGAAGGCCAATGGCATCTTAGCTTGGTATCAGGAACAGTGTGGCCAGCAGGACAAGTGATGTAATTCTGCCCCTGTACTCAGCAGTCATGAGGCCTCACCTCGAGTACTGTCTGCGGTTCTGAGCTCCCCACTTGAAGAAAGAAACTGAAATGCTGGAGCAGGTCCAGAGGAGAGCAACGAGACTGGGGAAGGGACTGGAGGGACAGTTTGATGAGGAGAGGCTGAGGGAGCTGGGGGTGGCTAGCTTGAAGAAGAGACTGAGGGGGGACCTTATTGCTGTCTGCAACTACTTGAAGAGAAGTTGCAGTAAGGTCAGGCTTTTCTCCCAGGCACCTTGTGACAAGATGACAGAGTATAGCCTGAAGCTGCACCAGGAAAGGTTTAGGTTGGATGTTAGGAAGAACTTCTTCATGGAAAGGGCAGTAAGACACTGGAATGGACTGTCCAGGGAGGTGGTGGAATCACCATCCCAGGAAGTTATTAAGGAAAGATAGGGTGTGGCACTTAGTGACATGGTCTAGAGAAGAGAAGGCTCAAGGAGACCTTATTGTGGCCTTCCAATTTCTTAAGGGGGTCTACAAGAAAGCTAGCGAGGGACTTATTAGGGTGCAGGTAAAGATAAGACTAGGGGTGATGGAACAAAACTAGAAATGGGTAGATTCAGATTGGATGTTAGGAAGAAGTTTTTCACCATGAGGGTGGTGAGACACCGGAACAGGTTGCCCAGGGAGGTGGTAGAAGCCCCATCCCTGGATGTGGCTCTGGGCAACCTGATCTAGTGTGTGGTGTCCCTGCCCATGGCAGGGGGGTTGGAACTGGATCATCCCTGAGGTCCCTTCCAACCCTAACAATTCTATGATTTTATGTGGTGGTGTTAGGTCATGGTCTGGACTTGATCTCAGAGGTCTATTCCAATCTCAATAATTCTGTGATTCATATATGATCTTTTTTCTACTCAAAACATGACCTAGTTTCAATAACAATTTCATAACACTGGGAACAGGGAAAAATTAATCACAGATATTTGATGGATTGTTTCAGACCAAGACCTAAAACATTCCAATGCTTATTAGGACAAAGAACATTTTTACTTTAAAATGCTGCTCAGAGTCAATCTGGAAACAAGTGATTTTCCCACCCACAGAAACAGACAAGTAAAAATGAATGTTTTGTTTTCCTTGGGTCACAGCCTATCCCTTTGGCTTCTTTGACTACTTTGATAGACTTGTGTCAGAAATAGCTTCTGCTGCTCAAAGATGCCCTCAGTTTTATCAGAATAGTTTTAGAAGCCATTTCTTCTGTAATTAAGTCTTAAAAGAATATTCTAGAGTACTTCCTGGACATTTATATGTAATTATTCTTGCTTGTTCTCAACCACTGTTAGCATTTTAACACCATTTTATCTCTTTCAACATTTCAGGGACTCTAGTGGTATTTAATGCTGTTAGATAGCAGTCTGTGATACTCCCACACCATTAATTCTTCTTTGAGGGAAACCTACTTAAGAAATAATTTCTACCAGTATCAATACAGGCTGGGGGACAATGAAATTGAGAGCAGCCCTGAAGAAAAAGTCTTGGGGATACTGGTGGATGAGAAGCTGGACATGAGTCAACAATGAGCACTTGCAGGAGGCTAATGGCGTCCTGGGCTGCATCAAAAGAAGTGTGGCCAGCAGATGGAGAGAGGTGATTCTGCCACTCTGCTCTGCTGAGACCTCACCTGGAGTACTGTGCCCACCTCTGGGACCATCAAAACAAGAGAGACATGGACCTGACAGAGTGGGTCCAGAGGAGGGCCACAAAGATGGTCAGAAGGCTGCAGCACCTCTCCTATAAAGACAGGCTGAAAGAGTTGGGGCTGTTCAGCCTGTAGAAGAGAAGGCTCTGGAGAGATAACTACATTTCAATATCTGAAGGAGATGTACAGGAAGGCCGGAGAAGGACTGCTTACAAGGGCTTGTAGTGAAAGAACGAGGTGTAAATGTTTCAAACTGGAGCGAGGTAGATCTCAATGGTCTTTTCCAACCGGAATGACTCTATGATTCTATGAATAACAGGAGAATATAGTTTCTATGTATTGATACATCTTAATAAAGTAAATCTGCTGTAAAACCTTTATATACATGGGTTAAAAAAAGAAAATAGGTTTCCAACAACTTGGAAAAGAAAAGCCCAGTAAGGGTCCTGACAAATGGATTGGATCATTAATAAGTGTTCTTTAAAATGTAATTTGCCTAATATATTATGGGAATCTTCTCATCTTCATTATATCATGAAAAGAATTGCATTCAGAGAGTGAAAAAAATGCATATTTTCTAACATAGATCAAAAAATCTGTACTGCTAGCAGCAGGACTATTGATAGAAGAACCTGCTTCACAAAACGAAATGCAGCTACCTGAAGAAGCAGTAGGCTGCCTGTTGGTACTGTTTATTTTATCTTCTTATTAAACTCATCAACATTACTTGAGAAATTTGGCCCTTGGTTCACACAGGCAATAGATCATCCATACTGTCTCATACCAGCTGGGATGTTTGCCTTTCCAATAATGACAACCTAAATAACTTTGTCCAGCATCAACAAAACACAGTATCAATGAATTATATTTTATTGGATTCAAATAACATCATGCAGCTAGGAACATAAGCTTTCCCCTCCATATTCTATCATCAGATATTTCCTGATTACACAAATTCCTAGTTGTATAAACACTGTGGAAGCACTTTTCTAACAACAACAAAAAAATAAAACAACAACAACAAAAAAGATTGACATGAACTGCTGCAGACTCAGAACAATATTCTCGCGACATTTATGTTCATAGGATTTAAAGCTACCAAAGTTTTGCTACTTCATTCTACTGCAGGTAGAATTTCACACAGTGATTTTAAAATGGGGTTTGGTATTGAAACAATATCATCCTTGAATTTTCTGCATTTACACTCAATAATAAGAATTTTAGAAAAAGCATTTAGCAAACAGCCACATTGAAAGCTTTGAAAACTTACCTTGTTATGGTGAGGGTCCTACTACATCTGCAAACCAAGCTGTGTTTAATGGGGTGTTAGAATTAAGACTATCCAACAGTGGTGGCAAGAACAACAGAGAAAAACCTAGCCACATCTAAACTTATCTACATACTTCAATCACTCTTTTCTGACGTTCACTATTTTTGCTGGATATTTTAGATTGCTTTCCTCCTTCACATCAGCATGGCAGTAAACCATGCTTGAAAACATATAAAAATTAAGCAGTAAACCCACAAGCTTAAGACCCCTTACCCTCTGGGTTTGCTGGGCTCCTCTTGCTTCTCAGTGTTACAGACAGATGTGTAAACAACAGAATTTCCTGCATCCTTTTCTCATCTGCACAGCACTGGGACTTGGCCAAGGGGATTATTTACAGCATTAAGGGCCACTCCACAGTAACTTGAAACAAGATTCTTATTGGTCAGCCTTTATCAAAACTAAAACCACATTTTGCTTTTAAGTGCAAGTAATTTATCTGAAATAAAAACTTTTTGACATGGTGTTCTTCACTAAGTATTGCTTCATTCAGTTTTCATTTCTCCTTCTCTTTCTTAGCTGCAGAATATGAGCTCAGTCCTCCAATATTGTGTATAAATGAAATTAAACATTAAGTTATTAATAATATATTAACAATACTATATCCATAACATAATATACAGTATATTAAATTAAATATTATGTGTGGTAGAAGCCCCATCCTTGGAGGTTTTTAAAGTCAAGCTGGATGGGGCTCTGGGTAGCCTGTTCTAGTGTGCAGTGTTCCTGCCCATGTGTGAGAGTCTAATAAGTTTGTCTCTCTCTATGTGAGTCAACAAAGATAAAGTGATAGCAGAGCCACTGGAAAGAAGGTGGAAAGAATCCTGTCCACCAATCCTGGATGCAAATCAGCTTGTGATTGCATCATGATAACACGGGACTACAACAATGGACCCAAGGACCCAGCCATCACGCTTTCTGGGCAGGGTGGTTTCCGCCCATCAAGTACCTTGGGCAGGGTGATACGATGGTTTTCACCACCAGGACTTGTCTGGATGGAGATGGGGTAGACGGAGATTCCCCCCTCCTCCAGCCAGGGTCTTGCCCAAACACACAGATTTCCTGCCACTGGAATTCCTGAGGGACAATATTTGACTACATACCTAAGGACTAAAAAACTGTATAAAAGACTTGAGCAACTGCTGGTTTGGAGAGAGAAACACAGGAGAGAAACAGAGGAGAGAAACAGAGGAGAAAAACGGGGAGAAAAACGGAGATGAAGGAAAACACAGGAGACGGGCCAGGCCGCTGAGAAGAGAAAGCCGGGACGATGCTGCTCCGGAGAAAAGAAGCTGCCCGGAGGACCACAGCTCCAGCCAAATCCTCAGCACCGTTCCTGTATCAACCCAACATCTCCCCAGAGGACCACAGCTGTTCTCCAGCAAAAGCCTCACCACGGTTACTCTACAAACCCAACATCTCCTGCAGCACCTTTCCTCCACAGACTTTATCTTGGGGGGGATGAGGGGTGTGGTAATATAATTTCTTTCCTCTTCTATCTCTCGTCCCTCTCTCTCTCTCTCTTTTCTCCCTTTCCCTTCTTATGTCCACTTTCTCTATTTTCTCCCTCTTCCTTTCTTATGTCCACTTTATTTATGTAATAAATAGTCTAGCTGTTGATACTTTGGCCTCGTTTGTGCCTTTAATTTCACAACACGGGAATATTTAAAAGAACTGTGTCTCTGGACCGAGACATCTAATGTCTCCGGACCTTGACACCATGTCAGGAAGGTTAGAACTAGGTGATCTTTGAGGTTCCTTCCAACCTTGACAATTCTGTGACTCTGTAATTTTATGTATAAGCTTAAGCTAATTATTCTAATCACACACAGTTGTTAGTCTTTTCCAGGTTGGGTGGATTCTTCTGGCACTACTTGCTGTTAGTGCACCTCTTGAGGTTTAAATATGCTATGAGACTAGTTTTGCCCTCCCGGGACCACCAGAGATCATCCAGTCAAACAACCCCACCCCCCCAAAGGAGGATCACCTAGGGCAAGCCACACAGGAACACAAAATGTGAATTTTTAAATGTCAAGATCAATCCCTTTGGAGTCACAAAGGAAGAGACCTGATTCTTTTCAGGATTACTGAGCCAATGAAGAAGATTATTTAATTTGTCTCAGAGGGGAAAGTTAGAGCAAAACTTTGTCAAAATATAGAAGTTAGGAATATTTACTCTATTTCCTGCAATTTCCTGTAATTTCCTTAGCAGATACAAGAAATTAAATTGCTTACTGCTCAAGCCAAAAACAATAAAGCATTTCCAGCAAAAAACTGCAAGAAACTGGAACATTCTCATTAATGAAACTGGAAAACAGAGAGGAATATGGAACACTAATGTTGCAAGCTTTTGAAACTGGGGGTCCTCACATATTCTCAAAAGATACATAGATACACCCATCTGCCTTGTTAATGAAGGCTATTTTAAAGAAAAATATTATTATTTTGTATTGTTCCACATAATTTCATGCAAGTGAAGCAATAAACATCACAGGGCAGATAGAAGACCATCTTCAACCTCAGATATGCTCCCTTAGATGACAGAAATAAATAGAAGACAATTCGACAGAGAAGTCAAAGATGAAAGCAGAGAAAATAGTGGTCTACCTGGACTTCAGCAAGGCCTTTGACACCGTCCCCCACAGCAAACTGTTGGCTAAACTGTCAGCTCGTGGCTTGGACCACTACACTCTGTGCTGGGTTAGGAACTGGCTGGAGGGCTGAGCCCAGAGATTAGTGGTGAATGGTGCCACCTCCAGCTGGCGGCCAGTCACTAGTGGAGTCCCCCAGGGATCAGTGCTGGGCCCCTTCCTCTTTAATATCTTCATTGATGATCTGGATGAGGGGGTAGAGTCAGTCATCAGCAAGTTTGCAGATGACACCAAGTTAGGAACAGATGTTAGTCAGTTAGAGAGTAAAAAGGCTCTGCAGAGGAACCTCGACCGACTGGACAGATGGGCAGAGTCCAATGGGATGGCATTCAACAAGTCCAAGTGCCGAGTGCTGCACTTTGGCTACGGCAATCCCATGCAGAGCTACAGGCTGGGGTCGGAGTGGCTGGAGAGCTCCCAAACAGAGAGGGACCTGGGGGTGCTGATCGACAGCCACCTAAACATGAGCCAGCAGTGTGCCCAGGTGGCCGAGAAAGCCAATGACATCCTGGCCTGTGCCCAGGTGGCCAAGAGGGCCAATGGCATCCTGGCCTGCATTAGGAATAGTGTGGCCAGCAGGAGCAGGGAAGTCATTGTGCCCCTGGACTCTGCTTTGGTTAGGCCACACCTTGAGTCCTGTGTCCAGTTCTGGGCCCCTCAGTTTAAGGACATCAAAACACTTGAATGTGTCCAGAGAAGGGCAACAAGGCTGGGGAGAGGCCTTGAACACAAGCCCTATGAGAAGAGGCTGAGGGAGCTGGGATTGTTTAGCCTGGAGAAGAGAAGGCTCAGGAGTGACCTCATTGCCCTCTACAACAGCCTGAAAGGTGGTTGTAGCCAGGAAGGGGTTGGTCTCTTCTCCCAGGCAACCAGCACCAGAACAAGGGGACATAGTCTCAAGCTGTGCCAGGGGAGGTTTAGACTCGAGGTGAGGAGGAAGTTCTTCACCGAGCGAGTCATTCGTCATTGGAATGTGCTGCCCAGGGAGGTGGTGGAGTCACCGTCCCTGGAGGCGTTCAAGAGGAGATTGGACGTGGCACTTGGTGCCATGGTCTAGTCATGGGGTCTGTGTTGATAGGTTGGACTCGATGATCCTCGAGGTCTCTTCCAACCTTAGTTATACTGTGATACTGTGAAAATTGGGACCAAAATGTCATATAATATTTAATCTCATCTCTGCAGCAGCAAACTCTAAACTTACAATAGACCTTGTATCAGCCTCCAGTACCTGAAAGGAGCCTGCAAGAAAGCTGGGAAGGGACATTTTATAAGGGTTTGCAGTGATAAGATGAGAATGGATTGAATCCTGTGGAGGGCAGATTGAGACTTGAAATTAGAAAGGAATTCTTTACAGTGAGGATGGTGAGGCACTGGAACAGGTTGCCCAGGGAGGGCATGAATGCCACCTCCCTGGAGGTGTTCAAGGCCAGGCTGAATGAGGCCTTGAGTAACCTGGGCTAGTGGGAGGTGTCCCTGCCCATGATGATCTCTTAAGGCCCCTTCCAAAACATACCATTCTATGAATCTATGAATAGATAAAAAGCAAAGCTGGGAAGATTTGATTAGCTACAGAAGGGCTAAGTCAGTAAACCCAAGCCACCAAAAAAATGAGATGTCATCACCAAACCTCACACACAGACTTATCAGTGTGGAAAAACATGGTTTCCTTGATACACAGATTAGCAACAAGACACAGTTAGTGGAGTTATTTTCCAGTCACCCTCTCTAAAATTAGCAATTCAAAGGAAGGATAATAGCTTTCCTCCCATTTTCTTCTGAGGTGTACCATGTATTGAACAAGCAATCATAACAAAGCTTTGCCTTTATAGCTTTTCATTTCAGCAGTATTAGTTTGATGTCACCCATTAACAGTACTAACCTCAACACTTAAGAAGTGATCTTTGAATTAAATAATCACATCATGGGAGTTTTGTCATAAAAACCTTCAAAGCAGGCAAAAATAGGTTACACACAGGCACAACAGGATTACATGAATAAAACCACTTAGGCATGCAGCACTTACCTAAGTAACTTTAAATGGAGCATAAAACTTACAAGTAACATCAGACATCATGAGAAAACTTGGTTTTATTCTAAGACAGTGATAAAACATAATGGGAAGTTTATCTACAGACAATATTTTGCTGTTTGTTCATCTAGTACCATAAAAGGTGCTTACAAGAAAGCTGGGAATGGACCTTTTACATGGGCTTGTGGTGATGGGACAAGAAATACAGACAGTGAGATTGAGAGCACCATCAGCAACTTTGCATATGATACCAAACTCAGTGAAGCAGCTGACAAGTCTGAAGGACTTGAGGGGTGCCATCCAGAGGGACCGGCACAGGCTGGAGAGGTGGCTGAGGAGAATCTCATGAGATTCAACAAAGCAAAGTTAAGGCCTTGCATCTAGGTTGGGGCAACCCTCAATAGCAATCCAGGCTGGGGGATGATGAAACTGAGAGCAGTGCTGCAGAAAAGGGCTTGGGGACCCTGGTGGATGAGAAGCTGGCCATGAGCCAACAATGTGCACCTGCAGCCCAGAAGGCCAATGGCATCCTGGGCTGCATCAGAAGCAGCAAGGCCAGCAGAGCCAGAGAGGTGATTTTGCCACTCTGCTCTGCTAAGACCTCAGCTGGATTACTGCATCCAGCTCTGGGGCCCACAACACATACAGGACATGGACCTGCTGGAGCAAGTCCAGAGGAAGGACACCAAGATGATCAGAGGGCTAGAGTACCTATGAAAACAGGCTGAAAGAATTGGGGCTGTTCAGCCTGGAGAAGAGAAGGCTCTGGGGAGATCTTATAACTACATTTCAATATCTGAAGGGGACCTACAGGAAGGCTGGGGAAGGACTGCTTACAAGGGTTTGTAGTGATAGGATAAGGGGCAATGTTTTGAAACTGGAACAGGGTAGATTTAGGTTGGACATCAGGAGGAAGTTCTGCACAATTAGAGTGGTGAAATACTGGAACAGGTTGTCCAGGGATGTGGTGAGGCCTCATCCCTGGAGGCCTTCAAGATCAGACTTGCTGTGGCCCTGGGCAGCTCGATCTAGTTGGAGGTGTCCCTGCTGACTACAGGGGGTTGGACAAGGTGACTTTTGAGGGTCCCTTCCAACCCAATGCAACCTGTGAATCTGTGACTCCAGGTTATTTAAAATCAACTACACACTTTGGGCTTGAAACTGTTTTTCTTTATGTGCACCAAGATTTGACATCTGGGTAACAATTAACAAATTCTATTTTTAAAATGTAAATGAAACTGCAGTTCAACTTGCTAGGTATTAACTTTTCCAGTTTTGACATCACATATTGTTAGAACATATCTCATTGGTTTACAGTGGCTCATGGCCTCCAAAGCCAAGTTATCCTATTTCCACATCAAAGACAGGAAACCACTTTCTAAGCATATTTACCTCCTTTATCTCATCTAGAAGATTATTATCTTCCAAAGCTTGAAATTCTGAGCAATATGGAGAAATGGCTCAACAAGATTTAATTAGCAAGCAGGAGGGGAGCAAAACTGGAAAAACTGCTTTCAGCAGATTATAATCCTGTAAAAGCCAGGTTTTCATGATACATAAGGACACCTGCATTGCTATTAGCTTTGAATGCATTTCCCGCTGCAGCTGTTGCTGGGCAGATGTTGGGAAACTCAGCCAGCTGTAGAACCTTTCTGGCAGGCAAGGTAGGACTGGCCTGAGCACCTTGCACTAGAGCTTTAGATTTCTCTATTAGCATAGAAAATTACTTCCTTCCAAGTCTCTCCAGTCACTTATCATAGAATCATAGAATGGTCTGGGTTGGAAGGGGCCTCCAAAGGTCATCTAGTCCAGCATCCTCTGCAGTAAGCAGGTGCATCTTCAACTAGACCAGAGCTCTGTTGAGCCTCACCTTGAATAGGCCCCAACCACCACCCTACAGGTCTGGGGCAGAGTGGCTGGAAAGCAGCCTGATGGAAAAGGATCTGGGGGTGCTGGTGAATGTCAAGCTGAGCATAAGCCAGCAGTGTGCTCAGGTGGCCAACAAGGCCAATGGCATCCTGGCCTGTATCAAAACCAGTGTGTTCAGCAGGAGCAGAGAAGTGACAGCGCTCCTGTACTCAGCCCAGGTGAGGCCACGGCTTGAGTGCTGGGTTCAGTTCTGTGTGTCACAGGATGGGAAAGACATTGAGGTGCTGGAGGGTGTCCAGAGAAGAGCAATGAGGCTGGTGAGGGGTTTGGAGGGTGTCATATGAGGGATGGCTGAGGGAGCTGGGGTTGTTTCATCTGGAGAAGAGAAGGCTCGGGGGAGGTTGGAGCGAGGCTGGTGTTGGTCTCTTTTCCCAGGGAACCAGCAATAGGACAAGAGGAAATGGGCTTGAGTTGTGCCAACAGAGCTTTAGGCTGGAGATTAGGAAAAATTTCTTTGCTGCAAGAGTGGTGAGGGGTTGGAACAGGCTGCCCAGGGAGGTGGTGGAGTCACCATCCCTGGAGGTGTTCAAGAAGCTGTAGATGTAGTGCTTTAGAATATAGTTTAGTGGTCATGGTAGCTGGGTTATAGCTGGACTTAACGATCTTAAAGGTCTTTTCCAACCTTAATGATTCTATGATTTTAAGTATAATCTTTTTAATGTTTGAAGACACTGAACAATTTTGGATTTTGCCAATTAGATTTCTTGTTTATAAATCTAATGAGGTACAAAACTATGGATTCAGGTTCTGCCAGAGAAACCTTGTCTACAGTTATGCTAAAATTATGAATCAACATAGCAAAATGTGAAGAAGAAAACTGTTGTAAAGGGAAACATCTTTCATTTCCCAATAAAACATTCAGCAGCAAAAATGTCTGGGGACAGTTCTTAGCTCATATGCTTTTGTCATCAGCTCTGCCACCTTCTGAAGAGCGGACACACACATATTAGTGTTTTCAGCTGCTTTTGCTCAATTACATGGCTACATTCTGGGAGGGATATATGCTTCTGGTAATTAGAAACATATTCTCTTTGAACTTTACTGTAAGGGCACCTGCATGGGAAAAAGATTAAATCACCTCCTATACCAGTTTTAATCAAACTTTTTTATGTTTTAGCTAAGAGCCCTGATTGGAGCTGACTAGTGAAGCTGAGACAATGGTACAGGCACTTGGGCTTGAAAATAACTTGTTTCCAATGAAGGGTACCAAGGAAATATTGATAAAGAGTTAAGTAACTTTGTAAATGATTTATCCATAATGATGTTTACCAGACTTAAAACTTAATAGCGATGCTTAGCTGCTCTGTGGAACACCATGTACCTTACTCACTATGAGTCAGACTACAGCATCCAAACAGAACACGAGTGTGTGATCATATAAAGCATTTGTACTGTCAAAATAAGCTTAAGACTTCAATAAGGTATAATGAAAAAGCCAGAACTCTTGCCTGGTTTGTTTCCAGAATTGAACACTGGAAGCCAGCACTCTAGAGTGAAGATGAACAGTCTTGTTCACTGAATTCCATCTACTTTGGGAACCCGCTGTGAGGCTGGCACAGCACAGAGGTATTTGAATCATAATTTAACCTGCATGTTGTAAAGCACAATAGTTAGGGAAGATGTTTCAGCAGCTTTTGGCTGAGTGTATCATGCATGCATATGAAATATCAGATCTCAGTTCTTCATCCACAGATCTCAGCCAAACAAACCCTCCAAATCCCTATAAAACAGATTCAAACATAAGCAAAAGTATTATTATTCTCATCCTCCTATCGAGAAATTAGGTGGAAAGTTATTTGACTTACAGGAAGAAGTTCTTCACCATAAGGGTGAGGGTGACGAGACTCTGGAACAGGTTGCCCAGGGAGATGGTAGAAGCCACATCATTGCAAGTTTTTAAGGCCAGACTGGATGTGACTCTGGGCAACCTGATCTAGTGGAAAATGTCCCTGCCCATGGCAAGGACGTTGGAACTAGATGATCCTTGTCCCTTCCAACCCTGGCAATTCTGTGATTCTGTGACTTCATCACACAAACATGAGTAGTACAACCGTGAACCAGCAAAGCAAATAATGTCCTGAGCATCCATACAGCAGTAGTGACAGGTCTGTGTTACTAACCTCATGGTTAAATTACACCTGCTCTTGGATTTGATAATAATGTACTCATTATGAGACTGCAACACTTCATTTGTACATCCTGTGCCTTGAAGAATAGTCCTGTGCAAAGGGCATTTCAGTGTTAACATTTTCTGAATACTGTTTCATAAAAGGTGTCAGAGCACCAGAGGTGCTGGGATGGTGGCAGGGGCACCCCACAGGGTGCACCCCAGGACAGGGCCTGGAAGCTGGAAGGCACCAGGGCAGCCCCAGTCCTTGATATGGGACAGCTACTAGGGGATGATGGTGGGGATAGATTGAGGCTGGGACATGGGCCTGGTGTAGGGGCCCATGGCCAGGCAGGGCAGGGCTGTGGGGAATGGGAGACTGTCTTGGCTGGGGCATCATTAAGGCAGGGGCCACAATGAGGCATGGAGTAGTGGATGGGATGTGTGGAGTCCTGGGCATGGGCAGGGCTCCACAGAGAAGCAGGGCTGGCAGTGCTTCAGGGCCATGACACAAGGCATCTGATGATGCCTTTTTTTTTCCAATTCAGTCAATATCATATATTTTAAAATAAAACAATGTAAAAAAATGTATTACAGAAGTCAACTTAACTATATAGATACATTTAAAAAGAGTTGTAATTGTCTTTGATATCCTTTTTTTGTTGATACTTTGATATTTTTCTTCATCATACTTGGATTCTTGGCTATGACTTCATACCTGTTTTCAGGGATGTGAGATCAAAGCTAGAATAGCTCACATTCACATGATGAATCCAGTGTCTTACACCATTTATGCTATGCTCTTTTGTCCATTTTTCCCATCCCTGACTTGCTGTTTCACTTCCTTCTTGGCTTGTGTACTTTTCTCACAGGAACTTCTGTTAATTGCTGTGTGACCCTCTGCTGTGGGGTTCAGCTGTCTGAGATCCACAGCCCCAGTTTGTACAACCCCTCTGCTCGACCTTGGCTCCAGTTCACTGAGAAAATACTTGTTTAGGTGTGAGAAAGCAGGCAAGCTAAAATTAGGCAAGATAGGGAAAGCAAAAACAGATGGAAGTACAACCATTGCAGCTTAACAGTTAACAGCTCCAGGACTCAAAGGGAAAAGTACTGACGTAAAACTGGAAGACCTTTCCCTCCTGCCAGCTCCAGGGAACTGGAAGACAGTCACTCAGCAGCAGCAGCAGCAGGGCAGGTCAGCCCCTTCAGAGGAGTCTGGCCCTTCCCCAGCAGACCAGCAGCTTGTCTGGCTAGAGAGAACTCAGCTGCTCTAAAAGGGGTTAAGGCACATTAATACCTAAGGTAGGAGCTAGTCTGTCATCAACTGCATTACCCAACAAGCAATCCCTTTGTACCCTTCAGTCGTATTTTGCTATAGAGTCTCTGCTCATAGTGAAAGCTGCCTAAACAAAGTGAAGAAGGGTTTGTAGTGTCTATGGAAGGAAGCTCTTTGATTGTAAAGCTAGCAGAACATTTTCTGTCCTTTGAGAAATTAGACTAAAAAACAATTACAATTAGACTACAAGAAACTTCTAACAATAAACTGTAAAAAACACAGAATCACAAAATGTTAGGGTTTGTAAGGAACCTTGAAAGATTATCTAGCCCAACTCCCCTGCCAGGGCAGAATCACCTAGGGCAGGTCACACAGGAACACATCCAGGAGGGTTTTGAATGTCTCCAGAGGAGACATTCAGTCTGCAGAAGAGAAGGCTCTGAGGTGACCTCATTGTGGCCTTCCAGTATCTGAAGGGGGCCTACAGGAAGGCTGGGGAAGGACTTCTCAGGATCTCAGGTAGTGATAGGACTAGGGGGAATGGAATGAAGCTGGAGGTGGGGAGATTCAGGCTAGATGTGATGAGGAGGTTCTTCACCATGAGAGTGGTGAGACCCTGGAATGGGTTGTCCAGGGAGGTGGTCGAGGCCCCGTCCCTGGGGGTGTTTAAGAGCAGGCTGGATGAGGCTCTGTCCAGCCTGATCTAGTGTGGGGTGTCCCTGCCCATGGCAGGGGGGTTGGGACTAGATGATCCTTGTGGTCCCTTCCAACCCTGAATGAAACTATGAAACTATGAAACTCCATGTCTCTGAACAGCCTGGTCCAGGGTTTTGCCACCCTCACAGCAAAAAAGTTTTTCTTTATGTTCACATGGAACCTTCTACTCTCCAGCTTACACCAATGAGAGCGTTTAATGTCTTCATGGTGTCATCTCAAAATTCACCATTAGTGACTGAAAAAGTAAAGATACTTCCTTAATTTTCAAAGCAACATAATTTTTAGAATGTAAGCCCCCTTTCCTCTGCACCCACAAAATGTTAACACCTTTGCATCCCCAGTTTGGTTGCTGATATGCATTCTCAGGGGAAAAAAGAAAAGGCATTTTACTGAAAAAGATTTGCTGTGAAAATGACATAGGCTAAGCCATGATGGCTCTAGAAAACTGAGGTCCTTAGAAACCATCCAGCACTAAGGGAAAAATTCACACAGAAACTCATTTTTATTTACTGGCCCCCAGATTCTCAGTGTAAGCAACTAATAAAACTACATCTAAATCAGTATGGAGTGACACAAATCATTGTGATGAAATCCTGTTAAATTCCTGCAGGTACATGGAAATGTCTAAACTCAGAATGTCCAAACTCTTGGAAATTGATGTTAGCCCTTAATTTCCCTTTCTTGAAACTAAGACTTTAAGCACAGTGACTGTGACTTCTCAGTGAGAAAGTCTCTGACATAGGATCATAGAATGGTATGGGTTGGAAGAGACACCTTCCACTAGATCAGGTTGCTCAAAGTCCCGTCCAACCTGCCCTGGAGCACTTTCATGGAAGGGATATCCATAACCTCTCTGGGCAACCTGTTCCACAGCCTCACTACTCTTACAGTGAAGAACCTCTTGCTTACATCTAATCCAAATCTACCTTCTTTCAGCATAAAACTATTACCCCTTGCTCAATCACTACACTCCCCAATAAAGAATCCCTCCCCATCCTTCCTTTAGGCCCTCTTTAAATACTGGAAGTCTGCTATAAGGTTTCCCCAGAAATTAAATCAGGTTCTGTCCAGGTTATTGAATGCTGTCCTTTAAATCCCACTCCAGACTTCTCTGGGATTCCTGCTTTTCACATTTTCCTTGATATTCACTGGTATTTCCAAGTCATCCATATAGTATTATGAGGTTTAATGAAAAACTATTCTTATACAGACATATTTTATTACAAATGAAAGAGAAAAGTTTATATACATATATATATATATAACATAATAGCAGGGGAAATGCAGCATTTGGGATAAAGGAATGACAGAAATTACAAAACCTCTATTTCATGTAATGTGTCAATTCTTCCACCTTCCCTTTTTACTGTATGAGAACTTAAAACTCCTTAATCCTGTCTTCATAATGGAATAATGCAGAGGATATCTATGGGACTATTTTTAACTCAAAGCCAAAGTAAATCTTTCCAGGGTAAGATTTTTTCCTTTTAATTATGTCTGTAGTTTGTATGCTCATATTCTGTTGTGAACAGCATTACTTCTGTCTCATGAGACTTCTCAATGGGAAGGACTGGAGTGTGCTCTACAAACATCATATCCCACAACATCCTTACGATAAGATCTTTCTGTGTCTTTGCAGATAAGTAAATTCATACAATACATGCCAGGCAGGAAGTCAGTGACAGATGATTTGGAACTCAGACTCCTGGACTCTGTCAGATTAAAATCTTAAAAAAAAAAAAAAAGGTGCAGAAACTCAATTCTGGAAGGAAAAAGAGAGTGCCAAAACACGCAAATAAACTTGAAAGAGCATAAATAAAAATGCTGGGAGTCGGTTTGCTGGTTGCTGTTATTGCTGTTGTTGTTTTTATAAATTCAAACAAGATTATATGATTGTCTACCAAAACATAATGGTTTCAGATCATAGAAGCATAGAATTATCAGGGTTGGAAGGGACCTCAAAGATCATCTAGTTCCAAGCCCATGGCAGGGACACTTCACACTAGATTAGGTTGCCCAGAGCCACATCCAGCCTGGTGTTAAAAACTTCCAAGGATGAGGCTTTCACCACCTCCCTGGACAACCTGTTACAGTGTGTCACCACCCTCATAGGGAAGAACTTCTTCCTAATGTCTAATCTAAATCTCCCCTCCTCTAGCTTGGATCCATACTTCCCAGCCCTATCACTACCTGACAATCTAAAAAAAGTCCCTCCCCAGCTTTCTTGTAGCTCCCTTCAGATCACTGGAAGGCCACAATGAGGTCTCCTGGGAGCTTTCTCTTCTCCATACTGAACAACCCCCACTCTCTCATAGGAGATCACCCTCATGGACCTTCTCTGGATGTGTTCAGTAAAAGTGGAATAATTTTTCACATGAATGCAAGAATCAGGACAGAATAACAGCAACACTCAGGTATCTCATTTAGTCCCTTATTATGTTAGTCCTTGCAGTTTCTGCTGCTGCTAATAATCACAGGATGCTGACATGTATATAAACAGAGTTTGCCAATCCAAGCAAACTGTAGTAAGCAAGCTATAATTTACAGTCCCAAGATGTTGACAGACCATTTCACAAGCCAACAAAACATTACTTTCCTTCCTAGCTTCAAAGCCTGAAAGGAGGACATAGAGTTCTGTGCAAGTCAGTGGGATGCTGGAAAGCTAAGGCATAAGCTAAACTGCTGGTTACAAAGCTGCTGGCCATCATTCAGGAGGGAATATCACAGATTTAACTTCGACAAAGCAGCTGGCAACAGGGTGGTTTTCCACACAAGCTGTGAAAAATAGGCTGAGAAGGTGTGAGGGCACTCAGCCTGGTGCCCAGCTGTGTGTCATTTTTGTGCACTACCAGTTTGGTAGAACAGCAACATTTTATCCACGGATATTGCATCGTGTATCTACTTCTGTGCCTTGGGCAGGTATTTTCCTTACAAGAGAAGTGTATCACTTTGAAATGTTGGTATTTCAGGGCAGGATTTAGAAAATTCTTGTGTAAATGTATTTCTGGTAATTGCATGAAGTTGGAATCTTAAAATGTCTCTAATTGCTATGGGAAGCCTAGTCTGGAAAATACCATGGTTTTTTTTTTTTTCATGTGTCTCAAAAAGACCAAAAAGAATGGATAATGTATTAATGATTTCTGATTGCTTTAAAGAAATAGGTCTTCGTTCCGAGCCATGGGAAAACAGTAACCTTCATTCTAAGCCTCTAACCTCAGGACAATGGGTGATTATTGTTGGAAAAGGCCCAGAGGAGGGCCGCAAAAATTATCTGAGGGCTATAGCACCTCTCCTACAAGGGCTGGCTGAGGGAGTTGGGGTTGGTCAGCCTGGAGAAGAGAAGGCTCCTGGGAGGCCTTATTGCAGCTCTTCGATACTTAAAGGGAGCCTTTAAGAAAGATGGGGACAATCTTCCAGCAGAGCCTGTTGTGACAGGACAAGAGGTTTAAAATGAAAGGAGGGGAGATTTAGACTAGAGAGAAAGAAAAAGTTTTTTACCCTGAGGGTGGTGAAACACTGGTACAGGTTGCCCAGAGAGTTGGTAGATGCCTCATCCCTAGAAACATTCAAGGTCAGGTTGGACAGGGTTCTGAGCAACCTGCTCCCTGCTCCCTGCAGGAGGGTTGGACTAAATGACCTTTAAAGGTCCCTTCCAACCCAAAGCATTCTACAATGTTATGATTTCAAAGCTATCACAGAGCAAAGGCTACCCCAGCACAGTGCTGGATGTCTAGTGACAGAAACTGTCTGGATCTAAAAGAAAATTCACAGTTCTGTTCTGTTCACTTGCATGTTTAAAATACCAGCAACAATCTATGTGTGTTCTGCTGCATCCTTCTAGTCAAACAGAACAATCCCGCTTGCACTCTGCAGCTGCTAACTTGTGCCAGTCTCCAGTGCCCACCCAGCTGCCCTGCTCCTGGATGAGATGGTGGGATGGGCCCTGGCTGTCAAGCCTGATTGTCACAGACCTCCATGGAGAGCCCCCTCTGCCCTCTTGGGGGGGGGCACTGAGACCACTGGCCTGAGGGTTTCTCCCTTCATGTTACTCAGTCTCAGAGGCTTGGGTGTTGGTGAACATCCCAGTGGCAAACTCTTCAGATCTTCTGCCCATGTACCACAATGGAAAGATATCCTGCGTGGAAGATTGTGAATGTAATATGGTTTAAGTTCTGCATAACATACTGCAGCAGATCACTTTCAAAAGAGGACAACTTTGCTTTATGCAGAGGGCACAGAGAGAGATGCAATACAAAACTCATAATAGCTTCCAGCTATGGAGTTTGGGTTTCTTTAATACACTGTCTGTTTTTTATCAGAGCTATTACATTAGCACCCCACAATCTACTTGTATCCTGTTGGCTCTGCAAATAGAGCTCTGCAGATGTTTGCTATTATCCGCAATTTAGAAACTATTTCAGCAAAGAAAAAAAAACACCCTGGGAATTATGTACCCTCTTTGTCAAAGGGCTCTTGAAGACGCAGTTTCTGCTGCTGCTAATAATCACAGGATGCTGACACGTATATGTCAGAAACACTGCAAAGAAACAGAAGTTTGTTCTCAGGTCCATCTAAAGGAATATACATTTTTTTCTCATTAAAGAAAAATTGAATTATTTTTATTTTTAGTTTTTTTTATTCAGCACTCAAGTTCATTACAACCTCTGCAGCAATCTGATCTAGTTGAGGATGTCCCTGCTTACTGCAGAGGGGGCTAGACTAGATGACTTTTGAAGGTCCCTTCCAACCCAGACCATTCTATGATTCTATGAAGTGTCATCGCTTACAGGACACTACCCTACCAGGCTAACAGGTAAAGGCTGTGGGACATTGCTCATGCCAAGGAATCACTGCTTTAGCAACTGTAATGTGTCAGCTACTGACAAAGCTGAAAATCCTGAAATAAGAAAGATAATTCTAATTATTAGTGCTAAGAACCATGACACTTCTTCAAACAGAACTGAGAAAACCTCATGGTAAAGTGTATTCCTGTTGAACTTTACATCTGCTGTGGGTTCAGAGCCTATCAGACATGTAAGCCACTCACTCCATACCCCTGGACGCTATTTCCTTATTAATTAGTGAACAATAATTAGTGATAATAAGTGAAGCTTGCTCTCAGATCCTGTGTTCCGTACAGCTCCATCAAGATAAAGACAAACTTCTTGTCAAACAAGCTGATGTAAATTCCAAAAGCATTATTTCTTTGGCTGGCAACTGTCTTTCTCTGTCAAATTAAAACAAAAGCTGTAAACACAGCTTTTCTGTGGCAGGTCTAAAAATCATCAAGATGTACAAGTAATGTTCATTTTAATTACTGTGATCAGGTCCTTCAGAATCCACTAGTAACTTTGTGTGTCACTTCAACTCATTGCCTGTCTATTGACTCAAATTAGAAGGTTCCTCTTTGCCTGGCAGAATCTGCTGCACACCAAGAAAACCTCTAAATTTATCTGACCACACAATTCCTAAAGTGTTTTGACTGAAATTACACCACTGACTATGTTAAATAACAGCAATTTAAAGCATATTTTCCCTCCTTTTTTCTTGTTCTTTTCTTCTATATGCTGGATATTTTTGCTAGGAAATGATGTGGCTAAGTTGGAGAGAAAGCACTGTTGGATATGTCTTTACATTTCCTCTGGCTCTCCCAAAAATAACATTGAATATCCTCTGGTTCCTATAGTCAGAGAAACAGTCAAGTTTTCTGGCAGCCAGCAGAAGAGTGAAAATTAAGGTATAATAAAGCTAAATACAAATCTTACACAGGACAGCTCCCTGGAGTTTCATACATTGCTTTTGCATGAATTATTCTCTTGGAGTTTCAAACTAGATCAAATCAGCACCATATAGAAAAATCACTGCTGTAAGCATAACAGAATCTGTAAACCTTTCTTAAAGGAAAGCAACACAAACCAAAGCATGGCATTAATTAGCCCCATAAAGACTGTCAAATGACGTCATGGGCACAGGTCTGACAACTGCCAAATGAAGAAAAACAAAACCAAGTCAGAAAGATAACTTCCAGTAAAAATAATCAGTGCCAATTTTATTGCACTAAGGTAAAAGCTGTATAAGAGCATTAGAAATTATCTCCCTTCCATTCCCATTTCTTTTCCTGCAGTACTTCTCAAGATTTCAACAGTATCCACTGTGCTTTTTGCTTATTATCCTTCTGTCTACCTTTTGCATACCTCCTGACCAAAGTTATCCTTTTTCTTCTCTAATTATCTTTCTTACTCTATACTCCAGTATGCTAAGTAATCACAGAATCACAGAACATGAGGGGTTGGAAGGAGCCTCCAGAGACCATCTAGTTCAAAGCAGAGTTTGAGTTGACAAAGCAGAGTTTGAGTTGACAAAGCAGAGTTTGAGTTGAATCTAGCCAGGGAGATTAAAGGGAATACTAAGAACTTTTACAGGTATATTAATGGGAAGAAGAAGATTAGGGAAGGTGTGGGCCCCCTCAGAAAGGAAAATGGTGACATGGTCACCTGTGATGAGGAAAAGGCTGAGGTACTTAATAACTTCTTTACCTCAGTCTTCACTGCAAGGGCCTCTAGCCACACTCCTGATGTTATGGAAGTCAAAGCCAGGGACGGGGAGGAAGAACTGCCCATTGTAAGTGCAGATCAGGTTCGTGATCATCTGAAGAACCTGAAAGTGTTCAAGTCCATGGGACCCGACGGGTTACACCCACGGGTACTGAGAGAACTGGCAGATGAGGTTGCTAAACCCCTCTCTATTATATTTCAAAAGTCCTGGCAGTCTGGTGAAGTCCCCACAGACTGGAAAAGGGGAAACATTGCCCCCATCTTCAAAAAGGGCAAGAAGGAGGAACCAGGGAACTACAGGCCAGTCAGTCTCACCTCTGTGCCTGGAAAGATCATGGAACAGATCCTCCTGGAGTCACTACTCGCTCAAAAGAATAGTGAAGAGGTGATTGGGAACAGTCAGCATGGCTTTGCCAAGGGCAAATCCTGCCTGACCAACCTGGTGGCCTTCTATGAGCAGGTGACAAAATTAATAGATGAGGGGCAAGCAACTGATGTCGTTTACCTGGACCTGAGCAAAGCCTTTGACACTGTTCCACACCACATCCTGGTCTCCAAACTGGTGACACATGGGTTTGATTGGTGGACCACTAGATGGATAAGGAACTGGCTTGATGGCCGCACCCAAAGAGTGGCTGTCAATGGCTCCATGTCCCAGTGGAGGCCAGTGACAAGTGGAGTCCCTCAGGGATCAGTCCTGGGACCTGTCTTATTCAACATCTTTGTGGGGGACATGGACAGTGGCATTGAGTGCACCCTCAGCAAGTTTGCTGATGACACCAAGCTGTGTGGGGCAGCAGACACGCTGGAGGGAAGGGAGGCCATCCAGAGGGACCTTGACAGGCTGGAGAGGTGGGCACAGGCCAACCTCATGAAGTTCAATAAGAGCAAGTGCAGGGTCCTGCATCTGGGTCGAGGCAATCCCAGGCACAAATACAGGCTGGGCAGTGACTGGCTGGAGGATAGCCCTGAGGAGAGAGACTTGGGGGTGCTGGTGGACAAAAAGCTCAACATGAGCTCTCAATGTGCACTTGCAGCCCGCAAAGCCAATCAGATCCTGGGCTGCATCAGGAGAAGTGTGGCTAGCAGGTCAAGGGAGGTGATCCTCCCCCTCTACTCAGCCCTGGTGAGACCCCACCTGGAATACTGTGTCCAGTTCTGGAGCCCCTATTACAAGAGGGATGTGGAGGTGCTGGAACGTGTCCAGAGAAGGGCCACGAGGATGATCAGAGGGCTGGAGCACCTCTCCTATGAGGACAGACTGAAGGAGTTGGGGCTGTACAGTCTGCAGAAGAGAAGGCTCCGAGGTGACCTAATTGTCGCCTTCCAGTATCTGAAGGGGGCCTACAGGAAGGCTGGGGAAGGACTTCTCAGGATATCAGGTAGTGATAGGACTAGGGGGAATGGAATGAAGCTGGAGGTGGGGAGATTCAGGCTGGATGTGAGGAGGAGGTTCTTCACCATGAGAGTGGTGAAACCCTGGAATGGGTTGTCCAGGGAGGTGGTCGAGGCCCCATCCCTGGGGGTGTTTAAGAGCAGGCTGGATGAGGCTCTGTCCAGCCTGATCTAGTGTGGGGTGTCCCTGCCCATGGCAGGGGGGTTGGAACTAGATGATCCTTGTGGTCCCTTCCAACCCTGAATGAAACTATGAAACTATGAAACTATGAAACTATGAAACCCCCCTGCCAGATCAGGACCACCTAAGGTAGGTCACACAGGAATACATCTAGGCAGGTTTTGAATGTCTCCAGAGAAGGAGACTCCACATCTCTGGGCAGCCTGCTCTAGGTTTCCAGCACCCCCACAGTGAAAAATGTTTTTCATTGTGTTCATGTAGAACCTTGTCTGCTCCACCTTTTGCCCCTTGTCCTGTCACTGGACATCACTGAGCAGAGCCTGGCTCCGTCCTCCTGGCACTGCCCTTCACATCTTTATAAACATGACTGAGGTCGCCCCTCAGGCTCTTTTTCTGCAGCTCCCTCAGTCTTTCCTCACAAGGGAGACATTCCACTGCCTTCAGCATATTCGTGTCTCTGTGATGGACTCTTCCAAGCAGTTCCCTGAGGTTCTTCTTGGACTGAGCAGCCCAGAACTGGACACAATATTCCAGATGCGGCCTCAGTGGAGAACCTACTGAACACATCCTTTCTAATCCATCCCAGGATGCCCTTGGCCTTCTTGGCTACCAGGGCACTGTTAGCAATCTATAAGTGATCTTCTAATATTCCCCCCCCCATCCCCCCCCCCCCCCGATCAAATGTTCATGGTAGAAAGAACAGAGACTTAAAAACACCTTGAGATTTCTGTAGACCTCATCTTTTATTATAGTCCTTATTTCTTTAGCACACCACATGCCCTTCTCACTGTACTTTGTCACTCAGCTTCCATGCAAGAATTGTCTTTTATAAGCATATCACATTTTAGACAGTAAAGCTGCTCTATAAATTATATCAATGAATATTGCATAGTGTTGTGTGTGTGAGTGCACAGAAATTCAGTCACCAAGCTGTAAATACACAGCGACTCCGTCAATTTCAAAGCAATGTAGCTCAACAGCAGTGGACAGGCTTGCAGAAGATGAGTTTGGATTGCAAAATGCAACCATTAGAGCAATCAGATTCCATTATTTGCAGACACAATAAACATCAAAACTGACACAGAGGACTTAAAGGATGTGCAAATACCTTTATTCAAATCTATGCAAAACTATATAAAAGTTTCTTCCACTTTAAAAGTCATTTAAAGCCCACTGTGAACTGAGTAAGAGAACAGGATTACACTAATTTAACAGTTACTTGGATATTTTCATCTTCTCTCATATGGATTTTCCACTAAGGGATTGATGGGGTAAATTGTTTTCATTGTGTCAGTCTAGACAGCAGGCAGATTAGGATCAAAGCAGATGCCAGCTCTCATTTGGTCAGGCATACAGACACCACTCAGCTAACTGTGAAATGCTGTGGAACAGAAATTCTCTGTATTCAGTGAATAGTTCTCAGAGTTTACCTGAAACAGACATCAGCTATTTAGTCCTTCTCCTATTGATGGGGGCAGGAGGAGCAGGGAAAAAACCAAACAAGCTAAATAGTTACATAAAGATGTGCAAGGCTGCATAATCTTTTAGAGGAATGAAGGTAAGAAAAGGATTTGTCTACCGAGGGCTAGAGTCAGGTACTTTTGAATTAAAACCATAGAACTGTGGAATTGTTTTGGCTGTAACAAACCTCTATTATCAAGTCCAGCCACCAACCTAACACCACCATGGCCATTAAACCATGTCTCAAGTAGTGCCACGTCCACAGTTATGTGAGGTTTTGACCTTTTTCTCAGCCAATAAACTTACAATATGGTAGTTGGCTTTTCCAAAGTGCTGGACAACTCTGGGGATTGTTTGATGAATTCCAACATGCTATAGCTATAAAGCATTAAAAGAAGGGGAGGTTGTCACCAGGCCAGGTATGGCCCAGTGAAGAAGTTAATGAAGAGTCATTTTTATTGCTAGAGGAGAACATGTATCTACATAGGTGTAGATAGACACATGCACACACTCAGAGCAGCCCAACAAGGCAACTGCAATGTTTGCTGCTGGTAGACACTGTCATTAGAAGAGAGTTGCACACTGAAGTCAAAGGAATGGAATTGTAATTGGAAAGTCTCCAATTAGACCTCAAACATTTGCATGTACGGCTAAGGAAACAAATTCTAGTACAGAAGAGAAAGGCCTATGTAAGAACTTTACAGAGAAGTCAAAACTGAAAAGGAGCAGATCACTGAATCACAGAATGGTCAAGGTTGGAAGGGACATCTGGCGGTCATCTGGTCCAGTTTTCCTGCCAGCTCAAGCCAGTTGCTCAGGACCATGTCCAGACAGGTTTTGAGTATCTCCAAGGTAGGAGATTGGTAGGTAATGCTTGCTCACACTCCGTGAGAAAATGCTTCCTCACATTTGGAAGGAACCTCCTACTCCAGTGTGTGCCCATTAACTCTGACCCTGTCACTGGGCATCACTGGAAAGAGGCAGGCTCTGTCCTTTTTGTAGCCTCCCTTTGGGTACTTGTACACATTCATAAGATGACCCTGAGCCTTCTCTTCTCCAGGCTAAACAGTCCCAGACCCCGAAGTTTTTCCAAAAAGGTTTCTCAGCTGGATTACCTGACCTTCCAGGACCTGCAGATCTGTGCTGAAAGAAAAACAAGGTAGCTGAAAAAATGTAACAGGTTTGAAAGGAGGAAAGCTACAGAAGTTGTCCAGCACAGAGGTCCTTCTCCCCCTCCTCTCTGCCCTGCCAAGTTCACACCTGCAATACTGTGTCCAGTTGTGGGCTCGCCAATTCAAAGGAGACAGGGATCTGTTGGAGAGAGTCCAATAGAGAGCTATGAGAATGATGAAGGGACATGAACATCTCTCCTATGAAGACTGATAGACCTGGGGCTGTTTAGTCTGGAAAAGGCTGCGAGGGGATTTATTAACATCTCTAAATATCTGAGGGGTGAGTGCCAAGATGAAGGTGCCAGGCTTTTTCTGGTGGTGCCCAGTAATAGGACAAGAACAGGGATATGCTGGAATGTAGGAAGTTCCACCTCAACATGAAGAGAAACTTTACTGTGACGGTGGGAGAAACATGGAGCAGGCTGCCCAGAGAGGTTGTGGAGTCTCCTTCTCTGGAGCCTTTCTAAACCCACCTGGATGTGTTCCTGTGTGACCTGCCCTAGGTGATCCTGTTTTGGCAGGTAGGTTGGACTGGATGATCTCTGGAGGTCCCTTCCAACCCCCACCATTCTATGATTCTATGACAGAGACATGCAGCAGCAAGGAGCAAACCAATGCTTTTCATCACGGTGCTGAAGGAGGGTTGCTGCTTCAGCACCATCACTATGGGATGCGCACTATCCAGCGCTGACAACATATCAGGTGGCACACGTTCTTGTGCTGAAAATCACTGTCCTAGAAATAGAGCATTGACTTTACTGAAGGAGTTTGGCCAGCCCAAACTCTATAAACCACTGGGGTCCCGTCACAAAGGCAGGGTGTTACAACCGCTCCCCTGCTCTAAAGGCTCTAAAGACTCGGGACTCGGAGAGTGGGACGGAGGGAGCATAGCTGCCTTTAGACCCCTCAAGCAGAACCGCAGCCTCTTCTTCCTCTAGCCCCGCGGCACCGCGCCTGCGCACTGCGGAAAGGTCGGCACCGCGGCGCGGCGCTTCCCCTTCCGGACGCGCCGGGGCTTCTGTCAACATGGCAGCGCCTGGCGGGCGGCAGCCGCGGTGGTGGTTCCTCTGGGCGGCAGGTAACTGCGAGCCCTGCCGGGCTAGGGGCTGTGGGCGATCAGGAAAGATCGCGGGGCTTTGGAGGCGGGAGAAGGGCCGCTGCGCGGCCGGGAGAGGTGCGGGGCAGCGGGGGAGGCTGGTGGCTGCGGGAGACCATTGAGGGGTGAGGGGAGGGGGCGCGCAGGCCGTGAGGCTGTCAGCTGGCGTGGGTGAGCGGCCCCGGCGCCGTTTGGACGTCGCTCACGGTACGCTTTTCCTTACCTCCCAGCGCTTGCACATGTGGTGGCATCGGGTGCGGGTTTTGTGGTGGATCTAGATGAGTCGTAAGTATTGAGATGTTCTGCTTTATTGATTGAATATTGTCTTTTTGCGGGGTTGGGGGGGGGAGGTGTCTGACCCCAGACTGACAGCTTCGTGCAGAGGGTGGCTGTCAAGGATACATTTGCCGTAACAGGAATGGCAGAAAGGTTGTGGCCTGCATTAAGTAGGTGCAATTAATGAAGCTGAGGAACACTTCCAATTTTGCCGTTTAAAAAAGAAAAAAATAAGTTTTCAGAATAAAGAATAAGCCAAAACCAGGTTGGAAGAGACCTTCAAGATCATCGCGTCCAACCCATCAACCAATCCAACCCACCCAAACAGCTTGCTTTCACTCTTATTACGGCTGCTGTTGCTAAAGCGTGCTCAGGCTTCTTTGCTCTTTCTTTTTGGTGAGTATATTGCTGGACTAATACCTCCCCCAGAGGAAAGCTGGTTGCATTTAACCAAACTCTTCATTAGAGTTTGCTGCGTAGCTGCCACAAGGTGCTTGGAGAATAAATTCATTCATGCATGGCCAGAAACAAAAAGAGAGGAGGCCTGCATGAGTAGTTCATGGCTGCTTGAAGTGCCAGTTACATGCCCGTGTACGAATCTGCTCTTATGACAGATTTAGCCTGCAGACTGAAGATGTTGAAATAGCTAGTCCTGCCCTTAACGTGGTTGTGTCTTAGCTTGTGTGGTTCCTTGTTGTACCAGTTTGATGGTTATGCACTTGCTGTTCCCAAGAGGAAAAAAACAGCTTTCTAGAAATGATTACTTTTATTTTTCAGTTCAGCAGGTTGATCTACAGTACTACAAAGCAACGTGGCTGTTAGAATTTAAATAGGAGGTTTAGAAAATACTAGCTGGTAGGGGAGGAGAAGGTGGCTTTAGATGGTTGCCTGGTTTAAAAGTCAAAAGGGGGATTTTCGTGATGGTTCAAATCATGACAGATTGTACCATAGAGGTAAACAGTCAGAAAACCACTCAGTTTTTTCACCATACCGCTTATTTATCTGGAACAGATAATCATAGGGTTGAATGAGGTGCAGTGGAATTATGGGGGCGAGAATGGGAATGTGTGGAAGGGGTACAAAAAACATACATCAGCATCTAGGACTGCTGTTTAAAGCATTGTGAAAAAGCAACAAGCACAGGAACTGCCTGAACTTGTTTTTCAAACCTTGTTTTGGAAGCATGCCTCATCCTTTCAAGGTCTGAAGTGAATAAAATGGATGCACCCAGTGGGAGGTGGGTGAGAAGGGAGACATGGAGGAATAGAAACAGCAGTGGAGTTGTTTTAAGGCCCTTGGAATTGTGACCTTAGTTGTCTTAGTTTTCATGCTGGTTTCCTTTAACTGTTAATGATTGTAGGGTGCATGGATTAAGTGGAGGTTGAGACTACATTTGATCATGTAGTGCCAAATGTTGAGAAGTCATATGTTGGAAACAAATCTCATCCAAGGATTTGTAACACCTTTATCATCTTTCCACCATATCGAATTGAATCAAATCAAATCGAATAGAATAGAATTCACCAGGTTGGAAAAGACCTTTGAGATCGAGTCCAACCTATCACCCAACACAATCTAATCAACTAAACCATGGCACCAAGTGCCTCATCCGGTCCCCTCTTAAACACCTCCAGTGGTGGTGACTCCACCACCTTCCTGGGCAGCCCCTTCCAATGGCAAATCACTCTTTCTGTGAAGAACTTCTTCCTAAGTATTTAAATACCCATTTGTACAAAGACTTCTGTTTTCCTTCAACAGTATCTTGAGCTTCCTTAATATTGTCTAATTTAATCCTTGGCATTACCTAAACTAGAATGAGTTGAGATAGTTGTTCTCTTGTCACACTTCAGATTTGGGTTTCTGTGGAAACTGATCAAATAGTTGCTTTTAAACAACTGGTACAACTTGCAATTTATCATTGCAAGAACTACAGTGTTCCTTGAAACATTTCAGGCCAGAGTTATTAATTCCCACCGGAATGTCCTGCTTCCAGGTGTTTCTTTTCCTCTTTTCTTTGATATCTGCTGGGTTTTTAAGATTTCAGTCTACCTTTCCCAGTGCTTCTCAGTGGCTGGGGGAGGAGAACGTTTCATTGTGAGTTCTTTTACACACCAAAAGTGATATTCTCTTAAACTGCATCATGGACTGGGATCTTCTGGTTCAGTTTTAGCATGGAGAATAGGAGGCTCAGGGGTGACCTCATTGCCCTCTACAACTACCTGAAAGGTGGTTGTGGCCAGGAGGGGGTTGGTCTCTTCTCCCAGGCAACCAGCACCAGAACAAGGGGACACAGTCTCAAGCTGCGCCAGGGGGGGTTTAGACTCAAGGTGAAGAGGAAGTTCTTCACCGAGCAAGTCATTCGTCATTGGAATGTGCTGCCCAGGGAGGTGGTGGAGTCGTCGTCCCTGGAGGTGTTCAAGGGGAGATTGGACATGGCATTTGGTGCCATGGTCTAGTCATGAGGTCTGTGTTGATAGGTTGGACTCGATGATCCTCGAGGTCCTTTCCTACCTAAGTTAATACTGTGATACTGTGAGTAGCTGCTTTCTGCCTCTTGCGGCATAACTAATTATGTGACATTTTAATTGGAAGTTAGCTGGAGCTTCATTAGAGCTCTCAAGAGATGCTTGAACATCTCTCCTATGAAGGAGGACTGAGAAAACTGGGGCTGTTTAGTCAGGAGAAGGCTCACAAGGGATCTTTATTCATGGCTGTGAATATCTGAGGGGTAGGTGTCAAGGTGAAGGTGCCAGGCTCTTTTTGATGGTGCCCAATAATAGGAGAAGGAGCAATGGATATAAGCTGTAACACAGAAAGCTCCATCTCAACATGATGAAAAACTTCTTTACTGTGAAGGTAACAGAGCCCTGGAACAGGCTGCACAGAGGAGTTGTGGAGTCTCCTCTGAAGGCTTTCCAAACCTGCCTACATGTATTCCTCTGTGCACTGCCTTAGTTGATACTTCTTGAGCAGGGTGGTTGGACTGGATGATCCCTAGGGGTCCTTTTCAATCCATAACTGTCTATGTTTCTATGATTCTGTGATTCTATTTGTTTATTTCGAACACTAAACCATCATTAGTGTTTCTGCAAGACCATTATGGACCATTACACATCTGTTCAACTTGAAATAAAATCATAGAATCAAAGAATGATTTGGACATGTTCCAGCAAGTCAACATCTTTCCTAAACTGAGGGGTCCAGAACTGGATACAGTACTCAAGGTGTGGCCAATGTGTAGAACCCAGCACTTAGATGTGTTAAATCTTATGCCATTAGACTCTATCCATCTGTCCAGCCTGTCAAAGTCCCTGTGCAGAGCTCTCCTACCCTCTAACAGATCAACACCTGCCCACAGCTTGGTGTCATCTGCAAATTTACTGATGATGGACTCAATCCCCTCATCCAGATCATCAGTAAAGATATTGAACAGGATGGGGCCCAGCACTGATCCCTGGGGGACACCACTAGTGACTGGCTGCCAGACAGATGTGGCACCACTCACCACCACTCTCTGGGCTCGGCCCTCCAGCCAGTTCCTAACCCAACACAGAATGCTGCTGTCCAAGCCACGAGCTGACAGCTTGGTCAGCAGTTTGCTGTGGGAGACAGTGTCCAAGGCCTTGCTGAAGTCCAGCTAGACTACATCACAGCCTTCCCCACATCCACCAGGCTGTCATCTGATCATAGAAAGAGATCAGGTTGGTCAGGCAGGACCTGCCCTTCCTAAATCCATGCTGGCTGGGCCTGATCCCTTGGCCATCCTGTAAGTGCAGGATGCACTCAAGATGACCTGTTCCATGATCTTGCCTGGCACTGAGGTCAGGCTGACAGGTCTGTAATTCCCTGGTTCCTCCTTCTGGCTCTTCTTGTGGATGGGCATCACGTTGGCCAGCTTCCAGTCATCTGGGACCTCTCCAGTGTGCCAGGACTGTTGAAAAATGATGGAGAGCGGCTTGGCCAGCTCATCTGCCAGCTCTCTCAGCACCCTAGGATGGATCCCATCTGGTCCCATGGACTTGGGCTATAACTTCTATTAATTGTATCTTTATTTAGAGTGTGCCTCACACACTGTAATATTTATATGTATTAATCTCTTATCAACATAAAAATGTTAAAGTAAGGATGTTGTAGAATGTATTTTAGATGTATTACATCATGAATGTAGATGTGTTACATCATGTGGCATTACTCCCAGTGTAGTCAGTATAATGAAGCCCATTTAGTACAAACCCAAACCTTACATTAAAATGCTGGCTTATTTCTTTCTCATCAGAGAAATAGTTAAATAGTGCAATTATTTCTATGGTCTTGTAGTGACAACAGTTCAGGGAAATGTGTGAACAACATTTCAAGATAGAATAGAATAGAATAGAATAGAATAGAATAGAATAGAATAGAATAGAATAGAATAGACCAGACCAGGTTGGAAGAGACCTTCAACATCATCGCGTCCAACCTATCATCCAACACCACCTAATCAACTAACCCATGCAACCAAGCACCCTGTCAAGTCTCCTCCTGAACACCTCCAGTGATGGCGATTCCACCACCTCCCCAGGCAGCCCATTCCAATGGGCAATCACTCTCTCTGTGTAAAACTTCCTCCTGACCTCCAGCCTGAACCTCCCCTGGTGCAGCCTGAGACTGTGTCCTCTTGTTCTGGTGCTGGCTGCCTGGGAAAAGAGACCAACCCCTGCCTGTCTACAACCTCCCTTCAGGTAGTTGTAGAGAGCAATAAAGTCACCCCTGAGTCTCCTCCAGGCTAAGCATCCCCAGCTCCCTCAGTCTTTCCTCATAGGGCTTGTGTTCCAAACCCCTCACCAACTTTGTTGCCTTCTCTGGACATGCTCCAGCAAGTCAACCTCCTTCCTAAACTGAGGGGCCCAGAACTGGACACAGGACTCGAGGTGTGGCCTAACCAGTGCAGTGTACAGGGGCAGAATAACCTCCCTGCTCCTGCTGGCCATACTGTTCTTGATGCAGGCCAGGATGCCATTGGCCCTCCTGGATGCCTGGGCACACTGCAGGCTCATGTTCATCCTCCCATCAACCAGCACCCCCAGGTCCCTCTCTGCCTGGCTGCTCTCCAGCCACTCTGACCCCAGCCTGTAGCTCTGCATGGGGTTGTTGTGGCCGATGTGCAGAACCCGGCACTTGGATGTGTTAAATCTCATGCCGCTGGACTCTGCCCATCTGTCCAGCCTGTCGAGGTCTCTCTGCAGAGCCTCTCTACCCTCCAGCAGATCAACCTCTGTCCCCAGCTTGGTGCCATCAGCAAATTTACTGATGATGGACTCAATGCCCTCATCCAGATCATCAATAAAGATGTTAAAGAGGATGGGGCCCAGCACTGATCCCTGGG
The DNA here is from genome assembly GCF_026170545.1 of Melanerpes formicivorus. Lineage (NCBI taxonomy): Eukaryota > Metazoa > Chordata > Aves > Piciformes > Picidae > Melanerpes > Melanerpes formicivorus. The sequence goes on along the minus strand of NW_027142367.1, from coordinate 15,277,740 downwards.
GGACTCCACTGGTGACTGGCCACCAGCTGGATGTGGCAGCTGGATGTACTAAGATTTACTAAGGAACTTGGATTAATCATGTTCCTAAACATTAATCATGTTTAGAGTACTTAGCATTTAGTGACATAATATATTAGTAGTTCATGAAGATGTCATTTGTCTAGCATTGCATATTTTGTAGTATGTGTGTCATGGGGTCTGTGTTGATAGGTTGGACTCGATGATCCTCGAGGTCCTTTCCAACCTAAGTTATACTGTGATACTGTGACTCTGGCTTTTATTACTAACTTATACAGTTTTATTTCAATAAGTTGCTCTCATGGATGCACCTTTGGTAAAACACAAATTAATACACCTTTAGTAGAGAATGCTGAAAAGGGTTGAACTAAACTTACTTTGCATGTTAACATTAAAAATTATTTGGTTAGCCTGTGTTCAGGTGAACAGCTTAAACCTGTGCTCTAATCATGTCTCTATTTGTAAACCTATCAAAATGAAATGTTTTCTAAACAGTCAACAGAAAGAATTTTGTATGACTAAAACTACAGCAAAATACTTCTTCCCTTTGGATTACAATTCCTAACTATTTTCCTCCTATTTTTTAAGTATTGGTTTTATGTTGTGTTGGTAAATAGTTAAAGAAACCCAATTGGTACAGCAGTGTAATCTTAATACTGAAATCTTAATACTGAGAAATAATGATTTCCTTTGTTTCCTACTCTTGAGGCAAACATTTCTTGTGTCAGTAGTTTTATACCAACTTAACTGCAGACTTTGCCTGTTTCACACATGCACTTCCTGTATTTACTTTCAGATGCATTACATTGATTTAATGTTTTCTCCCCTCTCCTAGGTTTAAAGAAAACCGTAAAGATGATATTTGGCTTGTAGATGTGAGTATATAAGAAAAGTGGAAAGACCTGGTGGTGGAATTCCAGACACAAAGGGTTAGCAGGGCTACACTCTGCAGTAAGGTTGCCTCATCATTTGGAAAATTGTTTGTACGTGGTGCAGCAAAATTACTTGACAGTAATTTTTCTGACAGGATGGATAAGTCTGTATTGTTCAGGATGGACCAGGAATTAGACTGGCTATTGGATCCAGACAGGCTTCATCCTATATTTTACAGTCCTTAAACAAGAATAGCAGATTACCTAACACAGCCAGGAGGTGATAACCTCCGTTCACAATTTTGGTAGCTCCATTCTCTAGTTACCTCATCTAATTTGTGTTCTGCACATTTAGCACTACATCAAACGTGTGAGAGGCTTCTTTTGCTTTTCTAACATACTTGTAAATATTCAGTGCTCCTTATTTCAGAGGCAAGGACTTATTAAACAGATTGAACATATTTGGGAATGCCCACCCAAATATGAACTGTAATTCTCAAATTGTGTAATTCAGATTTAAGATTTTTGGGGTGAGGAAAACTATATCATCAGATTCAGAATTGATCAGTAATGTGTAGGAAAAGAAAATCCACCTTTGCCCAGTTGTGACCTGAGTTTGTTATACTAAAATATTGATATCTTCCATATTGTGTCACTGAGGTGTTTTAGCAAGATGTAGGCAGAAAGATGAAGTCTCTCAGTTCTGCTTGGCCCTGAGAAGAGGAGATCAGTTTTAGAGTGTGCTTGTATGAATGTAGTTGCTGAAGAACTGAGCTCCCATAGGGCATCTAGGGAAAGTGTAGATGTGTCTAGATTCTCCTTTATTCAAAAGAGTAGTGCTCCCCTATTTGCTGATAAATTGATATTTCTGGGTAGATTGACTACATGATCTTTCAACTTCCAAAAAAACCGAAATAAATGCTCCAAAGGTGTGGGGTTTTTTTTAAGTTTCATTTTAAAAGTTTTTTTTTTAATTCAAATTATTCTTTGCTTTTAATTTAAAAAAATAATTTTTTTTGGGGGGTATTGTTTGTGTTTATTTGTTTGGGTTTGGTTGGTATGGTTTTTTTTTGTTTGTGTGGGCTTTTTTAAATAAGAAATTGTATTCTAATGCAGGAGCTGAATGAATTCTTTCCAGGTTTGTGCTTTCTTGTTGAAAATAACACCAAAACATAAGAGGTGTTTGTCACTCCAGCTTTGTAATTAACTTGCAGGTTTATAGTATCATAGTACATTAGTATCATTCAGGGTTGGAAGGGACCACAAGGATCATCTAGTTCCAACCCCCCTGCCATGGGCAGGGACATCCCACACTAGATCAGCCTGGCCAGAGCCTCATCCAGCCTGCTCTTAAACACCTCCAGGGACGGGGCCTCGACCACCTCCCTGGACAACCCATTCCAGGGTTTCACCACTCCCATGGGGAAGAACCTCCTCCTCACATCTAGCCTGAATCTCCCCACCTCCAGCTTCATTCCATTCCCCCTAGTCCTATCACTCCCTGAGATCCTGAGAAGTCCTTCCCCAGCCTTCCTGTAGGCCCCCTTCAGATACTGGAAGGCCACAATTAGGTCACCTCAGAGCCTTCTCTTCTCCAGACTGAACAGCCCCAACTCCCTCAGTCTGTCCTCATAGGTGAGGTTTACTCAGACTTAAGGAGCACTACAAGTGGGAAATAGGCTTTGATAACCTGTTTGTGGATTAATCACAGAATCAAATTATTTCTCTTCATTAGCTTCTCTTTTCTTGTGTTTTGTTTATTTATTTACTTTTTTAATCAAATATGTTCACTTCTCAGTTTTATGCACCCTGGTGTGGCCACTGCAAGAAACTGGAGCCTGTGTGGAATGAAGTGGGTATGGAAATGGAACGCATGGGCTCTCCAGTAAAAGTTGGGAAGATGGATGCAACTTCTTTTTCTAGTAAGTGTGATTTGTTTGGGGTAATTTTGTGATAGCCCCTATTTTGAAACTCTTCTCTTTTTTTTTTTTTCCCATTAAGTCATCTTCTGTTCTGTATCATAGCAAGTGAAAGCAAACAGTGATTGTCACTGGAGAACAATTTCCTGAGCTATTTCTTTTGCAAGTGACAACATGCTGTAGTATGTGGGGTTTTTAATCACACTTGTGTCTGCTTGTGTAGGGGCTTCTTCCTGACAAATGGAAGGTAAAAGCTTTTCAAAGATTGGCTTTTGATCTGCTTCTTAGAGTGCCATTATACAAACATCTCTATGTGGTGCATCTCTTGATAGCATCCAATTTTTGGTTCCTTGTATTACTGATGGACAAGTGCTTGTACTCTTTTGTACTCTTGCTGTTGCTCTTTTCAGGTAGTCAGTTCTTGAGATGTTGCACCAAAAGCCTGCTGAAATAACTGAAGTCATTACATTGGTGTTGAGCAAATTTCTCTCTGTAAATCTCTTCTTGAAGAACCAATGTCAGCTATTTTAACACTTTCCTTTTTGATTATGCCTTTCATATGTACTGACCTTTTCAGAGCAGCTCCAAAACTATAGATAATCAGAGCAGTGATTTGGATAGACATGAGAGGCTTGTTGCCTGCTTAGCAATACCTTTTTAGTTTTAGCAGCTTGTTTATTGTCATTTAACTTAAATCTACATTGAACCAGGAGAATATTTAAAGGGGAAGACATAGGGAGCAGTGGGGTTCAAGTGAGATATGTCATCAAACTCTGTTGACACATGTAGTGTTTTTGGTTAATGTCCGTTACATTTGATTATTCAGGGTTGTTCTAATTGCATAAAATATTACACAGGGTATTTTTTCAAGTGATATTCCAATTTTCTGCACTTTTATTTATTTACATATATATACATATTAATATATGTGTGTGGATATATATAAAACAATAAATATATACATAAAAAAATGATCAAGAGTTTTGTCTTTTGAGGTCAAAATGATCTTGTCCCAGACACCAGTTTATTGTATGCAGCTTTTTCTGTAAAACCACATGAATTCAGCCTCATGTTTCATCTTAAAGGTGCTTATTGGTACTACTTATTGTAGGTAAGTAAAAATAAGATCATGCAACAAGATAACTTCAAAATTTGGAATAGATTTGGAGGATCTCTGCCATTCCAGTCACTTCTTTTAAACATGAGTATTTACAACTTTACATCCATGATGCTTAATTCCTGCCTCTGATGTTTTCAGCCAGTTGTATGTGCATATTAAATATATATGGTATTAAATATCATAGTATCATAGTATCATTCAGGGTTGGAAGGGGCCACAAGGATCATCTAGTTCCAACCTCCCTGCCATGGGCAGGGACACCCCACACTAGATCAGGCTGGACAGAGCCTCATCCAGCCTGGGCTTAAACACCCCCAGGGACGGGGCCTCGACCACCTCCCTGGACAACCCATTCCAGGGTTTCACCACTCTCATGGTGAAACACATATATAATATATATTAAGTATAAGGTATTAAATATATAATACCTTTTGGTGAAGACTGGCCAAAGTTGTCTACTTAGAGGACTGTCACACCAGAGTCTGTACTGGGACTCTGCAGTGCATCTGAAAGAGGTCTAAAATTTAGTGTTACAGCTTCATAAACAGCAGCTTCTTGAAAGCAAGTGAAATAATTCATACTGAGCTAAGTGGTAGATTTTTGATTTATTTATATGGTTTGAATAGTAAACTGTGCTTAAAGATGAAGGTAGGAGAGCAACAAAAGTTTTGGTTCACTTTGGCATTCACACATTTCTTTCAGGTATTGCATCTGAATTTGGAGTGCGAGGCTATCCAACAATTAAACTGTAAGTTTTCACTCTGTAACTGCATTGTATTGCACTACTGACTTTTCTGTCTTGCTGACCATTTATTTTATCTGAGTATTAAAAAAATTACCTTGCTTATCATGTGTTGAAAGGCTGATTTAAATCCTACTCTTTTTTTTGTCTTCTCTAGCTTAAAAGGTGACTTGGCATACAACTATAGAGGACCTAGAACCAAAGATGATATAATTGAATTTGCTAATAGAGTGGCAGGGTGAGTATGCTGCTGAGAGACTGATTTCTAGTGACTTGAAACTACTGTTAGGATTTTGGGCCATAAATTCAACCTATTTAAAAAAGATGTTGTAGATACCCCATCGCTGGACGTGTTCAAAGCTGACTTGAACCTTTCCTGTTGGGACAGGCTTGAGAGAGCTGGGGTTGTTCGGCATGGAGAAGGGAGGTCTCTGGGGAGACCTTAGAGCAGCCTTCCAGTACTGAAGGGGGTTTGCAAGAAAGCTGTGAAGGGAATTTTTACAAGGGCTTGTAGTGATAGGATAAGAGGGAATGGATTGAAGCTTGAGGAGGGCAGATTGAGCCTGGAAAATAGAAAGAAATTCTTGGCAGTGAGGGTGGATGCTCCCTCCCTGGAGATCATAGTATCATAGTATCTGTCAGGGTTGGAAGGGACCACAAGGATCATCTAGTTCCAAACCCCCTGCCATGGGCAGGGACACCCCACACTAGATCAGGCTGGCCAGAGCCTCATCCAGCCTGGGCTTAAACACCTCCAGGGACGGGGCCTCGACCACCTCCCTGGACAACCCATTCCAGGGTTTCACCACTCTCATGGGGAAGAACCTCCTCCTCACATCTAGCCTGAATCTCCCCACCTCCAGCTTCTTTCCATTCCCCCTAGTCCTATCACTACCTCAGATCCTGAGAAGTCCCTCCCCAGCCTTCCTGTAGGCCCCCTTCAGATACTGGAAGGCCACAATGAGGTCACCTGGGAGCCTTCTCTTCTGCAGACTGAACAGCCCCAACTCCTTCAGTTTGTCCTCATAGGAGAGGTGCTCCAGCCATCTGATCATCCTCGTGGCCCTTCTCTGGACACATTCCAGCACCTCCACATCCCTCTTGTAATAGGGGCTCCAGAACTGAACGCAGTACTCCAGGTGGGGTCTCACCAGAGACCAGGTTAGATGAGGCCTTAAGCAACCCTGAGTGTCCCTGTCCTTGGCAGCAGGGTTGGAGCTAGATGATCTCAAGGTCCCTTCCAACCCTAACCATACTATGAATCTATGAATCTTTGACTTCATGCTTTGAGCGGCTGTGGTGGGTTGAAGTTTCCCCCCAGCATTAACAAGAACAGACCAACTCAGTTAGAAGCTGTATTTACAAGCAAAATCTACACTACAATGGAATGCAGTGAATATGTACAAAACACACAGGATTTACAATATTATACAGATATTTACAATTAGCAAACAACACAAAAACCCCATGGTCAAAGAGACCAGGAAAGCCAATCCACTGCTTCCCCACCCCCTGTCCCAAGAGAGAGAAGAGCTGAGGGAGAAGCAGTGAGTTAGACTTAGCCAAGGTCTTCCAAAGCACATAATCTCTCTGAGCGAAGCAAAACCAGCCGAGATCAGAGGAGAAGGGAAAATAGGAAGAATTGTTATGGTACAGCTCCGCTTATTCCAGATATTTACCCAATGAATTTGTTTAGAATAATCTTTTGTTTTCCTTTTTACACCTAATAGTGATTTATTTATATTTTTCTACTTTTCTGTTCAGAATCTGTAACTACTTTTTAAAGGCGTAGCCTAAAACCACCAACAGCAGCCTGAGGCTGAAAGGTGTCCCTGCTTATGGCAGGAGCGTTGGACTAGGTGATGGGCCCCATCCTCTTTAACATCTTTATTGATGATCTGGATGAGGGCATTGAGTCCATCAGCAGTAAATTTGCTGATGACAGCCAGCTGGGGGCAGAGGTTGATCTGCTGGAGGATAGAGAGGCTCTGCAGAGAGACCTCGACAGGCTGGACAGATGGGCAGAGTCCAACGGCATGAGATTGAACACATCCAAGTGCCGGGTTCTGCACATCGGCCACAACAACCCCATGAAGTGCTACAGGCTGGGGTCAGAGTGACTGGAGAGCGGCCAGATGGAGAGGGACCTGGGGGTCTGGTTGCTGGTAGGCTGAACATGAGCCTGCAGTGTGCCCAAGCATCCAGGAGGGCCAATGGCATCCTGGCCTGCATCAAGAACAGTGTGGCCAGCAGAAGCAGGGAGGTCATTCTGCCCCTGTACACTGCACTGGTTAGGCCACACCTCGAGTCCTGTGTCCAGTTCTAGGCCCCTCAGTTTAGGAAGGAGGTTGACTTGCTGGAGCGTGTCCAGAGAAGGGCAACAAAGTTGGTAAGGGGCTTGGAACACAAGCCCTATGAGGAGAGGCTGAGGGAGCTGGGGATGCTTAGCCTGGAAAAGAGGAGACTCAGGGGTGACCTTATTGCTGTCTACAACTACCTGAAGGGAGGTTGTAGACAGGCAGAGGTTGGTCTCTTCTCCCAGGCAGCCAGTACCAGAACAAGAGGACACAGTCTCAGGCTGCGCCAGGGGAGGTTCAGGCTGGAGGTCAGGAAGAAGTTTGTCACAGAGAGAGTGATTGCCCACTGGAATGGGCTGCCTGGGGAGGTGGTAGAATCACCATCACTGCAGGTGTTCAGGAGGAGTCTTGACAGGTGCTTGGTTGCATGGGTTAGTTGATTAGGTGGTGTTGGATGATAGGTTGCACACGATGATCTTGAAGGTCTCTTCCAACCTGGTCTATTATTCTATTCTATTCTATTCTATTCTATTCTATTCTATTCTATTCTATTCTATTCTATTCTATTCTATTCTATTCTATTCTATTCTCTTTAAGCTCCCTTCCAGCTCAACTCAGTCTTTGATTCTGTGACCAGTACATGCCATGTATGTTTACCTCACAGCAACATTTTGTACTAAAACACTATTTTCAACTGTAAACGTGCTATTTGAGGAACATAAATTTATTTTGGAAGGATTTTTAGGGATTTTCTTTGTAGTTGAAACTGAAATAATAAAATAAAACATTTTAGGTAAATTTGGATTGGAGAATTTAGCTTTTGAAAGCAAAACAAAGCAAGACATAAGACATATGGGCAGAGTCCAATGGGATGGCATTCAACAAGTCCAAGTGGCAAGTGCTGCACTTTGGCTACGGCAATCCCATGCAGAGCTACAGGCTGGGGTCAGAGTGGCTGAGAGCTGCCAAACAGAGAGGGACCTGGGGGTACTGACCCACAGCCGCCTGAATATGAGCCAGCAGTGTGCCCAGGTGGCCAAGAGGGCCAATGGCATCCTGGCCTGCATTAGGAATAGTGTGGCCAGCAGGAGCAGGGAAGTCATTGTGCCCCTGGACTCTGCTTTGGTTAGGCCGCACCTTGAGTCCTGTGTCCAGTTCTGGGCCTCTCAGTTTAAGAAGGACATCGAAACACTTGAAGGTGTCCAGAGAAGGGCAACAAGGCTGGGGAGAGGCCTTGAACACAAGCCCTATGAGGAGAGGCTGAGGGAGCTGGGATTGTTTAGCCTGGAGAAGAGGAGGTTCAGGGGTGACCTCATTGCCCTCTACAACTACCTGAAAGGTGGTTGTAGCCGGGAAGGGGTTGGTCTCTTCTCCCAGGTAACCAGCACCAGAACAAGGGGACACAGTCTCAAGCTGCACCGGGGGAGGTTTAGACTCGAGGTGAGGAGGAAGTTCTTCACCGAGCGAGTCATTCGTCATTGGAATGTGCTGCCCAGGGAGGTGGTGGAGTCACCGTCCCTGGAGGCGTTCAAGAGGAGATTGGACGTGGCACTTGGTGCCATGGTCTAGTCATGGGGTCTGTGTTGATAGGTTGGACTCGATGATCCTCAAGGTCCTTTCCAACCTAAGTTATACTGTGATACTGTGATACAGTCTCTTGGGGATTTTTATTTGGTTGGGCTTTGCAGCTTGCAGAAAGTAAGATTATTTCTGTTTCTTTTCCCTCCTCCCAGACCTCTTATCAGGCCACTTCCTAGCCAGCATATATTTGAGCACGTGCAGAAGAGACATCGTGTACTTTTTGTGTACGTTGGTGGTGAATCTCCTTTAAAGGTTGGAAGCTTAATTAAATGAAATGACTTCTTGTGCCTATTCACAGATATAGTTTAAAGCATCTTCTAAAAGGCTGAAGTGTGTGCTTGTAATAAATTCTCCTCTTTTTAAATGTTTGTTTAAGAGGTTTTGCAATCTTGTGTCATAACCATATTTCTTAATTGCTCTTTAAAGATAAGATATGGCACAGAACTTCCTTTTGAAGCACAGAAAAAGTTCAGAAGTTAAAAAGCATTATGTTTGTTTTTGCAGGAAAAATACATTGATGTTGCTTCAGAACTAATAGTTTATACATACTTTTTTTCTGCCTCAGAAAACGTGCTGCCTGAGGTAAGCTGCCTCAGTTCCTACTATTTCCACAGAGAAGCAATAGTTCTCCTCATGCCTGTAGTTTTACTGGTTTGATAGCAGAGAGATGGCTTTGATAAATTTCAGACAAATTTCAGACTAAGAAACATTGGATGTTTTTGTTTGTATGGGGAGAATATAAACTAAACTTTAGTCTGGCATTGCTTTCCCTTGTCCAAATTACTTGTTCAGTCATGTAAATAACATTGAGCAGAGCTCAATGTTAAGCTGCTCACAAAAGCAGATACTTGGACAAAAGTACAAGAGCTCTTGTTGATTCTGACAGCCCTTTCACTAATTAGTTTGGGGGTCTGTGACATGGACTACCACTGTTACAGTGATGATCAGAGAATAAGTTGTTTTTGCCACATGCAGTACAGCTGATCAAAACATTAGTCTGCTCAGGGATCAAATAATCCAATTTACTGGCTGCAGAATCCCCATGTGTATCTTACTGGTAACAAGGCAATTATTTACAGTTAGTCACAAGGATGGAAAAAATTGCTACTGCTATTATTGGCCTAAGAGTTGTTGCTGCCACGTTGAAGCAAAATCAAGTGAGGTTGTTTTTGGGTTTTTTTCCATTTGTTTTCATTTATTGTTGTCTCCAAGTGGGGCAGATAAAAGTCTACTCCAAGCCTGATAATGTATGACTTTGAAATTAGTTTAGGTGAGAGCTAGCATAATATGTTTTTTAGGCACCTACATTCTCCAATCTCATTAACTGGAAGTGGCTTCATTGTAAGTAGTGCATTGTTAGATTTCCAGAAGCCTTGTATCAAAAGCTACCTCAATTCAAGTATTGCCTTTTGCACTTGAGCCCCAGCTGAGCAAAAGTACTGTTCACTGGTGCAGTGGAAGGAGGCTAGAACCCTCTGAGATTCTTTGATCATGCTAATGTAAGCAGCAAGCAGTTTTTCACACCAAATAAATTTTCCCTCTAGTATCACTTAAATTGAAGTACTGATGATATGCAATATTTTATGGAGAGAAGCAAAAATGTTATGGAATCACTGATTGCTAGTTGTAACCAGGCTTTGGAAACAGTATCCACTGTTAGACTTTGTTTTGTCACCTTAGGTAATCTTGTTCCAAGTTTCAGGCATCTTTTGTCAGTCATAAGCTTTGTAAAGCATAAGCTGTATGTAGACAATTTGCCCTTCAAAGATACAAAACTGTGTTTTGGGTAAGTGAGAGAGTTCATTGTTACATTACAAAGCTACTGCTTTTACATTTGTTTCCAAGAGGGGTAATGCAGAATGATTGCAGGAGGCATGCCATTTGGAAAAGTGCTCATGATGCAGTCCTTTCTTAGCCATAAATGCTCTTAGAATTTTATCTTAGAATGGTAGCAAGCAGTTAGGAGCAGATGCAATATTTCTTCTGTAGAAGCTTACTGAAAACATAAAATCACAGAATGTTAGGGGTGGGATGGGACCTCCAGAGATTGAATCCAACCCTCAGGATCACCTAGGGCAGGCCACGCAGAAAAGCATCCAGACAGATTTGGGAAGTCTCCAGAGAAGGAGACTCCACAACCATCCTGGGCAGCCTGTTCAGTCAAGAAGTTTCTGCTCATGTTGAGGTGGAACCTCTTGTGTTCCAGCTTACACCCATTGTTCCTTGTCCTATTAGTGAGCATCATTGAAAAGAGCTTGACACCTTCCTCTTGACACCTATCTGTCAGGTATTTAGAGACCTTCATAAGATCCCCTCTGAGCCTTCTCTAGGCTAAACAGGCCCAGGGGAGTTGTTCAAGTCCCCTCATCATTCTTGTAGCTTTCCAGTGGACTCTACACCTTGTGTTGGGGTTTTTTTGAGCTTGTTGCTGACCATCCTGAATACCATGCTTAGGGTGGTAATACAGCCATTCATTGTTCTGTCTGCTTCAGTTAGAGCCATTTCCAACCCTTTGCTGAATCTATGTCTTTATATTGCCATCAGTCTGAACCATAGAAAATAGCCCAGATTTAGTGGGACATGTTGACAATGTCACTATTTTACTCTGCAATATTGACTGCCTATTAAGTAGAAGTAAGAGTATGACAGGTAGGCTGACAACAGCACAAATTGGAAGCAGAGAGCATGATTGATAAAAACCTCAAGTTATGGACTCCTATCTAAAGTTCTTGTCCAAACAATAAAATACTCTTCATGCCACTGAAGATACCAGTAAAAGTTCTGCTCTGCTAACACCTTGTGACACCTATCTCTGAAAAATACAGAATCACAGAATAGTAGAGGTAGAAGGGACCACTGAATATCACCTACTCCAACTCCCTGGCTAAACAAGGTTCACTAGAGCTGTGCATAATGACATCCACCTTTTAGATATTTATCTAAGCAGTGATAGCAGTGATAAGATCTCCAAATACATTTATGTTGTGTTACATTTTTAGATGTGGAGGCTGCTAAATTTACTTTAGTAAATAACAGAAAATAAATAAAGATAACAACAGAAAAGAAACAAGAAATTTAAATGTACTTTGATTTTCCTCATGGACTACATTTCCACATTTTAATATTGTTTGTTTCTTTAAAAACCTTTTAATCTTCCATGGACTAATTGAAACCACCTCTTTAGTATGTGACATTGCCTGAGTTGCCTGCTGTTGTGGTCTTCAAAGATGGAACTTACTTTGTTTATGATGGTAAGTAAAAGTGAATATGGGTTGAAGAGGTTTGAAGTATGTGTGGAAAAACTGGAGCAGTTGTAGGATCCTTTTTTTTTTTTATGAAGGTTATTTTGGGCTGCTGGGAAATTTCCCAATTTTTTGGTCAATAACAGCTTTTTCATAAAGGAGAAGAAAAAAAGAACTAATTAGTTCTTCAGAAGCAAAATGCATTTGAGAAGGGTTTGCTTTTAGCAATACTGAAGTAGAAGTGATGGTATTTTCTCTGTGTGTGTGGTGGGGAAAAAGCACACCTTTATAGTACTGAAATAAATGTAATTTCCCACTTTACAACAACAACAAAAATGAAGACATTTTCCTTGTTTTATTCATTTTTTTCAGAGTATGAAGATGGTGATTTGTCATCCTGGATAAACAGAGAAAGATTTCAAGGTTATCTTAACGTAGATGGCTTTACACTTTATGAACTTGGAGATACAGGTGAGATGCTGCTACCACTAAAGTCTTTGGCATCTCTTGTTCTTAGTGGTAGTGAAATTGAAGAGCACTAAGAATGAATTATTTTAAACCTCAAACATTGTTTAGAGTTAAAATCGATAGTGCAAATCTCTTTTTGATGTTGGTGAGGCCTGCGGTATTGAGCAGAGGCTTGAATAGAATAGAATAGAATAGAATAGAATAGAATAGAATAGAATAGAATAGAATAGAATAGAATAGAATAGAATAGAATAGAATAGAATAGAATAGAATAGACCAGGTTGGAAGAGACCTTCAAGATCGTCGCGTCCAACCTATCACCCAACACCACCTAATCAACTAACCCATGCAACCAAGCACCCTGTCAAGTCTCCTCCTGAACACCTCCAGTGACGGCGACTCCACCACCTCCCCGGGCAGTCCATGCCAATGGGCAATCACTCTCTCTGTGTAAAACGTCCTCCTGACCTCCAGCCTGAACTTCCCCTGGCGCAGCCTCAGACTGTGTCCTCTTGTTCTGGTGCTGGCTGCCTGGGAGAAGAGACCAACCTCTGCCTGTCTACAACCCCCCTTCAGGTAGTTGTAGAGAGTAATGAGGTCACCCCTGAGTCTCCTCCTCTCCAGGCTAAGCAGCCCCAGCTCCCGCAGTCTCTCCTCATAGGGCTTGTGTTCCAAGCCCCTCACTAACTTCGTTGCCCTTCATCCAAAGCCTACATTAGTCCTTTCCTCAACAAAAAAATTAGTATGTCTAATCCTGTAATACTCACACACAAACAAAATAGTAGTCTTTTAATTTAAGAGCATAAATTACATATTAACTCTTGGAGTACTGTAGGGAATTGGGAAGTATCAAGTACGGGTGGGTTTATGTCTTGTATCTAATGGATTCAGGTACCTTTAAAGTAGATCTGGTAAGGAAGAGAGGAGAGTATATACCAAAGGGGACCTGTTCTGAAATACTTCAGCTTTTCTCTAGTAAAAGGTTTTTGCAAGGCAAATGAAAACTTTGAACTTTGCAGCCAAGGCAAAGAAATGCTCTAAGTGTTGATTTTTCCAGGCCAGGATAGCGAATAGAATAGAATAGAATAGAATAGAATAGAATAGAATAGAATAGAATAGAATAGACCACACCAGACCAGACCAGACCAGGTTGGAAGAGACCTTCAAGATCATCGCATCCAACCCATCATCCAACACCACCTAATCAACTAAACCATGCAACCAAGCACCCTATAAAGTCTCCTCCTGAACACCTCCAATGATGGTGACTCCACCACCTCCCCAGGCAGCCCATTCCAATGGGCAATCACTGTCTGCAGTCTGCATTCCATTTCAAAAGAATGAAGTTTGTATTTAATGCAACATTAAGTTTTCAATTTTAAAGGTTCTGAAGCATCTAGGTGCTTAACATGTTCATGAAACTAATTTTGTTACTCCCTACATTTTAAAAATAGAAGGTGCAGTTACAAAACCTGTTAGGTTTTTGTCTTAACAATTACTCAGGTTACCTTTGTGACTTTAGTAAACAGAAGTCACCATTTATTTCTGAGAGCTTTATGTATAAATACACAGTATCTGTAATTTATCTACATGTTCTCATCCAATCTTAAAGGTAACTATCTTTTAGTGTATTCACTAGATAGTGTCTTAGAGTATGGAAGGAAATGGGGAAAAAGTGGGAAGGAGCAGGGCAGCGGGAGGCTGTTGCTGTTCACAAGAAAGCCTGGGAATGAATCAATATTCTTGCCCTCAAATCTCTTCAGTGTTACTTGAACAAAAGTGAGGTTCTCTTTTGGAGGGAAGTGCTTCCTGTAGTGTGGTGATGGGTAGGCATTGAGCAATAGAGTGGCTTGGTGGGGAGGGTTTTGAGCAAATCATGGCATCTGGAGTGACTTAAAACTCCTTGGCATTCTGGAGGCTTTAACTTGTCCAGCTGGTGACTACACTCTTAACAGTTCTGCTTTCCTAACAAGAACTGCTTCCTCTGGAGAATCTTTGACCAGCTTTCTAAACCTTTGGCTCACCTTAGGAGGCTTTTTTTTTTCCTTTTAATCAGAAAAACCTCACAAAGTGAATTCTGAAAAGATCAATGTGATCTGGTAGTTGCTCTTTAAGCAACTCTGACAAAGGTTTGTGAACTAAGTTTTTTCTGATGGAATAAATTCTGGGCTCTGCCAGTATATTTTCCTTGTTGTTTTTTTCCCCATAAGCATAATACTCCAAATTATCAATAGTGTGAAAAATAATGGTAACTGAATCCATACAATACTGATTCAATGTTCTAGAATCAGACTGTAATTGCTATTCTGTAATAAAGGTTTCCACAGCTTCTATTTTATGTATCTGCAAATTGACCAGGTAGCTGGGGCTTCAAGCAACCTGGTCTAGTTGCAGATGTTCCTGCCCATGGCAGAGAGGCTGGAATTAGCTAAGGTCCATTCCAACCCGTGCTGCCTGAGTAGAGAATTAACATTAACATGTTTTTTTTCCCTTCTAACTTCTTTCTAAAGATAGACTTTTCACAGAATGCTCATGGTGTGGCAGTGAGCCTCACTAGCTCTAAGAAAACAAAATTTCATCTAGAAGAGTCTATTTGGCATTGAGGTTGGTTTATGCTGAAAGCCAAGTCCTGTCTCTGGAGACAATCTCATCTTTTAGGTTGGAATATTTTCCATCTGAAAATGCATGTTTCTTTTTAAATGGTTTCAAGTATTTTATTCCTTATTTTAGGAAAACTTGTGGCTATTGCAGTCATTGATGATAAAAACTCTTCAGTGGAGCATACCAGGTACAGAATTGAGTATTGGTGACACTGGGGGGGAAGTTTGCTGGTATGACATAGAGATCTTGAAGTTTCTTAAATATGAAAAACTGTTAGGTTAAATAAATGGCTTTAACTTATGGGCGTTCTCTAACTTGTGAGTTCAGCCTGTGGCTCTCTTGTAGCACACTGCAAGTACAACAAGTGGTGGGAGCTCCTGTATTGCTCCTCTGCCATTTAGTAAGGAGGTCACAGGAGCAAACAGTGATTGCATAGCTTTCTAAAGCTGCTGTGTCACCTTTGAAACACAGACAAGAGCAATGGAGTTTTGATGACTTTGAGGCGAGCTTAGTAAGCTTAAACAAGTGACTGTCCTTCAGCTCACTTGCATTAAAAAAGCAAATTTAGTGATGCTTATATATTGGTTGTTTGGGGAACTTACATTAAGGAGGAGCATTTCAGTTGGGTTGGAGTTTGCAGAAGAGACTGAGAGGAAGGAGATCTTCCCCTGTCCCTTGCTGACTGCACACATAGAACATAGACTAAGAAAGGATTTTAAGTGTTGTGTATGCTCTTTTCCCAGACTACTTTGGATTTTCTTCAGAGTCACAGTGCTGCATTTTCTGGAGGCAGTAGATGGAGTGAAGCAGCCTGAGTGTCTGTGTTTGTCTCATATTGAGACTCTAGTAGATAGCCTTTCAACCCTTAGAAAGCAAGCAAGATGAACAAGGTGTTTCTTGTTAAAGCAGTAGGGAATCCTTGTTGCTGATGAGTTACTATGTGCTGCTTACTGGGGAAATATCAATGTTTACTGTTTGTGTTTTGAGAGAGAATATCCCAGTTTATCAGTGTAACTGTTTTTTTCCTCCAGACTAAAATCTATTATTCAGGAAGTTGCTAGAGATTATCGGGATAATTTTCACAGGTAGGCACACCATGGTACCATGATAAATTAACTCCTGCATTAACCTTCCTAAAACAGCACTAATTTTTGTTTTTTCATAGTATCATAGTATCATTCAGGGTTGGAAGGGACCACAAGGATCACCTAGTTCCAAACCCCTGCCATGGGCAGGGACACCCCACACTAGATCAGGCTGGCCAGAGCCTCATCCACCCTGGGCTTAAACACCTCCAGGGATGGGGGGGGCCCCAACCACCTCCCTGGACAACCCATTCCAGGGCTTCACCACTCTCAGGGTGAAGAACCTCCTCCTCACATCTAGCCTGAATCTCCCCACCTCCAGCTTCATTCCATTCCCCCTAGTCCTATCACTACCTGAGATCCTGAGAAGTCCTTCCCCAGCCTTCCTCTAGGCCCCCTTCAGATACTGGAAGGCCACAATTAGGTCACCTCGGAGCCTTCACTTCTCCAGACTGAACAGCCCCAACTCCTTCAGTCTGTCCTCATAGGAGAGGTGCTCCAGCCCTCTGATCATCCTTGTGGCCCTTCTCTGGACACCTTCCAGCACCTCCATATCCCTCTTGTAATAGGGGTTCCAGAACTGGACACAGTACTCCAGGTGGGGTCTCACCAGAGCTGAGTAGAGGGGGAGGATCACCTCCCTCGACCTGCTGGCCACACTTCTCCTGATGCAGCCCAGGATCTGATTGGCTTTGCGGGCTGCAAGTGCACATTGAGAGCTCATGTTGAGCTTTTTGTCCGCCAGCACCCCCAAGTCTCTCTCCTCAGGGCTGCTTTCCAGCCACTCACTGCCCAGCCTGTATTTGTGCCTGGGATTGCCTCCACCCAGATGCAGGACCCTGCACGTGCTCTTGTTGAACCTCATGAGGTTGGCTTGTACCCACCTCTCCAGCCTGTCAAGGTCCCTCTGGATGGCCTCCCTTCCCTCCAGCATGTCTGCTGCACCACACAGCTTGGTGTCATCAGCAAACTTGCTGAGGGTGCACTCAATGCCACTGTCCATGGCACCCACAAAGATGTTGAACAAGACAGGTCCCAGGACTGATCCCTGAGGGACTCCGCTTGTCCCTGGCCTCCACTGGGACATGGAGCCATTGACAGCCACTCTTTGGGTGCGGCCATCAAGCCAGTTCCTTATCCATCTAGTGGTCCACCCATCACACCCATGTGTCACCAGTTTGGAGACCAGGATGTGGTGCGGGACAGTTTCAAAGGCTTTGCTCAGGTCCAGGTAGACGACATCAGTTGCTCACCCCTCAGCTATTAATTTTGTCACCTGCTCATTTTTCCCTACATGAAAAATGTTACAGTGCCTGTTTATTCATATGCTGACCATTCCATTAACTGAAGTGTCTTTTGGGATGCTGACTGTCTTGTAGACTGTCTGTAGATTGCTGAAGATGTGCTTAGTTACAGGAAAAGTATTTAAGAAGAGCTTTTACTGAAAACCAGTATTCAATTTTCTTATCCATTGCTTCTCTTACAGGGATTTCCAGTTTGGCCATATGGATGGAAATGATTACATTAATAGTTTGCTAATGGAGTAAGTAAATCCTTGTTTGAATATTCTTTCTTCTGTTGTATTTGGTGTTAATTATATTTAATTGAAAACAATATTATGAAGAACTCCTGTCTTTCATGGGTTAAAAAAATAGCTTCCCAGTGTGTAACATAGTGAAAGTTTGTTAATTTAAACTGCATAATTGAAGTTTGGATTAGTGATAATACTGATTGACAAAGCTTATCTTTTAGGTTACTTTGTTAAATTAACTGCTCTATTAGAACTGCATGTTGTGTTTTCCTTTGTTAAACATACAGGGCATTAGGCAAATTACAAGTATGTAAATAAGGTAAGGGGCAATAGATATAAACTACAGCACAGGAGATTCCACCTCAACATTAGGAGGAGCTTCTTCACTGTGAGGGTCACAGAGCATTGGAACAGGCTGCCCAAAGAGGTTGTGGAGTCTCCTTCTCAGGAGACTCTCAAGACCCATCTGGATGTGTCCCTATGTGACCTGCACTAGATTCTATGGTCCTGCTCTGGCAGAGGGGTTGGACTTGATCTCTGGAGGTCCCTTCCAACCCCTAACATCCTGTGATCCTGGGATGGTTATGCATTTTTTATCATCAGTAAATTTGCTGATGACACCAAGGTGGGGGCAGGAATTGATCTGCTGGATGGTAGAGAGGCTCTGCAGAGAGACCTCGACAGGCTGGACAGATGGGCAGAGTCCAAGGGCATGAGATTGAACACATCCAAGTGCCAGGTTCTGCACGTTGGTCACAACAACCCCATGCAGAGCTACAGGCTGGGGTCAGAGTGGCTGGAGAGCAGCCAGGCAGAGAGGGACCTGGGCGTGCTGGTTGATGGTAGGCTGAACATGAGCCTGCAGTGTGCCCAGGTGGCCAGGAGGGCCAATGACATCCTGGCCTGCATCAGGAACAGTGTGGCCAGCAGGAGCAGGGAGGTCATTCTGCCCCTGTACACTGCACTGGTTAGGCCACACCTCAAGTCCTGTGTCCAGTTCTGGGCCCCTCAGTTTAGGAAGGAGGTTGACTTGCTGGAACGAGTCCAGAGAAGGGCAACAAAGTTGGTGAGGGGCTTGGAACACAGCCCTGTGAGGAGAGGCTGAGGGAGCTGGGGTTGCTTAGCCTGGAGAAGAGGAGACTTAGGGGAGACCTTATTGCTGTCTACAACTACCAGAAGGGAGGTTGTAGACAAGCAGAGGTTGGTCTCTTCTCCCAGGCAGCCAGCACCAGAACAAGAGGACACAGTCTGAGGCTGCGCCAGGGGAAGTTCAGGCTGGAGGTCAGGAGGAAGTTTTACACAGAGAGAGTGATTGCCCACTGGAATGGGCTGCCCAGGGAGGTGGTGGAATCGCCAGAGGTGTTGAGGAGGAGACTTGACAGGGTGCTTGGTGCCATGGGTTAGTTGATTAGGTGGTGTTGGATGATAGGTTGGACGCGATGATCTTGGAGGTCTCTTCCAACCTGGTCTGGTCTGGTCTGGTCTGGTCTGGTCTATTCTATTCTATTCTATTCTATTCTATTCTATTCTATTCTATTCTATTCTATCCTTATTTCTGGAGAGGCACATTTCATTCTTGATGCAGAGAAGCCGCATAAAATGAATGAAGGATGCTGGCTGCACTCAATACGTACAAGGTGCATTTTGAAATAGAAGACATTTGCCCTGAATGGGCATTGTCTAAAATTGTATAATTAGAGAGTTAATTTGCTTGGCATTTACATCTGACTTCTTGTTCTCTGGCCTTTTGAGTGAAGGAAGGGAAAGGCAGAGGTCAATATGCCAGCTCTGTAAGTTTTCCAAGCCCCTCTCTTGGCATTCAAAGCATGCACAAATCACATTTGTGCTCTTGAAGATTCTAGGAGCTTCACAGGGACTCAGGGGGCCTACAGGAAGGCTGGGGAGGGACTTCTCAGGATCTCAGGTAGTGATAGGACTAGGGGGAATGGAATGAAGCTGGAGGTGGGGAGATTCAGGCTAGATGTGAGGAGGAGGTTCTTCCCCATGAGAGTGGTGAAACCCTGGAATGGGTTGTCCAGGGAGGTGGTCAAGGCCCCGTCCCTGGATGTGTTTAAGACCAGGCTGGACGAGGCTCTGGCCAGGCTGATCTAGTGTGGGGTGTCCCTGCCCATGGCAGGGGTTTGGAACTAGATGATCCTTGTGGTCCCTTCCAACCCTGAATGATACTATGAAGATCTGAATTTCTGTGGCATGCCTGTCGATTAACACCTGAATACGATTAATCTAAAACCAGCTGTGTCTCAATTGAAGTTAAGTGATGTGATTGATCTAGTGCATTATAGCTGCCAAAAGTGAGACCTTCTTCACTTTGTTAATTGCTTCTCCTGTGCAAATTCTTATGTCTGATTGTCTGCTGAGATGTTTCTGCCTGTTTATCTGGCAGAAAAGTGTTTGCTTTTTTGGCTAGGCAAGTAGGAAATTGATGTTGCCGGTGCAACGGAACCCTCAAATGTCTTCTTGTTTATTTTACTGACTACCGGAACTGATGTGCAAAGAAGCAGAGAAGGGAGATGGGGGTCCCTGCGAGGAAAAAAAATAAGGGGAAGAAGACAGAACTGCCACTAGTCTCAAAATCTGTTCAATTGGATTGTTTAACTTAATCTGCAAAACGCCTGATTTTAGAATTTGCAATACATGGAGAATTGTTGTTGAAGTGTTCGCAAAATTCTTTTCTAAACGACGGTATAAGTCTCCCGCAGAAGGGGAGAGCAGCAAGATATGTTCAGTGTTCTAAGTGGTTGCTCTTCACGTGGCTGCTTGCCTAGTCCCACCGCAAGTGCTTTAAGTTGGCCATTAGATGGCAGCAAGTGCAAATAGCAAAAGCCACCTGAACCAGGAAAAATCTGTCACTGGAGACTTTTTTCCTTAGCTGCACATAGCAATGAATTCTGTTTCTTCACAAAGGACAAAATATTGTAGGATTTGTTGACGTAGAAGTAGTAATTCCTGATAGAAGTACACTTGTGATCTTGACTAACTCCTGTAGTAGACATTACAATTTATCTGTTTCTACACGTCAAAGTACCCTTGTGCTGATGAACTTCTTCCTAAGATCCAGTCTAACCCTCCTTTCCCTCAGATTCAAGCCCTTCCGCCCTGTCCTGTCACTAGACACCATAATGAAAAATCCCTCTGCAGCCTTCCTGCAGGTTCCCTTCAGGTATTGAGAGATAGCTATAAGGTCTCCCTGGTGTCTTCTCTTCAGGCTGAATAACCTCGGCTCCCTCAGCCTATCCTCATAGCAGAGGTGTTCCAGCCCTTACATCACCCTCATGGTCCTCCTCTGGGCTGGTTCCAACAGTTCCAGATCCTTCAGTTAGACTGTGGCTGTGTGGGATTGAGTTTTTGGATTGTGATTTTTGCCTTTGCATACTAAAACACTACATGTGTTATCTTAATAGTACATAGTTTCATATGCAAGGTTATTAGAGTAAACCTTTATTAGAATAAACCAAACCAGGTTGGAAGAGACCTTCAAGATCATCGTGTCCAACCCATCAACCAATCCAACCCACCCAAACAGCTAACCCATGGCACCAAGCACCCCAGCAAGTCTCCTCCTGAACACCTCCAACGACGGCGACTCCATCACCTCCCTGGGCAGCCCATTCCAATGGGCAATCACTCTTTCTGTATAGAACTTCTTCCTAAGATCCAACCTGAACCTCCCCTGGCACAGCCTGAGACTGTGTCCTCTTGTTCTGGTACTGGCTGCCTGGGTGAAGAGACCAACATCTGCCTGTCTACAACCTCTTACTAATCTCTCTTACAACCTCTTACTAATGGGGAAGTCATAAGGTGCCAGTGGGTATGTGAAACGCAGTAAGCTTCAATAGTGTCACTGGCACAGAGGTGAAGGAAAAAAATATTAATGAGAAACGTTTTTGTATCGTTCAAGTGATTCTTTCCCCCTTCCCTCTTGCCTTTAAGGAAGTACTGTAAGAAACACACAGAGTGAAGCTTAATGAATGCCTTTTAAAATTATGTAGGAGGTCTTTGCAATGTTTTACACTGTTGTTCTTCAAATGTGTAACGCATCTGCTTTCTGTTTCCAGTGAGGTGACAATCCCTACTGTCGTTGTCTTGAATACCTCCAATCAGCAGTATTTTCTACCAGACAGACATATCGAGAACACAAAAGACATGGTTAAGTTCATTAACAATATCTTGGATGGTACTGCTGAAGTAAGTCTTTGTTGTGGCTTTGAAGTATGTTGGTTGATGGGTTGTGTTTGTTTTTTTCTTAGATGTGGTTACTGGTATGCCATGTGATTTATCTTCCTGTCTTGCCTGTCTTCCTGTGTTGTGTGCTGTCAGTGAATATGTCATGATGAATTCTTGCCATTCCTTGCTGTTCTGGCTGTGGAACCTCAGTTATCGAATGGGTTTGGTTGGAAGGGACCCCCAAAGGTCATCTAGTCCAACCCCCCTGCAGTGATCCTCAACTAGATCAGGTGTTCAGAGCCTTGTCAAGCCTGACCTTCAATATCTCTAGGGATGGGACCTCAACTACCTCCCTGGGAAACCTATAGAAAGCCAAATTCTTTTTGGTGGTGTTGTTTAAAGCATGTTAGCTGACTTCTTGATCTTCCTTTTACTGGTGTCACCAGTAAACAAAGCTTCTTATTCATAGAATTGTAGAATAGTCTAGGTTGGAAGAGATGTCTAAAGGTCATCTAGTCCAGCCCCTTCTGCAGTAAGCAGGGATATCCTCAACTAGATCAGGTTGGCCAGAGCCTGGTTTGCTTTAAATGCCTTGTTTAAAATAGTCTTTCTAGTACATAATTGAACTGTACCCTTTCTTTGGGTAAGTTAATTAATAGAGTAATAAATTAATAAATCTGGTAGCTTGATGATTTAAAAACCAGTGGTAGACTTGCTTTTCAGACAGACACAGGCTTACCACTGTTTCTGCTGTAAAACTAAAAAGGAGCTGGCTTCTGTTTAACCAACAAAGTCAGTAAATCCACCTGGAATTGTTCACTCAGGTAGGTGTTTTATAATGTTGGCAAAACAAACTCACGCTCCCTTATTTCCTCAGTGTGCTGTAAGTTTGACAGGAGACTATGTTGTGTGGATGGGGGAAGTGATTATGAATCAGGAGTGGCAGCCTTCAAATGTGCTGGTAGCCAAGTAATAGGATGCAGAATTTCTAGACTACAGTGAAATTTCTGAGATATGAAACGCTGCCCCCCACCCTCCTTGGCAAGTGTTGGATTATTCACCATGACATTCTTGGTATTTTCTGTAAGGTAAATATAGGTAGCTCTTTGTGAGTCTATTTCATCTTTGTAACCTCTTTTGTGTGTGTGTAATTTGAGGAGACTTGGTCAGGGTCAAATGCTGCTCATTTCAGTTCCAAAATGTAGATGGCAGCTCGAGACAAGTGGTTATTTTGAGGACTGCTACATTAGGTGGCAATGCAGGTCTAGGCTATCATTGCCTGTCACAAGTTTTCTTTGTTACACCTTCATATATTCTTCTTTCTTGGTTCTTAGATTGTTCTGGTTGCTTCTGTCATAGTCCATAACTAGATGTGCATCATCTGCAGGGGAGTTTAGAAGGTCTATGCAATTTCATTGTTCTTAAGTCAGGATAGTTGGTAGATTTTACCGCCTGTTCCTCTGTGGTCTGAGAGTGGAGAGCCATTTAGCCAGCTTGCTGTTTAGTTTTCTTTAATGGTTTCAAACAATTGTGAGATAGTTTTGCATGAGACTGTTGAAATGCTTATCCTTACTTGAGAAATTGGGAGTGTCTGGGCAGCATGAAATGCAAGAATAATTGCTTTTCATTTCCTTCTAAAGGGACTTAAAGTTGCAAGGTCTGAAGAATGAACTGTTGGAATCATAAATGAAAAGTGTCAGCAGTTTTGACATGGTTCCATTTGAAATTGCAGGCACAGGGTGGGGATGGACTCCTGCAGCGAATCAAGAGAGTAATCTATGATGCAAAGTCTACTGTAATGGTAAAGTTTTATTCAATTAGATGATACTCTTGTCAATCAAGCTGTATTTACTTGCAAAGGCTTTAAGAAATACATTGATGCAAGTTTGTTTACATTATGCATAGAGCGTACGTGTTATAACTATATATGAGTAGGTTTAAGCTAAATGAACTTCAATAATATGTTCCATAGTGCTAATTATTCAACATACATAAATTTCTCCCTTTATTTTTTTGTTTCACTCTTTTCTGTGTTAGTCTGACATATTTGAAGGGGTGGAATAATGCAAATTCACCGTCTCATCCTTGACTCTTCTTGCCATCGTTTCCCACGTTCTTTCATGTTCTGAGCAATGTTATGGTTTCAGTCTAATTGCAGCATAAGAGGGTTAAATATTACAATTAGTGTTGTTTCCAAGCAAATACTTTTATCATCTTTCTTACAGGTTAATTGTGCTTAACAGAATTTTGTTGGGAAGAGGTACACAAATTCATTTCTTCACTTCTCCGACACAAGCAAAGCAAAACCTCTGCTGTGAATTTGAATTGAAACTCAAATATTTCTCTATGAGAGCACAACATTTAGCCTTCAGTTTCTGAAAACAAAAGTCATAGAATCATAAAATGTTACAGGTTTAAGGGACCTTTGGAGATCATCTAGTGCAACTGCTCTGACAAAGCAGGATCACCTAGGGCTGGTCAAGCTGGAATGCATTCATATGGGTCTTGAAAGTCTCTATAGGAGACTCCACAGCCTCTCTGGGCAGCCTGTTCCAGGTCTCTGTCACCCTCGTAGTAAAAGAGTTTCTCCTCACGTTGAGGTGGAACCCCCTGTGTTCTACCTTATACCCACTGTTCCTTGTCCTATTACTGGGCATCACTGAAAAGAGCCTGGCACCTTCATCTTGACACCCACCCCTCAGACATTTAGAGACATTCATAAGATCCCCTCTCAGCCTTCTCTTCTCCAGACTAAACAGCCCCAGGTCTCTCAGTCTTTTTTTTGCAGGAGAGTTGTTCAAATCCCTTCATCATCCTTGTACCTTTCCAGTGGACTGTTCTCCTGTCTCTTGAACTGGGGAGCCCCAAACTGGATACAATATCGGGGGTGCTGTCTCAGTAGGGAGAGTAGATGGGAAGGAGGACCTCTCGCTTTTCTTGATGCACCCCAGGATGCCATTGGCCTTCTTGGCCACAAGGGCACAGTACTGTTCCATGGATAACTTGCTGTCTGCTACAACTCTAAGGTCTTTCTCTGTGGAGCTGCCTTCCAGCAGGATGACCCCTAGTTCTTCTTCCTATGCCATTAAACTACTCTTCAGTGGGAAGCTGATAACAGCGTGTTTCTGCAGATCCCTTTTCGCTCAGACTAAGTTTTGACACCGAGGCACAAATAAAAGATGGAACTGCTTACTTCAAAGTGTTATTTTAACAGAACAGTTAGTCCTAAAGCTTAAAAAAAACCCATTAATTGGATACATTTAGTATCCAACAAATTAATTGTCATGTTGACATTTAACTATTCCAATGCCACATTGTCCCCTCCAAAAACCTGAGGATGCTTCTGAATAAATACACAGAGTAATAAGAGCAGTACTGTGGTAATTTTATGTATTCACTCAAAAGTGTTTTGTTACTTCACATTTTGTGTTTCCACAGTCCGTGTTCAAGAGTTCACCACTTCTGGGATGCTTTCTCTTCGGGTTGCCCCTGGGGGTGATCAGCATCATGTGTTATGGAATCTGCACAGCTGATCCGGATGGAGGGGTAGATGAGAATGAGACAGCTAAAAAGGAGAGCAGCGATCGGGAGCTCACAGACGAAGGCACTGAGGAGGAACAAGAAGAAGGAAAGAGTGGAAGAGACACAGAACTTTCAGATGATGAGCTTCAACAGAAAGACCTCATGGAAAAGAAAAAAGACTAACTTGTTTAGCACAAGCATTCTCTAGGATTTCCAAAAACACTTATTTATTGGAGGTAGCCATTTGTTGAGGATCATCATAAAAAAGGACCTTTCTGTTTGCGTTACGGTAGTTTTGGCTTGCATGTAATTCCCTTTTTATCAGAAATTGACAGGGGGAAAAACAAAACCAAACCCATGGATGTTCTCTTAATTGTCTTTAATAGATAAGCTAAGAGCAATTTTAACTGAAGACCTTTGCAGGTACAGTTCTTTTTTGAAGAGTTTTGAATTGGTCATTTATTTCCAGAACAGCAAGATGAAGGTAATGTCACTTGACCTTAGTGTAAGTGATGAGCTACTATTCATACAGCTCAGCTAAACACACCGTCACACAAAAGTAAGGCTGAAAACTAAGAGATTAAGAGAGATCTGAAAAGTCTCACACAGCCTGATAGCTAAAGACAATTTAGTTTCCCAAGAAGTCACATTATTTTGAAACAAAAACCAAGTAACTCACCCAAACGTTTCTATTATCTGAAGTTTAGTGTAAATTATTATGAATTAGAGAACTCTTTTACGAGATAATATAATTAGTGACAGCTGGGAATGTTTACTTGATGTAAGATCAGGGAGTTGTATTCTAAAATGTTTCTTTAGCAGCTAAAAATATTGGGAGACTACATTGTAAACCTTGTAGAGCACGATGGCCTGTTAAATTGTTTTGCAAGTGCTTATACAAACTTACAGTGCTGTAATGGATTAACCTTCTGTTTAACACAGAAGTGAGGGAAAGCAACACACACAAAAACCCCTCTGGGTTGAGTTAAGGGGTTGAGATAAAAATAGTTTAATATAAAATGAGATAAAGTGCACAGTGACCTTAGCCTGCTTGCAGAAAGCAGCAGCAGCAGAAGTGAGCGACCTCCCACCCACCCCGTGTGACCCAGCAGAAAAAGCCACTGCCCCAAAGCCAGAAACCAGATGCAGCACCTGAAAGAGGAGGCATCTCATGTTCCAATCAAACTTCAAGCCCCATAATACTTTGCTCCAGCCAGCACTTTTCATTTTGAAGCTGGTATGATGGCAGTGTGGGGTTGAATAGTGACAGCAGATTCAACTTAACCCATGACAAGTGAACAGTTTCCTGAATCTGCAGGAGAGCTTGATAAAGATGTGACTAGAAGCAGCCTCTGGCTATTCTGCCTAACTGTAATGATAAGCTCTCTGAATGGGGTAAACTTGTTTTACAGTCTTCAGGTTGTTAGGGATCTTCAAGGTAGCTGGTGGTGAGACTTCTCTTTGAGACTGTTACCCGCTCTGAAGGAGGGAGTTAATGGAGCAGAATAAGAACATTCATAGAGATTGGTCAGTGAAATGCATTTTTGTTACCTTTTTAATCATTTGAATCACTTTTAATACAATCCTGTGACTGAGAAACGGACTCATTTGTGTCCAGGGTTAAAATCTTCAAGGATAAGCAGTGCCAAGCCTGTCAATTTATTTGGACTGTAGCAATTTGGACTTGGTGCTGAGAGTTAAAATGTAGGACTGTTAAGGCAGTAATATGTTTTTTGATTTGTCTCTTTCCCTCCAGCTTTAATTTTGGCTCAGGCTGGAAACAAGCAGCTTTTGACTTAGAAAAACTGAGGTCAATGGAACACCTCTGTTCCTTCTTATGGTATTTAGTAAAAAGATCTGAATTTTGCTTCACTGCTGAGAACTGTTTCAATTATGAGCCTTCATTTTTTGGTTATTTTTGTCAGTGTTTGTTTATAAACAGTAGTACCTAAGAAACCTTCTGAGCTATGGACCAGAATATGCTAAATACTGTGCAAGAAGCAGATCACAGTGTGATCTGTTCAAACAGTAACACTTAACTGTTAGGCTTAGGAGGAGAGCATGTGTCTTAGTCACTTCTGAGATGTAGTATCAATCAGGGGTGTACTGAACTGCTGAAAATGAAACATGATGCTGTACTGCCATTTTCACCAAATCCTTCCCCTAGCTTTATTCAGTGAGACACAGGGAGAGGAAAAGCGTACAGGTCATAGAGTGGGTGTCAGAAGTGATGTGAAATTAAAGGGGTTTGCAGTGGTCATGCAAGTAATTTAGCAAGTTGTCTGAGAGACTCTGGCATTTTAGTTTTTATTTCGGTCTCTAAAGGTTTCTTAAAGCAACTTCACTGTAATAATTTTAAATTCATGGAATAATTCTGCTTTTTTTTTAAGTCAAGTGTAAGCCTTCTGGTTTTGGCTTTTGTTTTTGTTGTTTTCTGTAATAAAAACATTTAAAAGGGTTTGTTTCCTATGCTTAATTTACACTGTGTTAAGCTTGGGTGTTATAGCTTGTGTTGGAGGCCACATTTCCTGGGAGAGTCATTGTGAGCTTACTTCAGGCCCCAAGTAACCATGTACAGAAAGGCTCCTTGCTGGTAGCTCTTCTAAAGAAAAGTGAATTTATTCTGTTCAGTACCTTTTCAGCAATATTTTGAAAATACTCTCCAGGTGCAGAAGTTGATATTTATTTGTCTCTTGGTGAGTCTCACAGCTTCACAGATTGCACTGGGTTGGAAAGGACCCTCCAGGTCATCTTGTCCAACCCCCCTGCGGTCAGCAGGAACACCTCCAACTAGACCAGGCTGAACAGGGCCACAGCAAGTCTGATCTTGAATGCCTCCAGGAATGGGGTCTCAACCACATCCCTGGACAACCTGTTCCAGGATTTCACACTCATTGTGCACACACATTGTGCACAACTTCCCCCTGATATCCAACCTAAATCTCCCCCATTTTCAAACCTTTGCCCCTCATCCTGCCTCTACAAGTCCTTCTAAGCAGTCCTCCCCCAGCCTTCCTGCAGGTCCCCTTCAGATACTGAAATGTAGGTATAAAGTCTCTCCAGAGCCTTCTCTTCTCCAGGCTGAACAGCCCCAATTCCCCCAGACTGTCTTCATAACAGAGGTGCTGCAGCCCTCTGATCATCCTTGTGGCCCTTCTCTGGACCTGCTCCATCAGGTCCATGCCTCCCTTGTATTGAGGGCCCCAGAGCTGGACAGAGTATTCCAGGTGAGGTCTCACCAGAGCAGAATCACATCTTGACCTGCTGGCCATGCTTCTTTTGGTGCAGGATGCCATTGGCCTTCTGTGTTTCAAGTGCACATTGCTGGCTCCTGTCCAGCTTCTCATGCACCAGCACCCCCCCAAGTCTTTCCTATGGATACAGCCTGGGCTAAACCAGTAATGAGATTGTCATTAATCATAGTTAAAGTAGTGGTAAACTTGTAGAGCAATAATGTAGTGTGTAATTAGAAGAGATAATTGCCTGTGCCCTGGTATGTCTGGGGATGTTTTTACATGCTTGGTATTAGAATGCTTCCAGCTTCTGCAAAGTCCAACATGGAGTATGAATTAACAACATAGTTTTGATTATGGTGCTGTTGATGTTGGCAGCAGAGTTTGGCTGACCTTAGGTTTTAGAAAAGCTTGATTTGATCCTTGGGGTTGGGTTTTTGTAGGTCGGAGAGTCCTTTTATCACAGCGCCCCCTTGTGGGGTTTTTGAGTATTTGAAAAAATAACAGTTTCCCTTTTTTGGGGAGGGGTGGCTTGGGGCGTTATTTTAAACCCTGCTTTACCATTTCATAGTATAGAATGGTAGGAGTTGAAAGGAACCTCCAGAGATCATCTGGTCCAGACTCCCTGCCAAAGCGGGATCACCTAGAGCAGGCCACACAGGAATGCGTCCAGGTGAGTTTTGAAAGTTTCTGGAGAAGGAGACTTCACAACCTCTCTGGGCAGCCTGCTACAGGGCTCCAGCACCCTCACAGGAAAGATGTTTCTCCTCATGTTGATATGGAACTTCCTGTGTTCCAGTTTATAACCTTTGTTCCTTATCCTATTATTTGGCACCACCAGAAAGAGCCTGGCACCTTCATCTTGACACCTACCCCTCAGAAACTTGTAGATGTTGCTAAGATCCCCTCTCCTCCTCCTCTCCTCTCCTCCTCTCCTCTCCTCCTCCTCTCCTCTCCTCCTCTCCTCTCCTCCTCCTCTCCTCTCCTCTCCTCTCCTCTCCTCTCCTCTCCTCTCCTCTCCTCTCCTCTCCTCTCCTCTCCTCGAGTCTCCTCTCCTCTCCTCTCCTCTCCTCTCCTCTCCTCTCCTCTCCTCTCCTCTCCTCTCCTCTCCTCGAGTCTCCTCGAGTCTCCTCTCCTCTCCTCGAGTCTCCTCTCCTCGAGTCTCCTCTCCTCGAGTCTCCTCTCCTCGAGTCTCCTCTCCTCGAGTCTCCTCTCCTCGAGTCTCCTCTCCTCGAGTCTCCTCTCCTCGAGTCTCCTCTCCTCTCCTCGAGTCTCCTCTCCTCGAGTCTCCTCTCCTCTCCTCTCCTCGAGTCTCCTCTCCTCTCCTCGAGTCTCCTCGAGTCTCCTCTCCTCTCCTCGAGTCTCCTCTCCTCTCCTCGAGTCTCCTCTCCTCGAGTCTCCTCTCCTCTCCTCACTAAGCAGCTCCAGTTCTCTTAGTCTTTCTTTGTAGCAGAGATGTTCAAGTCCCTTCTTCATCCCTGTAGGTGTCTGTTGCACTCTTTCCAGTAGATCCCTGTTTCTCTGCTCCTGGGGTGCCCAAAGCTGGATACAGTCTTGCAGGTGTGGTCTCAGCAAGGCAGGGAAGAGAGGGAGAATAGTTGCACTGATAGATCTGATGTGTTGAAGATGGCCCAGGAGTATTTAAGTCAAAGGCTTACCTTGCTCTGCTATGGGCCAGAACCGCTTTACCCTGTTCCTCTTTTGTCAGCACATTTGAAGAAGTGGTTGTACTTGAAGGAGCAGAGTGGGTGGAGAGTTGTTCTGGTGCCAGCCTGAAGCTCAAGTTTGCAAAAAGGTTGCAAAACCAGAACGTGTTTCCCTTAAGCTGGTAAAATCTCCTGAGACTCCAGATGCTGCACTTTGCTTTGTGCTGTGACAAACTGGCACTGGCTCACAAGTCTTCTGAGGGAGCAAAATAGCTTTGTGCTGTTGTGCTCTGCTCACTGGGTACCTTGCTAAGGGAGTGAATCACACAGTGCTGTTGCATATTATGTTGCTGTCACAATTGTGACAATACTTTGTTCAATGCTTTGTTGACCTTTTCACCCACAAGGTTTTCATAGTCTGTTCCCCAAACAGTTCTTTTTCTCTGATTTCTGAGATTTTGGCCTTTTTTATATGATTTCTGATGCTATCCTTTGTGTCACTTTACTAATGTAACACCACTTAGCAGTTGGTGTGACCTCTCCTGTCGCTAGACCAAAGTGTTTGCAATTGCTTAGCAAAGATGAATAGGCTGCAAGTATTTTCCATAAAACATTTCTGAGTATTGTGGCTTTTAACAATAAACCCTGAAAAACCTATAAGGTCCTTTGAAGAGCAGCATGGAAACCTGTTCAGTCAGTTACTTAGGAGACGAATAGTATTGCTTTGTAGCTCACATTCCCCGTAAGTTTAGACTGGCAAAGAGAGAAGTCCTGGCTGAATGAGTGCAATGTGCTGAGGTGGCCTAGAAGGCAAACAGAATCCTGGCCTGGATCAGGAACAGTGTGACCAGCAGGAGTAGGGAAGTGATTGTACCCCTGTACTTAGCACTGATGAGGCTGCACCTTGAATACTGGGTTCGGTTTTGGGCCCCTCATTACAAGAAAAACATTGAGGTGCTGGAGTGTGTCCAGAGCAACAAAGCTGGGTTAGGGTCTACAGAACAGGTGTGGTGAGGAGTGGCTGAGGGAAGTGGGATTGTTTAATCTGGAGAAGAGGAAACTGAGGAGAGATTTCATTAGCCTCTACAACTCCCTGAAAGGAGGTTGGAGTGAGTTGGAGATCAGTCTCTTCTTGCTAGCATTAGGTGATAGAACAGGAGGAAATGGCCTGAAATTGTTCCAGGGGAATTTCTTGACTGAAGAGTGATCAGGCATTGGAGCAGGCTGCCTGTCCTTGAAGGTGACCAAGAAATGTGTGGACATGGCACTTTGGGATGTGGTTTAATGGCCATAGTAGTGGAAGTTTTTAAGCCTTAGTTAAGAGCCTCAGTGTGAACTGGCATGGCTGTGCTCTAACATCAATTTCTCTTCTCACATTGCCTCCCAGAAGCAGAAGCTCAATTGCACAGGGCAGTGCCTTTGTTGAGTAGTAGCTATGGTAGCCTCTGTTGTACATACATGGATTAGCCCTGGTGGCTTTCAGGAAGAGCTGGAAGTTGGCCATGATGATCATGACCCTGAAAATTTGAAGTACTAAAACTTGAGCAGCTTTTTCATGCAGAATATGTGCTGCTGTGGATGGTTTTAATGACCTTCTGAAGACACAGGGGAAAGGATTCAGTAAACACTTCAAAAAGTCATCGTTGCATCACTATGATGATGTATCATAAGGTGAGGAAGGAGACATAAGGTACAGAGGTGAGCAAACACAACAGCCTGTGGGGTATTTCCTCTGCTCATGCAACTGGTTTGAAGCTAGGACAAGGCTGCTGCATTTTGAGGACAGTGAGCTCGTGATCATAGATGTAAATTGGTCTGTTCCTGTTGGTCCTTGAGCAGTGAACTCGCCCTGTCATGTTTAAATTAGAGTCTAGGCATGGTATGGAGCATTAAGTTCAGTTTCTGGCCATCTTCCTTTGACGTGGAGTGCAGTTTTAGGCAAGTTACTTAGGCCATAGTTTCATTACATTGCAACTTTAATGACAGTGCTGGCTCAAGGAGTTTCTGTCCTCATGCCTTTGTATGCTGGCCTTCAAATTATGGCAAACAAGCTGTTGGAAAGCAGTGCTCTAGAGTGGATAAAGGAAAATTCAGCTGGAGAGGACAGCATGCCAGGGGACGAGAGAGCAACAAGGGTCTGGAGGCAGCAGCAGAGTGGGAAACTTTAGAGCTCATTTCATGACAAGATTGTTATGTAGACTTAGAATCATAGAGTGGTTGGGGTTGGAAAGGACCTTAAAGATAATCTAGTTCCAAATCTACAGATGGCTATGCTGACTCAGGGTCATAGAATGGTTTGGGGTTAGAAGGGACCTTAAAGATCATCCCTCCAGATGGCTGTGCTGACTTAAAATCATAGAATGATTTTGATTGGAAGGGACATTATAGATCATCTAGTTCCACCCCCCCTGCCATGGGCAGAGACACTTTCCACTAGACCAGGCTGCTCAAGGCATCATCCAGCCTGGCCTTGGACTTAAGTATTTATTTCATCCTTTACTTCCTTTCTCTAGAAAGCAAAGGTGATTTGGCTGAGCTCTTACAGTGAAGCAACTGCAGGTTGCTATCTCATTATCCCCTTTTTCAGAATGATTGTTATGTATCAACCTCATCTTGACAGGAGGCAGTTGAAATGGAAGAGGAAAACGCTTCAGTCTTGTGATGTTAGGCAAAAGGCATCTTGCCCAGGATGTAACTAGGTAAGAGTGGGAAAGATGCACTGTGGGCAGCCACTGTCACAGTGCCAGTGACTCACTGGCTTGTACATTTGTAGAGAAATTCTACGTTACCATTCTGTGTGTGCATTTAAAACCACAGAATGCCTGATGTCTCAGTCCACACTCAGCAAACCTTTTCATTTGTGCAAGTAGCTAAGAGAAATAGGAGCGGCGTTAGAGGAAGGGACAAGGTTTTCAGACTTGCATTTTAGGAGAGAAATTTGATTCGCATATAGGGAAAGATAACTAATATCAGACCAATCTGTCTAGCATGTAGCAATTGCAACTTTTGGGGTAACATTTGCCATATGAGAATCCTAGAATGGCTTAGGTTGGAAGGGACCTCAGAGACCATCTACTCCAACCTCACTGCCATGGGCAGGGACACCTCTCAACTAGACTTGGTTGCTCAAGGCGTCATCCATCCTGGTCTTGAACACCTCCAGGAAGGGGGCATCCACAACCTCTGAGTACAACTCATTGTAGAGTCTCACCACCCTCATACTGAAGAACTTCTTCCTAAGATCTAGTCTAACCCTGCCCTCCCTCAGCTTCAAACCATTCCCCCTTGCCCTATTGCCAGACACCCTTATGAAAAGTCCCTCCCCAGGTTTATTGTACGCTCCCTTCAGGTATTGGAAGGCAGCTTAAGGTTCCCTCAGAGTCTTCTCTTTTTCAGGCTAGACAATCTCATTTCCCTCAACCTATCCTCACAGCAGAGGTGCCCAGTCCTTGGGTCATCTTTGTGGCTCTCCTCTGGACTTGCTCTGTGTCCTCAGGTCTCACAAGAGAAGAGTAAAGGGCAAATAAGGATCTTTAGTATGTGGACAGATCTAAGAACTGTTGCAAGAGAAGGTCAAATAAAATTCTCAAATGTCTGCAATGGTTTGTTTTGGAAGCACTTTTCCCAAGTTAGAGGAGTACTTTGTGGTTGTTAACATTGGAGAAACAGAGGTTGCAGTACCAAATACTAGGTGTATTATGTTCCTACTAACTTTACAGAACAGCAAAAGGCACCTTTCACCAGCAGTGGCTGGTGACTAGTGACAGTCACTAGCTGATTACTTGCCCATTATTAACTTTGTTTTGTTTCCCATGGAATCACAGAATGCCAGGTTGGGAGGGACACCAAGGATCATCTTGTCCAATACTTGAAATGAGCTGGTTCAGCATCCAGTCAAGCTGTCTTAATCCTGACCAATATAGGGGAATCCACTGCTTCCTTTGGGAGAAGATTCCAATGTCTAACTGTTATCATGATGAAAAATTTTATTCATAGTTTCATAGTATCATTCAGGGTTGGAAGGGACCACAAGGATCATCTAGTTCCAACCCCCCTGCCATGGGCAGGGACACCCCACACTAGATCAGGCTGGACAGAGCCTCATCCAGCCTGCTCTTAAACACCCCCAGGGATGGGGCCTCGACCACCTCCCTGAACAACCCATTCCAGGGTTTCACCACTCTCATGGTGAAGAACCTCCTCCTCACATCTAGCCTGAATCTCCCCACCTCCAGCTTCATTCCATTCCCCCTAGTCCTATCACTACCTGAGATCCTGAGAAGTCCTTCCCCAGTCTTCCTGTAGGCCCCCTTCAGATACTGGAAGGCCACAATTAGGTCACCTCGGAGCCTTCTCTTCTGCAGACTGAACAGCCCCAACTCCTTCAGTCTGTCCTCATAGGA
Source organism: Melanerpes formicivorus (assembly GCF_026170545.1). Taxonomy (NCBI): domain Eukaryota; kingdom Metazoa; phylum Chordata; class Aves; order Piciformes; family Picidae; genus Melanerpes; species Melanerpes formicivorus. The sequence goes on along the minus strand of NW_027142367.1, from coordinate 15,243,275 downwards.
GAGGTGCTCCAGCCCTCTGATCATCCTTGTGGCCCTTCTCTGGACACGTTCCAGCACCTCCACATCCCTCTTGTAATTCAGGATTCTAACGAGAATCTCCTTAGGAAAGCTTGAAACAGGTAAGTTAAAGATTTGAGATTTCACAGATTTATATGCAGTGAAAAACACCTTTGAGCCTTCCTTTTGGGAGTTGTTGTAGTTCACTGCTCCATTTAGAAAACAGAACTTCAAATTTGCCTCTCCTGAGTTTTCACTACAGTTAATGAAGAATTTCAGGCTCTCTTTCAATGAATATCCTACAGATAAACATTTGCTGATTAATTTTGTCTTGACCTCAGACGCTAAACATGGGTTTCCCTTTAGCCAATTAGTAATTTGTGTGGTTAAAACACTGTAGATACAAATTTATCTGCTGCTCATGGAATTAATCTTCGGATCAGCAATTTTTATCTAGTCAATTAAGATACAGCTGCAAAGCAAATATTTTTCAGATGGAAGAAAAAACAACAATGATATTTTCCTCCCTCTCTCTCTTCTTACAATTTTTGAGTGAAATCTAGAGAAAGCAGACAATAATGTGACCTAGAAGTGAGTCATTTTAATGCAATAGCATAATGCCTATGGGTAACAATGCTTACTGTCAAAGATGAGTTAATATGTTTACTCTCCTGGCAAAATTGTTTTAACTGAGCATAACAAATGCTTCTTGTTTTTCTTCAGTGTCATAATTGCCCTCTGATACTCATCCAACCAAGACTTGTTCATGGAGACATCTTACTATTTCCCCTTGTTTGTTAAAGTAAATATCAACATAGAAGGAAAACTACTGGGTCCTGTGCAACTGATAAGCTCTGTGGGTAGTACCCCCAATGAAAATGTCTCAGTTTTTCTTGGTTTAGACATAGAATCATAGAATGCATTGGGTTGGAAGGGTCATCCAGTTCAGCATCCAGTAAGCACAGACATCTTAACCAGATCAGTTTGCTCAGAGCACCATCAAGCCTGACTTTGAGTGTCTCCAGAGATGGGGTTTCCACCACCAACCTGGGCGTTTTGTTCCAGTGTTCCATCACCCTTATAATAAAGAACTTTTTCCTCATGTCTATGCCTAGTGCTTCTGTATTGATCATGAGAATAATTCCTGATTAGTCTAAATTAGACCTGTACCAGTGTGTCACCAACCTCACTGTAAAAGATTTCTTCCTCATCTCCAGTCTAAATCTTCCCTCCTCAAGCTTCAATCCATTCTCTCTTGCCCTATCACTACAAGCCCTTGTGAAAAAGACTCTCCATGTATCTGCACGGTCACTATGAATCACCTTTAAGTGGGCAGTGTATAGAAAAAATTGAACTGTCTCTAAAACTGACAATGTCAATGAGAGACAAAATATAAAGCTTCAAACTAAATTTATCAGTAATAACATTTCACACCTTTATTCATAGATTCATAGAATGGTTTGAGTTGGAAGGGACCTTGATGATCATCTAGTTCCAACCCCCTGCCGTGGTTAGGGACACCTTCCACTAGCCCAGGTTGCTCAATGCCTTATCCAGCCTGGCCTTGAACACCACCAAGGAGGGAGCATGCACAATATCCCTGAACATGTAACAGTGATAATATGCTTATGTAAATTAATACCTATGTCTTTTTGGCTTCATATGTCCACACGAGGGTAATATTGAAACATGCTTTATCTATTCTTTAAGTCTTCTGAGATTCAGGGGAAAATATTACCCTGATGAATAAAAAGAGAAAAAGATTAACTGTCAATCACTTATGTAATTCAATTTTTTTTTTACCAGCACGTGACTCAATTACTGGGGGAGGTAATAGAGGAAAATATAGATTGTCTTCCCTGAAAATCAGATTTGGAATACCATGGGTGGTCTGTTGCACAGAAAATGAAAAGAATGTCTCTGCTGTTAGCACGGCATTTTTCAGCACAAAAATGTAACACAGTTCTGGACAGTTGCTTGTGAAAGCAGACCATGGAATTTAATTGGCATTTCAAGTCTTAATTTTCCAGCAGTGCCTTTCTGTTAATATGGTAATTTTAGTAAATGCCAAGCCTCCGAATCTAACCAACTCTGTGTGTTAATGAGGGATCGTAATAATTAACAACCCAATCCAGTCCTCCTAGTGCAAGGCCTCTGGATGTCTCTGAATTATAATTATATATTTAGAAACAACTCACTGGAGAAGGAGAAAAAAAAAATAAAAGCAGAGATTTTTTCCACAGCATTTCCAAAAATTAATGTTTTCCTTTAATGTTTTCTCTTTGCAAATGTTCTTTCCATGATCCCTACCACTCAGAAAGTGCTTTGTCTCTCATTAGTTGCAGACAACTAATGAAAGCCAGAGGTGGATTTTAATGCTTTATATTGGAAAATAGGATAGAATAGAATAGAATAGAATAGACCAGACCAGACCAGACCAGACCAGGTTGGAAGAGACCTTCAAGATCATCGCGTCCAACCTATCATCCAACACCACCTAATCAACTAACCCATGCAACCAAGCACCCTGTCAAGTCTCCTCCTGAACACCTCCAGTGACGGCAACTCCACCACCTCCCCGGGCAGCCCATTCCAATGGGCAATCACTCTCTCTGTGTAAAACTTCCTCCTGACCTCCAGCCTGAACTTCCCCTGGCGCAGCCTGAGACTGTGTCCTCTTGTTCTGGTGCTGGCTGCCTGGGAGAAGAGACCAGCCTCTGCCTGTCTACAACCTCCCTTCAGGTAGTTGTAGAGAACAATAAGGTCACCCCTGAGTCTCCTCCTCTCCAGGCTAAGCAGCCCCAGCTCCCTCAGTCTCTCCTCATAGGGCTTGTGTTCCAAACCCCTCACCAGCTTTGTTGCCCTTCTCTGGACACGCTCCAGCAAGTCAACCTCCTTCCTAAACTGAGGGGCCCAGAACTGGACACAGGACTCGAGGTGTGGCCTAACCAGTGCAGTGTACAGGGGCAGAATGACCTCCCTGCTCCTGCTGGCCACACTGTTCTTGATGCAGGCCAGGATGCCATTGGCCCTCCTGGCCACCTGGGCACACTGCAGGCTCATGTTCATCCAACCATCAACCAGCACCCCCAGGTCCCTCTCTGCCTGGCCACTCTCCAGCCACTCTGACCCCAGCCTGTAGCTCTGCATGGGGTTGTTGTGGTCAACAGAGTTTAAAATTCTACCATACATATTTGAGAGAAAGATTGTTGGTTATAAACCTCTACCACTCAAAACATTGACTACATTGCTGCACAGGTAGTGCAATGACTAAGGGGTGTGAAGCAAAACTAGAAGTGGATAGATTCAGATTGGATGTTCTGAAGAAATTATTCACCACGAGGGTGGTGAGACACTGGAACAGGTTGCTAAGGTCAGGCTGGATGTGGCTCTGAGCAACCTGATCTAGTGGAAAGTGTTCCTGCCCATGGCAGGGGGGCTGGAACTGGATGATCCTTGAGATCTCTTTCAACCCTGACAATTCTGTGATTCTATGATTAGTCTGAGCTCTGAAATAATTAATTGCAGCCTGTGTTTTAAGTTAAAGCTATAATATTAGTTGTAGAGCAAAGTTACCTTCTGCAAACTATTTGTTTGATTTTTATGTTTTCTGAAATGATTTTAGATATTTGGAAGAAATTCTTTAAAGTGAGGGTGGGGAGACACTGGAACAAGTTGCCCAAGGGGGTTGTGTATGCCCCCTCCCTGGAGGTGTTCAAGGCCAGGTTGGATGAGGCCTTGAGCAACCTGAGCTAGTGGAATGTGTCCCTGCCCATGGCCTTTGAGGTCCCTTCCAGCCCAAACCATTCTGTGAATCTATGAATTAGTTCCCGTTACACAGCACATTATCTGTGAATGCTCTGATTAGCCTCGTGAGCTGCCTTTTGTACCTTTCTGTACACAGGTAAAGAATGCATACACCTGAAATGGTAAATTTCCGTGAAAATTACTCAGCTGTGCTATTCCAAGTGGGCTTGCAGGATGTTGAGGATGATGCAATTTCCAAACCAAAATAAAGAAACACCAAACCACTCCTATTTTTTTTTTTTCCTGCACCTTTCAACCACTGTAACTCAATGCATTTGCATTTGTGTTTGCTATTGTGGTCCATATATGAGCATGCTATTTTTCACCATAGAGGGATACTCTTTGTTTCATAGATTCACAGAATGGCTTGGATTAGAAAGAACTTTGAAGAGAATCTAGTTACAACCACTCTGCCGTGGGCAGGGATTCCCTCCACTAGACCAGGCTGCTCACAGTATCACAGTATCACTTAGGTTGGAAAGGACCTTGAGGATCATCGAGTCCAACCTATCAACACAGACCCCATGACTAGACCATGGCACCAAGTGCCACATCCAATCTCCTCTTGAACGCCTCCAGGGACGGTGACTCCACCACCTCCCTGGGCAGCCCGTTCCAATGACGAATGACTCAAGGCCTTATCCAGCCTAGCCTTGAACACCTCCAGGGAGGGGGCATCCACAACCTCCCTAGGTAACTTGTTCCAGTGTCTCACCACCCACACTGTAAAAAGTTCTTTGCCTTTAGGACAGAGGCCACAAACCCAGCCTGGCAAAGAAAACATTCTGGAGAGACCTAATAGCAGCCTTCCAGGACCTGAAAGCGGCCGCGAGAAGGCTGCAGAGGGACTGTTCCCAAAGGCCTGCAGTAATAGGACGAGGGGCAATGGTTTGAAATTAGAGAAGAGTAGATTTAGATTGGATGTTAGCAACAAGTTCTTATGGGCACCACCAAACAGAGCCTGGCACCTTCATCTTGACAACCACCCCTCAGATATTTAGACATTCTATGGGATCCCCCCTTAGGTTTCTCTTCTCCAATCTAAACAGCCCCAGGTCTCTCAGACTTTCTTCATTGCAGAGATGTTCAAGACCTTCTCTGTTTGACTCTCCAGTAGGTCCTAGTTCTCTCAGCCTTTCTTGACAGGAGAAAAAAAAAGAAAAGGAAAATAAAAAGGAAAATAATTGGAAAATTATATTTTGGTGAGGGATATAGGCAGAATTTAAAGGGTGTTTTGGATTAACTTAATTAAAATATCCAATAAATGTCTGTGTTTCAATGTGGCAAATACATTGCAATGCTTTTTACACAGAAGAGGCAAAAGAGTGACAGGAGAGTCAGACATACATTTAATATCATAAAAGACTGGTAAAGTGTATGCCTCTCCTAGAAGAACATATACTATGCAAATTATGGTAAATATTTCTTCCATAAAGGTAAAAATGGCTCATGAAAAACTGTGTCATAATCACAGACCAGTTCCGTGATCCAGATCAGCCCTGGTGTTTTGCTAGATTGCAAGCTCTTTGATGCCATAATGAAGGCGTTGGAATTTCAGCAGAAATGAGTAACCTGTTCTGCAACAGTGATTTGTTTTGGCCCTGGTAAATGACAAAAGTTAGATAGCCCTACTCTTTGAGGTGCTGCTAGGCCTGTTCTCTCTGGGCAGGAGGCGTTTATGAAGTGTTTGCTCTTACTTACGCACAGCTGAATGGGAATATCCCTGTAATTAGAGTTTGGTATGGCAAACATCAAACATGGTGAAAAGAAAAGGATCTCTGGTTATTCTGTTGGGATTAAACCATGAGCTGTGCTTTATTAGCTTCCTTGTCATGCTTAATGCAGGTTACAACTAAAATGTTTGTACAGCTTGCATAAGGCCCTAACACTTCAGTGTTCTAATCTTGTGTCCTATGTTTTATAATCCTAGAATAAACTGGGTTGGAAGAGGCCTCTAGAGGTCATCTAATGCAACCTCCCTATAGTAGTCAGGCATGTTCCCAACTAGATGAAGTTGTTCAGAGCCCCATCAAACATGACATTGAATTTCTCCAGGGATGGGGCCTCAACCACCTCCCTGGGCAACCTGTTCTCATGTTCCACCACCCTCACAGTAAAAAAATCTCTTCCTAATATCCAGTCTAAATCTACTTTTTTATAGTTTGAAACCATTGTCTCTTGTCCTAACACTGCAGACCTTTGTAAACAGTCCCTCCCCAGCTTTCTTTTAGGCCCCTTTCAAGTATTTGAAGGCCACTATAAGGTCTCCCTGGAGCCTTCTATTCACCAGGCTGAACAACCCCAGCTCTCTCAGCCTGTCTTCATATTGCTGGGGATTTATTTAAATTATATTATTGTGCAATATTATCAGTTTTAAACTTTTTTTTTCTATCCCAAGCATGAGTAACAGAATGTTTTCAAAGTGGGCAATAACATGCTTCAGGATTATCTATGATCACTGCTTGATCACGGTGAGGTTTGTGGAATGAAATGTGTTGCTTTGTGTCTCAACATGCCTGTGGTTTGTATGCAGTATACTGGCTAACAAATGCAAAACCTGAAATGTAGTGTTGGTTGGAGGTAGGTAAACAAATCCTTAGAAAGGAGAGACTTGATGGGGTACTTGGTGCCATGGGTTAGCTGTTTGGGTGGGTTGGATTGGTTGATGGGTTGGACGTGATGATCTTGAAGGTCTCTTCCAACCTGGTTTGGTTTATTCTAAATAAAGGTTTATTCTAAATTAGGAATAGATTTGGTGACATTTGCTTGTTCTGAAAAAAAAGTACAGAAGAAAGGATACTTGGAAAAGAGGGAAAGATTTTTTAATTAAGAGTCTCTCACTCCTGGTTTCGCTGGAATTTTTAGCAAGCCTTCTTCCAGTGCTGACTTGTCCTATGTTCTAAAAAATTATATTTCCTTGAGCACAAGCCCTACAAGGAGAGGCTGAGGGAGCTGGGATTGTTTAGCCTGGAGAAGAAGAGGCTCAGGGGAGACCTCATTGCTCTCTACAACTTCCTGAAGGGGGGTTGTAGCCAGGAGGGAGTTGGTCTCTTCTCTCAAGCAACCAGCGGCAGAACAAGAGGACATGGTCTCAAGCTGAGCCAGGGGAAGTTTAAGCTCGAGGTGAGGAGAAAGTTCTTCACTGAGAGAGTCGTTCACCATTGGAATGTGCTGCTCAGGGAGGTGGTGGAGTTACCATCCCTGAAGGTGTTCAAGAGGGGATTGGATGTGGCACTTGGTGCCATGGTCTAGTCATGAGGGCTGTGGTGACAGGTTGGACTTGATGATCTTTGAGGTCTCTTCCAACCTTGGTGATACTGTGATACTGTGATATTCTGCTGAACAAGTTCAAAAGCAACTGTAGAGGAACTTGCTACTTGAGGTAAAATAAAAAAAGGGGGAAAAAAAGGGGGAAAAATAAGAGAGTAGTTGCATAAATTAACACTACAATTTTCTACCTCATTGGTGGAGAGGGAAAAGCTTTGCTTTAAGGACTTTAGGATTATAACACTGAAGATTTAAGAGATAAGAGTTAAAGGCACACTGCCGCTGTTTGATTTGAAGTAGCTTTTCCTGTGTCTCTGGAAGCTGGTTCTCCTGAGTCCCAAACCACAAGTTCTTAGTGCATTTGTCATATAACAGCTTGGTGTGTAAGCAACTGCCAAGAAGGTGCCACTTACCCTTGTAGCCTTCACTCAAAACCAATAAAATGAATATCAAGAAATGACAGTAATTGCTTTGTTCAACTGTTGGCTTGATATTGAGGCATTAGAACATAGTTGCAGATTCTTGTTTGTTAGGTTCTTGTTACCAATGTGGGTAACAGGAATAATTCCTCTTTTCAGTATTCAGTATTCAGCATTCCTACGGTTGGAAGAGACCTCAAAGATCATCAAGTCCAACCTGTCACCACAGACCTCTTGACTAGAGTAGAGAGGACACTACTGCCCGCTGCACTGGTGCAATGGAACAGTGATTGTGCCCTGGAGGTCTTTTCCTTCCTCTTGGCAATCAGTTGCCACTCGTGTGAATATTAAAACTTGATTCACAGATTCATAGACTTGTTTAGGTTTGGAGGTACCTTAAATATCATCCAGTTGCAACCCACCTGCCATGGGCAGAGACACCTTCCACTAGATCAGGTTGCTCAAGGCCTTATCCAGCCTGGCCTTGAACAGTTCCAAGGAGGGGACAATTAGAAAAAGGAAAGCTGGTGGTGATGATTTTAGGTTTCAAACAGAGAGGTACTTTCATGTCTGTGCTCCTAGGTGTTGATTCAGATTGTTGTCAGAATCACAGATGCACAGATAGTTTTCGTATGAGATGGTTTTACACCCCTTTTGCCCCCATGTGTTAAGGATAATCAAGGTGTTTTCCCAGATCCCTAAAGGGAGAAAAATGTGGGAGATTTGTCACAGAGAGAGTGATTGCCCATTGGAATGGACTGCCCGGGGAGGTGGTGGAGTCGCCGTCACTGGAGGTGTTCAGGAGGAGACTTGACAGGGTGCTTGGTTGCATGGGTTAGTTGATTAGGTGGTGTTGGGTGATAGGTTGGATGTGATGATCTTGAAGGTCTCTTCCAACCTGGTTTATTCTATTCTATTCTATTCTATTTTACTGCCAATAATAAATAAAAAGTTGATTTTTTTTTTTCCTTCTCCAAAGAAGCAGGAAGAATTGTAACATTTGCACCATTGTGCTTTCTCTTCCGAAGGAAGAGGACAGGGTTTAGGGCTGGTGCACAAGACTGATGACAGACACTATCCACACCCTTTGCCATTTCCCTTTTAATGTTTCGCTATTTGGATGATCATTAGCTGTAAAGAAAAAAAAAAAGTTCCCATAAGCATACAAGACATCCAGGCTCATATCCTTAATAACTATTCTATGCAAAGATGACAGCACATCTCACTGTAATTATTGCTCAGCTGGATGCGTGCTTATGAAAAAGAACTCATTTCAGTTTATTGTATAGGATGTTAGGCTGGCACTCTCTAATGTGTGCTGTTTGAAACCAGCAAAGAATAGATATGATATTTTGATTCATCTTTAAGGCCTGGTGAGTCCCCATCTGGAATATTGTGTCCAGTTCTGGGGCCCTCAGTTCATAGTATCATAGTATCATTCAGGGTTGGAAGGGACCACAAGGATCATCTAGTTCCAAACCCCCTGCCATGGGCAGGGACACCCCACACTAGATCAGCCTGGCCAGAGCCTCATCCAGCCTGGGCTTAAACACCTCCAGGGACGGGGCCTCGACCACCTTCCTGGACAACCCATTCCAGGCTTTCACCACTCTCATGGTGAAGAACCTCCTCCTCACATCTAGCCTGAATCTCCCCACTTCCAGCTTCATTCCAAGAAGGACCTCAGAGAACTGCTTGAAAGAGTCCAGTGTAGAGCCACAGAGATGATTAAGGGAGTGCAACATCTCCCTTATGAGGAGAGGCTGAGGAAGCTGCAATTCTTTAGCTTGGAGAAGAAGAGCCTGAGAGGTGACCTCATTCATGTTTACAAAGATGTGAAGGGTGAGTGTCATGAGGATGGAGCCAGGCTCTGCTGAGTGATATCCAATGATAGGACAAGGGGCAATAGGTACAAGCTGGAGCAGAGGAGGCTCCATGGGAATATAAGCAAAAATTTTTTCACTGTAAGGGTGCCAGAGCCCTGAAGCAGGCTTTCCAGAGAGGTTGGGGAATCTCCTTCACTGGAAACATTCAAAATCCACCAGGACACGTTTCTGTGTGGCCTGCCCTAGGTGATCCTGCCCTGGACAGGGGGGTTAGACTTTGAGGTCTCTACCAACCCCTAACATTCTGTGATAGCAAAATTATTTGCAAGAGATCTTGGGAGCATTCAGTTTCTTTGCACAAAAACTGAGAAACTTGGATGTTAAAAGAAAAGTTGTACAACATAATTGAAAGCAGTATTAGGCAAAGGCATTACTTAAGACAGCTGGATTAGTTTATAAGGCAGCCAACCAAGGTTGTGCCTACTGGAACTTCAGCATGCAGAGAATCCATGCTGGTATGTAGTAAAATAGCCCAAAGCATTTTAGTATGCCCTTAAAATACAGTCCTATTTAAAAGCTGACTAGAAAAACTGGAAGGTGCTGCTTGAAATACATGACACCTGGGTGTGTAGATGTCTCCTTGCTTATTTTCATGATGCAATTAGGTTGTCATTCCATTTTTTTTAAGGCTTAATGAAATATCTTTCACAGTTGTGATAGTGAAATACCAAGATGAAAGGTGTGAGCTGGATTTTCTATCAGCTGAAATTACCATTGAAGTAACTGAAAGCAAAATCCTATTCTGGATTTTCTACTGAAAATCATTCAATAGGTGAAAAATTCAACACCACGAACTTTTTCTTAGGTGTGTTACATGAAAAAGTTGCTGATGTATAACTGGAAACAGCACTTAGCCAATCACATCTGAATTGCTGGTCATGTTGGTATTAAAACAGGCATATTCACTTCTGTCCTTTTTATTGTTTTCCTTCTTCTAAAATATATGAAGGAATCTTAGAATATTAGGGGTTGGAACAGACCTCCAGAGATCACCCAGTCCAACCAGACCTCCAGAGATCGTCCTGCCAAAGGAGGATCACATAGGGCTGGCCACACAGGGTCACATCCAGGAGGGTTTTGAAAGTCTCCAGAGGAGACTCCATGTCTCTGGGCACCCTGCTCCAGGGCTCTGTCACCCTCCAAGAAAAGAAGTTTCTTTATGTTGAGGTGGAAGTTTCTGTGTTCTAGCTTGTACCTGTTCCTTGTCCTATCACTGGGCACCACCACAAAGAGCCTGGCATCTTTATCTTGACACCTACCCCTCAGATATATATAGATGTTGATAAGATCCCCTCTCAGCCCTCTCCAGACTAAGCAGCCCCATGTCTCTCAGTCTTTCTTCATAGCTGAGATGTTCAAGTCTCTTCGTGGCCCTCACAGCTCTCCCCAGCAGATCCTTGTCTCTTTTGAAGTGGGGAGCCCAAAATTTGACAGAGTATTGCAGGTGTGGTCTCACCAATGTACCAAAATCCTGGACACACTTTTCCTGATGCACCCCAGGAGCCCATTGGTCCTCTTAGCCATAAGGATACATTCCTGTCCCATGGACAACTTAATGTCCACTGGGACTCCAAGGTCCTTCTCCATTAGGAGTTGTGAAAAAAAGTTGTTCATGCCAGTTTTCAGGACGAAACAAGGGAAGTCTGGATGAAACTAGCACCTTGTGATTGTCTTAACTTAGATCATTAACTAACTTCAATTAATTTTGGTGGGCATAATGACATCGTATCAATATGCTTATTAAGCCCACCCACCCAACCAAACCAGCTATCATCTTTTGAACTCTTTAATATCTCTTGATAGTGTAAATTGATGCTGAATACGGATAATTACACAGTCTTTTGCCAAAGCATTTCTACTACAGCTTAATGATGTCTACTGCTTATAGAATACAAGCTGTGCATTGAATCTAAGGTAGTTCCTTTTCATTTTTAAGGTGGTAGCACTTATGTAGCTCTTATTGAATTTGTATGTCAGAAACTGTTGTAGAAAAGATAAAATGGTATGAAATGTTCTTATTAAAACTCTGAGCCTGGCCACTATATATTAAAAGTACTAAATGACACACCAAGAATCGTCTTGCCAAAAGGCAGAGCTATGAATGCAAAATGAGCCAAGAGTCTTCATTGAAGTCAGGAAAGCTTACTGACTTGGGAACTTCTAGTAAATGGAGACAAGGGCCTTCAAAGAAAGTTGTTGACATACATACTTGTGTCTGTACAGCTGTGTTTGTAAAAGAGTTGCAAGCATTTGCTGTGTCATCCTAAGGTTGTGTTTGTACACCATGCTTGTACAGGAACTGGAAGTGTTTACTGCTTCATACTGAGAGGTATCAGCTTCCTTCATGCCAAGTCCTGGCTCAAGTTTTGATCTCCATTCATACATTGCCATTAGTCTTTGAGTTGAGCTGCCTGTCCCTTATGATACAGTAATGAACTGGAAGTAAAAATCTGTTGAAGGGGCAGAGTTTGAGTTGGATGAGCAATCAGAAGCAGAATGGAGCCTTTTATAGAGCTAAAACCAACCCATGAAAGTACTTCCAACATTGGGGAGCAGTAGCCTGCCTCCATCTAAACCAGTGCTTCTAGCTCTCTGTCCCTCTCTGACACTTTTCATTCCATGTCTTGTGCTGTATTTGTACTGCTGACAGCACTGCTCCTTGTTTCACTAAAATCAATTGCTAATCTCTTACTACTGGGAAAGCTCTGAGATCTGAGGCAAATGCCAAGAGATCAATGTCACTGCTTGGCTTTCAGCAAATGTGTTCAGTTGCCTGCACAAACCTGCTTGCCTAATCATTCCTGAATGAGCAGGGCAATCTCCAACTTCCAGGCCTGAGAATTAAAAATAAAAAGTAAAAGTTTGCAAATTAGTTGGAAAATATTCATTTCTTCTCCCCCCAAAACAGAACATCTGAGCCTACAAGCAAGTTACTGTGCTATTTCTTGTTGAAGAAAACATGCTTTGATATATATCTCTATATATACAGATATAGATATTTAACAGAATAAAAATCAGAGTTAGCATTCCTGATGGATGGAACCTTCCTTACTCTTCATACACAACACTATCTTCTTGTATATGTGTGAGATAGCCACTAGAGAGGTCTAAAATGGCCAAGAATTTTTCAAGAGTCTGTTAATTTACCAGTCTTTTCTTCCTTAAAATAAAACCAGAACATGTCCAGTTCTGGAGCCCCTATGACAAGAGGGATGTGGAGGTGCTGGAACGTGTCCAGAGAAGGGCCACATGGATGATCAGAGGGCTGGAGCACCTCTCCTATGAGGACAGACTGAAGGAGTTGGGGCTGTTCAGTCTGCAGAAGAGAAGGCTCCGAGGTGACCTCATTGTGGCCTTCCAGTATCTGAAGGGGGCCTACAGGAAGGCTGGGGAGGGACTTCTCAGGATCTCAGGTAGTGATAGGACTAGGGGGAATGGAATGAAGCTGGAGGTGGGGAGATTCAGGCTAGATGTGAGGAAGAGGTTCTTCACCATGAGAGTGGTGAAACCCTGGAATGGGTTGTCCAGGGAGGTGGTCGAGGCCCCGTCCCTGGAGGTGTTTAAGCCCAGGCTGGATGAGGCTCTGGCCAGCCTGATCTAGTGTGGGGGTGTCCCTGCCCATGGCAGGGGGTTTGGAACTAGATGATCCTTGTGGTCCCTTCCAACCCTGAATGATACTATGATACTATGATATTTTTTCTTACCTTCCAATAAGCAATGCATGGGAAAGTTTAGAAATCTTGAAAAGGTTACCTCAGGCAGGTATTGAACTCAGTTTATCAGACACAGAATATTTCTTCCTTTCTGTTTTTAACATTAGATCATTCCCAGGTAAAAGCAAGAGCTCTTTATGTTGTAAATGCTAGTACTTGAGACTCTTGCTTTTTTCCTGGGATGGAGATCTATGTTTTAGACCTGTGCTTCAAGATGTTCAGCTCTACCCTTTTATGAAGAAATTTTAATTGAACACACATAAAAAAGTAAGAGGAGAAAATGGATTCTTATTTTCTTTAAACATCAAGAAAGGTTCATTAAAAGTTGAAGCTTTAAATTAACAAAGAGGAGAGGAGAGGAGAGGAGAGGAGAGGAGAGGAGAGGAGAGGAGAGGAGAGGAGAGGAGAGGAGAGGAGAGGAGAGGAGAGGAGAGGAGAGGAGAGGAGAGGAGAGGAGAGGAGAGGAGAGGAGAGGAGAGGAGAGGAGAGGAGAGGAGAGGAGAGGAGAGGAGAGGAGAGGAGAGGAGAGGAGAGGAGAGGAGAGGAGAGGAGAGGAGAGGAGAGGAGAGGAGAGGAGAGGAGAGGAGAGGAGAGGAGAGGAGAGGAGAGGGGAGGGGAGGGGAGGGGAGGGGAGGGGAGGGGAGGGGAGGGGAGGGGAGAGGAGAGGAGAGGAGAGGAGAGGAGAGGAGAGGAGAGGAGAGGAGAGGAGAGGAGAGGAGAGGAGAGGAGAGGAGAGGAGAGGAGAGGAGAGGAGAGGAGAGGAGAGGAGAGGAGAGGAGAGGAGAGGAGAGGAGAGGTTCAGAGAGGAGAGGAGAGGTTCGGAGAGGAGAGGTTCGGAGAGGAGAGGTTCGGAGAGGGGAGGGGGAGGGGAGGGGAGGGGGAGGGGAGGGGAGGGGAGGGGAGGGGAGGGGAGAGGAGAGGAGAGGAGAGGAGAGGAGAGGAGAGGAGAGGAGAGGAGAGGAGAGGAGAGGAGAGGAGAGGAGAGGAGAGGAGAGGAGAGGAGAGGAGAGGAGAGGAGAGGAGAGGAGAGGAGAGGAGAGGAGAGGAGAGGAGAGGAGAGGAGAGGAGAGGAGAGGAGAGGAGAGGAGAGGAGAGGAGAGGAGAGGAGAGGAGAGGAGAGGAGAGGAGAGGAGAGGAGAGGAGAGGAGAGGAGAGGAGAGGAGAGGATGGAATGGAATGGAAATTTTAAATGAACACCTACAAAAATAATTAGAGGATAAAATGGATTGTTATTTCTTTTTAATGTCAAGAAAAGTTAATTCAATTTTGAAGCTTTGACTTAAGGGATAGGATAGGATAGGATAGGATAGGATAGGATAGGATAGGATAGGATAGGATAGGATAGGATAGGATAGGATAGGATAGGATAGGATAGGATGGGATGGGATGGGATGGGATGGGATAGGATAGGATGGGATGGGATAGGAGCCAGGTTTCCTTTGCCCTTCCTTGTTTCAGTCTTTCAACTCACAGTGCTCAGCCTGAACCTTTTCCAATTAGCATTGCCTGTCCAGGTGAAAGATCCATGGTGTCCACTCCACTGCTTGGGCAGTTAGACTGGTGGGTTATAATCACTGATTATAACCTGCTGATTTATAGGTTTCTCTGTGTGGGAAAGTCATTGGTCAGTGAGCTGAGGTTTGAATTTACAGTACTGCCAGTTCACTCCACTTCCATTTTTTTTAGTGCAGCTGTAAGCAAGCTCATTTGAAAGTGAACTTAGTGTGCTCAGCGTAGGTTACCTGGCAAATTACTTAGCTATAAATTCGAGCTTCACTTTGTAAAAAGAAGTTGGTTTGGGTTATTGGTGGTTGTGGTGGTTTGGTTTCTTTGTGGACAAACAAACATGTTCATTTTATTGAAACTTATTAATTGCAATTTATGCAGTGTTTGTAGTTTTGTTCTATTGTGTTCTATTTTGTTCTAAGCTGCTCACTGCTGCTACTGTTATTAAGGTAGATGAAAAAAACCCCAATTAAAAAATGCTGTGGAAGTGCTGTTTAGCAAAAGGTGAAGTACAGAAGTAAGGCCTACAGCATGACTCAGGTTAGCATTTTAGCTGGGTTCTCTCCTAAATATGATGACAAGGTGCCTTAAGCACAAATGCTGTTGCTGGCTCTTATGAGGTACATATCCTATAATTGTTTGACCTTTCTACAGCCTGCCTATGCTGAAACATTGTAGGTGTGTGCCTGTCTCCTTAGCCCTGTGGATATTGGGGAAAAAAAAACAACCTAGTAAATGGAGCAAAGAAGTGTTCTCCAGAGATAATGGAAACCCAGTAAAAAGCTATGAGACAGGAGAGCAAGCAGCTTCATCAGAACACCTTTAAAGAGAGTCCTGTGGACTCAACCTGGATGGCAGCTGCCTTGAAAGAAGGTTTTTGGTTTCTTTGTATGGACTGGTGGTTTCCTTGTCTGAAATCACCTATAATTATTTAATGCTACTAATTTCCTCCACCTCCATTTCTGCTCTAAACACACAGGCCCCTTGTTTAGGATTTCATTTGAGGCATTTCTTTGTCTTAATTCACCTGCAAATAAGATGTTGTAATACCTGCTTGCCCTCAGCAGAGTAGCTGCCAGTGCTTTCAGGTTCTTTAATGAAAGGCACCCTCATTGCCAATTATTTTATGAATTTAAAGAAACTTCTGGGTGTGTTCTGTGACAGAGTTCATGTGAGTTTGACAACCTATTGCCCTTGTAATATGAAGCTTCCGAATGTCAAATGTGGATTCATAGACTCATGGATCCATAGAGTGGTTTGGGTTGGAAGGGACCTCAAAGATGATCCAGTTCCAACCCTCTTGCCATGGGCATGGACACCTTCCACTAGCCCAGGTTGCTCAAGGCCTCATCTGACCTGGCCTGGAACACCTCCAGGGAGGGGGCATCCATGACCTCCCTGGGCAACCTGTTCAGTGTCTTCCCACCCTCACTCTAAAGAATTTCTTTCTAATCTCCAGTCTAAATCTGCCCTCCTCAAGCTTCAATCCACTCCCTCTCATCCTAGCACTATTTGTGCTTATTTTAGTGATAACCTATGACATCCAATTTGTTTCTGCTCTATTCCTTTCCATGCCTTTCCATGTTAGACATGAGTATTCCTCAACACTTGAGAGCAGATAGTGATGTCCCTTCAAATAACCCAACCTGATAGGTCCCTTTTTCTCCATCCCTCATTGCTATGTGTACAAAACTGTGAGTTCATTAACAAGGTGAACTCCAGGTTTAGCATTCTACAACCAAGTGCAAAAAAGTGAACTTTAGGGCTGCCTATTGACACATGCTTGGTTTTAAGCACTGTAGTTACTTCAGCTTTCCACCAGATGACACTTTCACCAAAACACATCAATCTCAAGTAGCTTATTTTCTGATTCTTTCCTTTATTCCCTTTTGAGCTCTCATTTTGTGTTCCTTTTTTCTGTGTTTTTGAAAGGATTCCTCAGATGCTTGATTACTGGGACTTCTCTATTGTTCCTGCATATATTAGTGATGCTGTGGAACTGCATCAGTGCCATCCACAGGTGTTCTTTCTGTGATTGCAATGCCCTGTTCTTCAGTCCTTGCCCTTTCCTAGCAGCATAATGGGCACTTGAAAGCTATGAAGATTTCAGAGCCTTAGCAGGCACACCACTTGACTTTGCCAATGCTCATCATATTGCAGGCTATTGTGTGGCAAGCAATATGTTTTTTCTTAAAGAGTAGTAAAAAGTATTGTAAGTAAGTGGTGGCTCATTTGGTAGCACATATAGACCCTTAATGGGAAGGTCATGAGTTCAAGCCTGCAGTGGGCAGCAGTGTCCTCCCTACTCTAGTCATGAGATCTGTGTTGACAGGTTGGACTCGATGATCTTTGAGGTCCCTTCCAACCTTAGGGATACTGAATCTAAATATGTACTGAATCTAACAATTACTCCAGAAATTAAAAAACAAAGCAAACCAAAAGAAACAACGCTCTTGGTTGTTATTGCATAGATGCTTGTGCAGTAAGTGCCAAGGTCCTTAAAGAAACACAATAACCTAAAGTTTGGAAGTGCATAAATCTTGATAAATCATAGAATCAACAAGGTTGGAAAAGACCTCAAAGATCATCAAGTCCAACCTGTCACCCGAAACCTCATGACTACTAAACCGTGGCACCAAGAGCTACATCCCAAATGTGTTATCCTGCAGAATTTCCAGACCTGCATCAGGCATAGCAGCTTCTTTATATGTTTCAGGGAATGTTGGATTACTGTGGTCATATGGAGAGGAAGAAGCTGGAGGCAGAGGGGAATTGCAGCCTCAACTGCAACCAAGGTACCATCAGCCTTAGCTTGGCGTGCCTTGCTGTCAGGCAGGGAGGAGAACTCTTTCTCTCCAGGAAGCTCTCTGGACAGAGGGCAGCAACCTGCCTCAGAGGCCAGCCATCTGGACATATCAGTTGTTTAGAAAGGTCATAAGCTGAGAGGCAAGAACCCTTCTTTGAAATGTATCTCTGTTTCCTGTTTGTGCTGTTTCTCCTGCCTCTTTCTTCAGGGTGGTGGCCTTGTTGCATGGACTACCTGAGTAAGACGCAAGGCTTGGAAGGCAAGAAGGGTAAGAATAGAGTGAGTGCACCTAGGGAGCTCATACACTATGATTTTCTACCTTCTTAAAGATTCTTACTCTAGGCAGTTGGGACTTCAGCCTGAGTGAGAGGACCAACCTGTCTGATAGCTGTGAGCTGGCAGCAGCAATCGGATGGCTTTGCAAACACTGATAGGCAGGAACTTGGCTGTCTGGGAGGCTTTGCTGTGGGGCTGGGCATCTCTATAGTGATCCTGCAGAGACAGATAGGCACCAAAGCAGTTTCAAGGATCTAAGCAAGCATACTGACTAAAGTCAGTGACTCACATCCATGCAGAAAGTGTTCCGCTCCTGATTCAGGCCTTTATTATTTTAGACTCTTAATTAAGTCTCTTTGAACCCACAAGGTGCAGCCACTTACTGATGCTTATTCCTTTTCTTTTATTTGTCACAGGCTTTCATTTACCCAAATATTTCAGGCAGATGATTGAACTAGAAGTATTTGAGAGGAATTCCTGGACACTGTGACCAACTTTGGTGCTTCCCTGTTCTGTTTTCTGCACACTAGTGTGGGCAAACACTTGCAGGCAGGGCTCTGATGGGTGATTAGACTTCTACCATGCCCCTTTTGCAAGTTGATTTAAAGTTGACTTTGTGTTTATGGCTCCTAAATTATTTCTTATGGAAAAAATAAGATTTGTTTTTCCTCTCTCTCTTTTCTCTTTCCCCAAGGAGCTGAAGTTTGACAGTCAAATGACAAGTGTTTAAAAAATGAAGGAGTTTTCAGATGTCTGAGACATAAAGGAAATATTTAGGATTCATAGATATTTTTTTCCCATGTTAGCCTACCAACAAGCCAAATATTTGCAGATTTCACCTATGAATAGATTGAATATTATTGTTCACTTTCTTATGCATCACTCATAACTACTTGAACCACTCTCTTCCCAGCCTGCTGTTGACATGCTAGGGTTTTTTTTTTGCCTTCATTTCTGGGGAGTTATTTCACAATACCTGAGCTGTTAAGTTATGCTTACTAAGTTATTTCACTGGTAGTTAACCTGTTTCATTTTATGGTTTCTTAAAGAACTTGTCTAGAATCCAGGCAGTTATGCAAACCATTTAATTTCAATGATTGTGGTTTTTTTCTATGTCAGTGAATGATTTTTTTTTTTTGGTAGTGGTTTCCTTTTTGCTGTTGGATTTAAATTTTAGTCTGTAGCGGTGGTTGGTTTGGTTGGTTTGTTGTTGGGTTTGTTGTTGCTTTTAAGCCAAAATAGAATAACTTGGAGGGATTCAAAGGACATTTTATGGACTAAAGCACAGAGGTGTGAAAAGGATAGGAGGCAACTGTTGCAAATGTTCATTCTGGTTTTTGGCAGAGGAAGTTTGTCTATCTCTCCTATTGGTGGGCCAATGTCCTCACCACTGTCTGTACAGAGAGAATACTGTTGTGGTTGTTTTGCTTAACTTTATTAAATATGCCTGGAACTTAAATAAAATAGTACAGTTTTGTGTTAAAATATTTAAATGTTTTATGTTCCTATAATTTATTGGAAAAATCTCAAATGATTTTCCTAGTTTAAAGAAAAGGAATGTGGAGTGAACATAAGCTGCAAAACTGAATGTGTGTTATATACACAAAGTATAAATAAATGATGTGATTTCTAGATTAAATTTTGCTGTCAGCTTAAGAGAAAACAACCCAAACATTTAATGGGTGTCCTCTGTTTATTTTGTTGTTTAGCTGGGAGGGTTTGTAACTGTTCAACCTGATCTAATTGAGCGTGCCCCTGCTTACTGCAAGAGGGGGTTGGACTAGAAAACCTTTGGTGGTCCCTTCCAACCCAGAGCATTCTGTGATTCTATGATTCGTTTAGCTCTGACCTCCGCATGAAGGGAATGGTATAAAGACTTTCTAAAAGCTGGGGTTCTTCCTTAGATTACAAATAAAACTTACACTTTTGATCATATTCCAGGAGGCTAAACTCACTTTAAGTCTGGTGCCTCTCATTGTTTTCCTGTGGGTGATTGAAGATGTCTAGCCAGAAGGGAACAGTAGGTTCTTGGATTTATGGGAGCTTTAAACGGCTGAGAATAATGGCATACACTCAAATGTGTTTAGAATCATGCTGGTCTTAAAAGAATTTTGAGACATGGCAAGTTGTGGGACATAGGGAGTACTATGCTACAGGTGAAGCACCAAGATCTCTCCCTCCCTTCAGCCGCAGGACTCTCCTTAATAACGCTGGAAGTTCAAATGAATCATTTATGAGCATCAGTAGACACATGGGTGGGGCTTCTTTGTAAACTGGTATTTTGTTGATGCAATATGTGTGACAGCCTTTTAGTTCTGAATATAAATGTTACTGAGAGGAAATTAGGTTGGATCGCAGAGGAGATCAGCCAGACCTTGCAGTGCATCTGGCTGAGGAGCAGGTACCTCTACCACTACTGTGCTACAGATACCAGTACATGTAGAAGAAAAATGGAAGGTGAGTGTCTTGAAACTTTATTCTGTACTGAAAGTGGAAATTAAATGGCCAGTTGTAGAAACTACATAAAATTGTAGGTATTGCTGTGTGGAATCAAGTTTAAGGATTACTTCTAGATTTTATTTATGGACTTTGTGAGAAAGGGAAATGTAACTTTTGCAAAAAAACCCTTCCTTTTTATAAAGGAAAAAGGAGAGCTCCAGAGAAGAATGGGTGAAACAACAGCCAGTGTTGAGGATAAGAAAAATGCATTGAAATGGATACATTTTATTTCCAGTATAAACTATAACATGCTAGTTTTCAGTACTCTCATTCTAAAAGCAATTATTTCACGATGGATACCTGAATTAGTCTCTCTGGAATGAAGGCTGACTGAGAACTGATAGATAAACCCCAATGAGTGGTATTGAAGATGGAGTTTCCACCTGAAAAACAGTAAGAGATGTGAAACTGAGTCGCTTTTAGTTTTTTTTTTTCTGAGCTCCCTTTGCTTGAGAAGGCAATTGTTAGCTTTGCCATCCAGTTGTGATAATTAATTCTGATAAGCCAACTGTGGGCTGACTTTAGAGAACTTTCCTGGGAAACATGTAACATCTCAACTTCCTGATGTTCTGGTTCAGCTGGATTGAGTGGATGAAGCGTGGTTGTGTTGCTTCATAAACGCCTCCAGAAGACGGGCGAGGATTTATCAGCTGCTTTCAGCCTTCTTGACCACAGGAATTTGTCATGTGTGCTGTAAGCACTTCTAATCCTTTCTGCTCAACCAGAACACTTTGCCTCATGGTTGACAACTGTCACTAGCACATGGAATTTTCAGTTCAGTTCTGTTACTTGTTCTTATCAGCAGGTGTAATGCATTCTTGAGCAATAATGATGTAATGCCTGGTCAGATATTTTTGGTCCGTGCTGATAGTGTTGCATATTTTTAACACAGTTATCACTTGAGCATGCATTTATCTGCTGATCTTTGCTGCAGAGCTCAATGATCAATGCATTACCAAATTTCACTGATTAGATGACAAAGTAGATTATTTTGGGTCAAGGAAACAAATCAGAAAAAGCTAGTTTGTGTTTTCTTTTTCCACCATACTCACCCTCCCAATTCATGTCAATTGGAATGATCAGAGGGCTGGAGAACCTCTCCTATGGAGATAGACTGAGAGAGTTGGGGCAATTCAGTCTAGAGAAGAGAAGGCACTGAGGAGACATGATTGTGGCCTTCCAGTATCTGAAGGGGCCCTACAAGAAAGCTGGTGAGGGAATTTTTAGGGTTTCAGATAGTGACAGGACTAAGGGGAATGGAACAAAACTAGAAGTGTGTAGATTCGGACTGGATGTTAGGAAGAAGTTCTTCACCATAAGGGTGGTGAGACATTGGAACAAGTTGCCCAGGTAGGTGGTGGAATCCCCATCCCTGGAAATTTTTAAGGCCAGTCTGGATGTGGCTCTGAGCAACCAGATCTAGTGTGAGGTGTCCCTGCCCATGGCATGGAGGGGGGGTTGGAACTAGATGATCCTTGAGGTCTCTTCCAGCTCTGACAATTCTATGATTCTAATTAAGACTTACTTCAGGATGTGATCTTGGGAAATTCCACTAGTTTGTGTTAAAAGTGTCCCAGTCCCATGGGTTTATATATGAGTCTCCTTTTAATTGGATACATCTTTGGTGGGAAAAATTACTTTCCTCTAAATACCAACTCTGTATTAGTGCTACTATAGTTAGAGAACTTGAGTTCTTTGGTTGTTCTGTAGGTTCAGCAGGATCAAACTTAACCCTTTGTAATTCAAATTACATACAAGGCTTTGTAGTTCAGTAAGCCCAGTTCCCAAAACTGCTGAGAATCTGTGGCTCACATTGTCATCAGTTAGAGTGAAACACTTTGGAAAATAAAAAAGGTTGTATGCAAATAAGTACAAATGTGTGTTTCCACCCATCCTTCTGGCACCAGCATCATAATTACCCCTATGAAGTGACTGACAGCCAGATAGGATGCCTTAGGGAGCTCTAAGTAAGATTTTTGTCAAGCACTTGGGATTTGTTATCAGAACTTTTTAAAACTTCAGAATTTGTGAATATTTCCTTCTCCATTAAGTTCCTCAAAGAGGTCTACAAATCTTTTATGTCTTTGTGAAATGCAGACTGATACATTTACATGCATATTTAGCAGCAATTAGAGAATCTCAGAGTCATAGAATGGTCTGGAAGGGAGCTCCAAAGGCCATCTAATCCAACCCCCACTGCAGTGAGCAGGGGCATCCTCAAATAGATCACAGAATCACAGAATTGTCAGGGTTGGAAGGGACCTCAAATATCATCCAGTTCCAACTCCCCCACCATGGACAGGGACGATCACTGGATACATAGAATACAGAGAATAAACCAGGTTGGAAGAGACCTTCAAGATCATCGCATCCAACCCATCAACCAATCCAACCCACCTAAACAACTAAACCATGGATCAGGTTGCCCAGAGCCCTGTCAAGTCTCACCTTGAATATCTCCCAGGATAAGGCCTCAACTCCCTCCCTGGGCAACCTGTTCCAGTGTTCCACTACCCTCATGGTGCAGAACATCCAATCTAAGTCTCCTGTTTTCTAGTTTGAAGCCATTACCCCTTGTCCTATATTATTAAATTGGGGGGAAATATTTATTTGTTATTTTTTTCTCTATCTCATTTAGAGTGCCACTTCAGCTTTCCAACATCTACATTTCTTTAATTTGCTTCATTATTTTATTACTTGTGTAAAAACCAAATCTCACCTGATAGCTACGTGCAAAACCTCCCATCTGTGGCTGGCAGGTAATTGTCTGTAGGCAGCATTTTTGTAGCACGCAGAGAATATTACAACACATTTTTTTTAAGTAAAGACTCTAATATCATCCCTTGGCATCAGGTATTTACAAAGCAAGGAATGATAAATAAAGATGTGCAACTTGTAGCACAGCTATAAAAATCAAAGTGTTATATAACTTTCTACCTGCAAGTGGAAACTTGTCAGGTGTTTTTATTGATGTGGGTCTCAATCTCATCGTTGCTGAATTTTTGAATGAAATTTTGGATGATTCTTTGGAGACACTTCTCTCTCTCTCACTTTTATCTCCTCTTTCATGCAATCCTGACCTCAGCCAATGATGGGAACTCCATTATCTAATTCCCCTATGTGTTCTTTTCTCCATCTTGCAGTTGTTGAGCTGGGAGAAGTTGACCTGAACTGTCCTTCCAACTGCCAGATCCATAATACCCATTTCTTTGGGACTGACAGGCAGATAATAAGGAGAGGACAAGCCTTCAGCTTTTATGCTCACTTCCAAAATCGGGATTGGGATGACTCTGTGGACCAGGCTGCTTTCACCGTGGAGACAGGTAGTCACTCCCAGACTCTGTGGTCTTTCCCAGTCCATTATGGGTTAGCAGTATTTCCCATAGGCTTCAGTGACAAATAGTATCTACTCATTCACCTTCTGTGTGAGGAGAACACCTCCCCCTAACTGAGGGCGTTCTGCTGATGCATAAAGTTTTCTTACTCTGCAGCAGAAATGACAAGTGAGAAAGAAATCCACCCTTGCAGGCTTTGCCTTGCAAATGATAGCTAAGCAAATTACTTGCCTTTTACATGTGCTTTGCTTAGTTTGATGGAAGTTGTGTTTATTTTCCTGAAAAGGTCTCCGATCCTGTGAATCAAATGAGACAAAATGTACCTTCCCAATGGGCAGATGTCTAGATCAAACCTGCTGGAGTGCTTCCTACAAAGTTCATCAGCCAAAATGCATCAGTATCAGTGTGTTTCCTCCCTCCAATGCCTGCATTGGCCGTTACATTCTCAATATGCAAATCACATCTTGTGGTCACACGTATCAGAGATGTCTGGGAGACTTTTACGTCCTGTTTAACCCCTGGTGTGCAGGTAAGAACTCTAGTGATAATCAGATAGTTTGAAGAAAAATACTGGTGGTGAGTAAAACTGTTGAATGTGTATGTTACTTAACTGGTGAGTAGGGAATACAGTCACAGAAATAACGAGAAACAGGAAGAGCTTATGTTTGGTTAGTTTGGGTTTTTTCCTTTGAGTTCAAACCTTACTCAAGCTAGAGTTTTCATTTGCTTTATTAATGGTAGTAGAGATGTAGTTTGGTTTTTTTCTCCCCCTCAGTTATACAAGGTCATGACAGGACAAGAAGCAGCTGGTAAAAACTGAAATAAAGGACACACCCTCTGAAAGTCAGAAGCACATTTTTACTGCGAGGGTGACAGAGCACTGCTACAGGCTGTCTCATGAAGTTGTGGAGTCTCCATACTTGGAGTTATTCAAAAGCTGTCCTGTCATGGTCCTGGGCAACTGACTGCAGGTGTCTCTGCTAGACCAGGGGTGTTGAAACAGACAATCTCCAGAAGTTCCTTCCAACATCAACCCTTCTGTGATATCACCATGAAACAACATAGTGCAAATGCAGATGGGATTCTGTAGATCGTGTTGTGGTAGCAAGCAGGTCTGGAGTTTGTAGGACCTTGCCAAAATCATGACATGGCAAATATTCACACTATCTGTGCTTTTGATTTCATCAGAATCAGATATGCACCTTTAAGTGCACAGTGTTTGACTCCTAGAACAGCTTAGTGTGAGGATAAATTGCAAGCTCTGTAATTCAGGCGTACTACGTCAGGGAAAGACTTATTAAAGATCTTATCTAGCTGTAAGTAGAAAGGAATCGTCTGTGGACATTTAAAGAGCCCACACCCTCAAATGGTAAAACTACATGTTTAGAAAAAGGCATCCAGGAAAACAGAAGATAGCAGAACTGCTATAAATGTACATGCTGTCTGACTGATAGCTCTGCATCTTTTCCAGATGACCCTGTCTATATGGACAACCAGGCTCATAGAGAAGAATATGTTCTTAATGAACATGGGATACTCTATGAAGGAGTTCACAAGCATATTACTTCTCGACCATGGCATTTTGGACAGGTACTTTTTGGACACTTCTTCAGAGGTTTATGTTATCCATAAATGGATAAATGAAATGGCTTTTTGATTGCTTGGTTGTTTTTTTCTTTCTTCTTCTTTTCAGTAGTGCATGCTATGTTATGGAGGGTAAAATGTTTTTAGGACCAGTTCAGGCTATGCATGCAGAAAGCTAGCTAACCACACATGCTCAGAATTTTGGAATATAAATGAAAACAACATAAAGCAGATTAAATACAAAAGTACACTAGATATAAAAGGTAATAAATATATACAAATGCATATGCACATATACAACTAGACAATAGCTCAGCTATTCCCCTATACAGAGCCCACCTTGTACACAAATGCAGCCCATGTACCACTGGACAAAGCCCAGAGGGCTGTGTACCAGCTAAGTTATCTCCTCCTCCTCCTAGCCAGTGCTCTTACCAGTAGCTGAAACAATGATTGGTGGAGAGAAGTGAAAACAAAGATCAAAAGGGAAGCAAAGAAGGAAAAACAAAGAAGGAGAAGAGAAAGAACAAGCTATGCTCCCAAACTACATAGAGATTTGCAGAACCAATGAAATGGAATGAATTTGTCATTTATATTCTGTTCAGCCCCTTTGAGATAGTCCATCCCACTAGACAAGAATTCTCTGGAAAAACTTATTTACAATTAGGACACTAATCCCTTAACCTGTAACAAAAGCAAAGTGCAAATCTCACCCTAGCCCAACCAACTGGAAGTTTTCTGTAGTAAAATTAAGGAAACTGCAGAATGTTCTAGAAAAGGTGCTTCTGAAAGAAAATTGTTCCATTGGCCAAACATCAGAAAAAATGGCATCTCTTGCCCTTAGATTATTTTCTTCAGTCAGATAGACAAAACCATGCAGACCGCTAGGAGGTCAGAGAAAGGTTAGAGGAGGAGAGAGCCAGCTCATAGCTGTGAAGAAATTAAGATTATAGACAAGACAGGAACTTTATCAATGCGAGAAATTCCTGATGCCTGTGTTAACTTCTCCTTCCTTAGTTTGAAGATGGGATTCTGGATATCTGCTTGAAGATCCTAGACATGGGTGCAAGTTACCATCACGGCTCTGACCGTGACCGTTGTTGGCGCAATGACCCTGTGCATGTCAGCATGGTGGTAAATCACATGGTAAGATCTCTAGTGGTGTGTCACCTCTGAATAGATCAGCTCACGCTTCATTATGTTATAGAAGAACAAATTATGCTATAATCTAACAGAGGGGAAATTCTTCCTGTGCTCAGATTCACAGGAACAACTAATTTGTAGCACTAATTTCTGGTGATCTTGTGATGCACTTAGGATGTGAAGATGTGATCAGCTATTTGAAGATGTTGGTGTTTTCTTTTCTCTTTCTAGATAAGCAGCCATACTACCAACAGCATCATGAAGATTCCAGAAAATAATGATTATCTGAAAGGAACAAAACCGTTTTCCTGGAATGGAAGTGTCCCTATTCTTCAGCAGTGGTACAATGGCAGATGCAGACCAGTCAGATATGGGTACTGCGGGTCTCTTGCTTCAGTAATGTGCACAGGTATGATATTTCACTCTGTCCTTACCTAGTTATAGATTTACAGATGGCATTGGGTTGAAAGGGACCCTCAAAGATCATCCTGACCACCCCCCCTGCAATGAGCAGGGACACCTTCCACTAAACCAAAGAAAAGAAGATAGAAATCTTGGATCAAAACCCTCTGACCCTGAAAACTACTGGAAGAATATTACTCATAAGCATTTTACTAGAAAAAAAATGGGATATTTTTCCCTTATTATAATATGGAATGGCTGTTAACACAGTGTTTATTATCAGCCTAATGCTTTCCTATGCAGTGTGAAAAGCAAGAAGAAAGGCACTACTGTCTTCTCTGTGACCTTTATACCCTGCAACTATCAATACTGCAGCTTTTATCAAAACACAGAGCAAGCTGAGTATTGTGGATCAAAAATTTACCCTTTGGGTAAGGTCTGAAGGAGAAGACAAAATGCTGTTATGAACAGGAATAAGACCTCTAGAAATGTCTTCTCCAAACCACAAAATCATCAGGCTACCTTCTTTCACTGCAAACAATGAACTAAATACTAGAGGCAAAAAATTCTGTGTTCCAGCTTTATACCATTAATTTCCTAACCTGCTTCTACACTGATGAAAATCAAAGTGATATTCCATAGCTGAATCTGATTGTACTATAGTCCATTTACCAAAGAAACCCCCAAATTACAGTGTTGTATTAATGCAGGATCAGTTTCATTGTTTCTGAGCCAGGTTTGCATTATTTAAACCTGGGAAAGTTACAGGCCAGTCCTTTCTATGAAGTTCTTTTTAAACTACTTTTCAACCACTAGAAAGTTTTGAAGACAGAATCACTGCATCCCAAATAGTATAGACTTCTGTTATTTGTCTAGTGACCAGTCCAGTCCTGATGCTTGACACCTCCTATATGTAGTGTTTACCTACCTGCAATGTGGACTATAGGATAATTATTTATGAAATAAGTGAAAGATTTTCTTGGTTAACTACCATTTGCAGTGACTCATTAATTTTACTTTTTTTCCCTTACAGTGATGAGGTGTTTGGGAATTCCAAGCCGTGTGGTCACAAACTTCTGTTTTCCAAGCTCAATTGAGAACCCCCTCGGTGTCAACGAGATTTTTGACTCTACTGGGAAAAACCTGTGTGGTAAAGACAAGCTATGGTAAGTAAGAAGCAAACAAACTCTTGGGTTTGTCAAAAACTAAATGATAGTGTGAATCTTGCAGAGCAGTATCACAGGATGTTAGGGGTTGGAAAGGACCTCTGGAGATCTTTGAGTCCAATCCTTCCTAGAACAGGACTGTAGTGCAGGTCTCATAGTTTCATAGTTTCATTCAGGGTTGGAAGGGACCACAAGGATCATCTAGTTCCAACCCCCCTGCCATGGGCAGGGACACCCCACACTAGATCAGGCTGGACAGAGCCTCATCCAGCCTGCTCTTAAACACCCCCAGGGACGGGGCCTCGACCACCTCCCTGGACAACACATTCCAGGGTTTCACCACTCTCATGGTGAAGAACCTCCTCCTCATATCTAGCCTGAATCTCCCCACCTCCAGCTTCATTCCATTCCCCCTAGTCCTATCACTGCCTGAGATCCTGAGAAGTCCTTCCCCAGCCTTCCTGTAGGCCCCCTTCAGATACTGGAAGGCCACAATTAGGTCACCTCGGAGCCTTCTCTTCTGCAGACTGAACAGCCCCAACTCCTTCAGTCTGTCCTCATAGGAGAGGTGCTCCAGCCCTCTGATCATCCTTGTGGCCCTTCTCTGGACACGTTCCAGCACCTCCACATCCCTCCTGTAATAGGGGCTCCAGAACTGGACACAGTACTCCAGGTGGGGTCTCACCAGGGCTGAGTAGAGGGGGAGGATCACCTCCCTCGACTTGCTAGCCACACTTCTCCTGATGCAGCCCAGGATCTGATTGGCTTTGCTGGCTGCAAGAGCACATTGAGAGCTCATGTTGAGCTTTTTGTCCACCAGCAGTTCTCGCAGGAACATGTCCAGACAGGGCATGAAAGTCTCCAGAGAAGAAAACTCCACAACCTCTCTGGGGAGCCTGTTCTGCTGCCCTGTGACCCTTACAGTAATGATGTTCTTCTTCATGTTGAGGTGAAACTTCCTGTGTTGTAGTTTACATCCATTGCCCCTTGTCCTATCACAGGACACAAATGAGCAGAAGCTGTCCCTGTCCCTTCCTTCCTGACATCCAGCCCTCAGATATTTATAGACATTGATAAGATCCCCTCTCAGTCTTCTCCTCTCCAGACTAAAAAGACTCAGGTGTCTCAGCCTTTCCTCCTAAGGCAGTGCTCCAGTCCCTTCATCATCCTTGTAGCCCTCCACTGAACTCTCTCAAGTTGATCCCCATCCTTCTTGAACTGGATGCAATATTCCAGATGGGGCCTCACCAGGGCAGAGTAGAGGGGGAGGAGAACCTCCCTCGATCTGCTGGACATACTCTTCTTAATGCATGCCAAGATACCAGTATATCTCTTTTTATGTTGTGGCAAGGCCTAACAATGAAGTTTCCTGATAATGCATTTCAAAAACTTGAAATTACTGAAGAGGCTGTCTACTATATTTAAATAAAAAGAAAGAAAAAATGTCAACTAAACACTTGTGAGAATAAGGCCATCGATCTTAGTAGTTGGAAAAACATTCGGTAGATCAGGAAATACAAGGGACAATTTATCACAAATTAGGACTATTATCTTCTGTCATAATCACTTGGTTGATAATTGTGTTGTCTTCCTGAGATTCCTTATCAGGGATTGCTCCATTCTTGTAAACCTTTCCATTCACATTCATATAACTGTGATATCATCACTCATCACAGCAGACTGTAGTGTTTTCATCCTTGGCTCATATGTTCATAGCTTCACTGCAGCAGAAATTTGTTTGTATCCAAGTTTCATCTGTGAGATCTTTTCTGCCCTTTCACATGTAAAAAAATGTGGTGAAACTGAAGTGCTAAGGGAATGAAGATCTTATTTTAGCACAAAAGGCAAAGTTTTATTCTTTGTTAAACCATTAATATGTTTTTAAAGAACCAGGAGTAAAATGTTAGGAAATTAAACTATTTAAATAAAAGTACTGTGTTGGCATGTTATAAAAAGGGCTATGAGAAGAATGTTTTGCAACTAGGTCTGAAGGATTCTAGAACAAATGTCCAGTCTGAGTGATATTAAGCAAAACAAAGAACTCCTCTCCCCAGACATCACTAACTGTGTTAATTCATAGGAGGCCTTCCACTGGTTGAAAGGTTCTCTCTGACATATTTTTCCTCCATTGTAAGACACTGAACTTGATGATCCAAGAGATGTCTTTAATCCTACAGGAGATACCACTGCTGGACTGAATCTTGGATGGCTCGCAGAGACTTAAATCAGTGCTGTGGTGACTGGCAGTGTCTGGATCCAACACCTTTGGAAACTGGCAGAGGTAACTGTTTGCTCTAACTGCAATTTTTTTCCTCATCTTATGTCACTGAGTTTATCTGTTACTCATTTCACAACCTATTGTTTTAGGTTTAGCTTGCAGTGGCCCTACATGGGTTCGAAGCATCAGAGAGGGGGAACTGGACTTGGACTATGATGGTCATCATATGTTTTCTCGTGTGAATTCCAACTATGTTGGCTGGCTTGCCCAAAACAACGCCAATAGGACAAAATTCTTCTGTGATGCTTGGCCGTGTGGACAACATCTAATCACCAAGAGTGTTGGCAGTGAGCAATTTGAAGATATCACTGGGGCTTACAAGTATGAACTAGGTGAGATGACAAGGCATTACATGGATTTCAGGACATTTTAAATGCTAATAATAGAAAATTATCAATGTAATCTGTCCCATGTTAAAATGAGTAGAATAATTTGGAGTTGTCTTTATGAGGAAGAAGAAAATACCCTTCTGTTCCCAGACCTCGATTCTTAAACTTCTAATCATATTTAGATGATGCAAACAAAACACACAACAATTAATTCCAGATAAGATGGGATAGGATAGGATAGGATAGGATAGGATAGGATAGGATAGGATAGGATAGGATAGGATAGGATAGGATAGGATAGGATAGGATAGGATAGGATATTTCAGTAGGAAAGGACTTACAATGATCATCTAGTCCAGCTGCCTGACCACTTCAGATCTGACTAAAAGTCAAAACACATTAATACTCCAATACTGAGCCCGGTACTGTGTATAAGAAGGACATTGAATTGCTGAAGTGGGTCCAGATGAGCGCATGAAGATGATCAGAGACCTGGAACCACCTCCTCTATGGGGACAGGTTACTAAAGTTGGGGATGTTCAGCCTGGAGAACAGAAGGCTCTGGGAGACCTTAGAGCAGCTTTCCAGGATCTGAAAGGGGCCTACAAGAAAGCTGGGAAGTGAAATTTACAAGGACTTGTGGTGATAGGATGAGAGGGAATGGACTGAAGCTTGAGAAGGGCAGATTTAGACTGGAGATTAGGATGACATTCTTTGCAGTGTGAGTGGTGAGACACTGAAAGAGGCTGCCCAGGGAGGCCATGGATAGCCCCTTCCTCAGGGTATTCAGAGACAGGTTGGATGAGGTTTTGACTAACCTGGTCTAGTGGAAGGTGTCCCTGCTCATGTCAGCATGTTGGAACTAGATGATCTTTAAGGTCCCTTCCAACCCAAACCATCCTATGAATCTATGATACTGATTACTGACTTTCATCTTCCAGTAGTAAGAAAGAGTTCAACCAGCAAAGTTGCCTAAAGGACTGAAGAATGATCACAATGATCATCTAGTCCAAATGCATAGATGTGGCTTCTTGTGCTTTCAGTAGATTCATTCTCATGTCACCTTCTTCAACAGGCTCTGTGAAAAACAAAGAAGCCTATTATCGAGCGTACAGAAGAATCCACCCAGGCTACTGCAATGCTTCCAACTGCCATATTGAGAGAGAGTTATCATCTCTGAAAAACCCTTTTTTGAGTGACTCTGGTGTTAACATGAGGTTAAAGATGGCTAACTGCCCGATGTATGGTGAAGATGTCCAGCTGCACTGGCAACTTGAAAATCTGCGTAATGAAAACAAGACCCTGAAGTTTCATTTGTGCGCACAAATCATCACCTACAGTGGCTGCCCAATGGATCAGTTTTGGAAAGACAGTGTGAATGTCACCTTAGGTCCAAGGGAAGGTAAGAACATCAATTGCTCATTTCAGGAGTTTTGTATTCAGGAGGATTCCTGACAGTGGTGAGAGATGAAATTAATGCAGTGTTAAATATTGACAGCTGAATTAAGAAGAGTGTGTCCAGCAGATCAAGGGAGGTTCTCCTCCCCTCTGCTCTGCCCTGGTGAGGCCCCACCTGGAATATTGCATCCAGTTGTGGGCTCCCCAGTTCCAGAGGGATAGGGATCAACTTGAGAGAGTCCAACGGAGGGCTACAAGGATAATGAAGAGACTGGAGCACTGCCTTAGGAGGAAGGCTGAGAGACCTGAGTCTTTACAGTCTGGAGAGGAGAAGGCTGAGAGGGGATCTTATCAATGTCTATAAATATCTGAGGGCTGGGTGTCAGGAAGGAAGGGACAGCCTCTGCTCATTTGTGTCCTGTGATAGGACAAGGGGCAATGGATGTAAACTACAGTATAGGAAGTTCCACCTCAACATGAGGAGGAATTTCTTCACTGTGAGGGTCATATCACTGGAACAGACTCCCCAGAGAGATTGTGGAGTTCCTTCTGGAGACTTTCAGGCCCTGTCTGGATACGTTCCTGTGCAACCTGCTCTAGATGCTATGGTTCTGCTCTGGCAGGGTGGTTGGACTCAAAGATCTCCAGAGGTCCCTTCCAACCTCTAACATAATGTGATCCTGTGAATTCCCTTTAGGATGATCACTCAAAAGTTAACAGAGTGTCAATACTACATGTATAGTGGCAGGGAAATTAGAGTCCTTCTTTTATTTCTCAAACTTAGAGATTCTTATGATCATTTAAAATCTTTTTCCTATTAAAAGTTCAATTCCAGGTTCTACATTCAGGGTAAAGAGAAAGTTGTAACTGTCTGTCAGAAAAGCAATTTGTTTCCTTGAGCCAGAAGATATCATCCAGTGTAAAACTCTTCTTTTGAGCAGTAAAACAATTATTTCTAGATACAGTATGAGCTGGTAAGTGCAAAGATATATCAGAACATAAGCACTTGTTTTCATGGCTAATATCTTTATCCAGAATTTAAAATTATCCTTTTAATTAAAGCACATTAGGAGACAAAATTTCATACCTGATGTTACCTGATACTCATGTCAAGCTTTCATTTGCCCACATTTGAATTATGGCTTTAACAATTATACTGGAGTGGAAGTTTTAATAATAATCAGAAGAATCAATCAGAAGATGACTCAGAATCATAACAAAACCAACAACAATAAAAAGCAACCAACCCCCTTCTGCAGGCACTGATATATTAACTGAAAACTACGCAGCTGCTAGATGGTAGCATTAGAATAGAATAGAATAAACCAGGTTGGAAGAGACCTTCAAGATCATCGCGTCCAACCTATCATCCAACACCACCTAATCAACTAACCCATGCAACCAAGCACCCTGTCAAGTCTCCTCCTGAACACCTCCAGGGATGGTGATTCCACCACCTCCCCGGGCAGCCCATTCCAATGGGCAATCACTCTCTCTGTGTAAAACTTCCTCCTGACCTCCAGCCTGAACCTCCCCTGGCGCAGCCTGAGACTGTGTCCTCTTGTTCTGGTGCTGGCTGCCTGGGAGAAGAGACCAACCTCTGCCTGTTTACAACTCTCCTTCAGGTAGTTGTAGACAGCAATAAGGTCACCCCTGAGTCTCCTCTTCTCCAGGAAGTCTCCTCTTCTCCAGGAACATCACCCTAAGCCAGGAAAAATCATGTTTGTTTTCAAAGGTGTTGTGATAACTTAATATTTAATGAAGCCATTTTAAGTGGCAGTTAAACTTTAGGAGGGAGTGGAAATATCAGGTGGAAAAACAGGAAAAAACAAAAGAATATTTAAAATAATATTTCTTTTTACAGTGAAAAAAATTCCACTGTGTATATCATACAGTCAATATGGACCTTATCTCTGTGACCACAACATTATGAAAGTGGTTGCAGTCTCAGATCCAGAGTGTGGAGAAGTTCTGATGGTGAGCAGGGACATCGTGATCAACAGGCCACCTGTAATCGTAAAGGTAAAGAACTTTAACTGTGGCTTCTTTGATCTAAGGAACAGACTTAGGGACTCATATGGACCAATTCCTAGGTTGGCAATGCTGATAAACATGAAATTCTTTGGGTTTTTTTTTTCCCTTTTATTGTATTTTTTTAATTGCAGCAAGATCAATGTGGTTTTAAATGCATACCGGTTGTATAATGATCATAGAAGTAGATAAGAAAGAAGTATGGATCTTTTTTTTTAACATATATTTATTTTGTTAATTTTGTAAGGGTTGCAAAACATCAAATGTGTGCTTGTTTTTATTTGTTCAATTTTCTGACTAGCTTCTGAGCCAGCCCAAGCTGAAAGTACCATGTACTGCAGAGATCTCCTTCTGCAATCCTCTCCAGGAAGATATGAAGAACTGTGTGATGACATTAGAAGGCTGTGGTTTATTCAAAGAGCCAATGACCATTGAGTAAGATCATCAATTATTTAAATGGGGAGAACACTGAGGAGTTGTCTGAGGCTTGCTAAGTCAGAGCAGGTTTTGAGAAAAACAATAGTTCTGATATTTTTTGTTATTTAGGACACGAACAGGACTTTTTTGCTCTTTATTACTTAGAGGCTCCATTAAAAACCTCACTCTTCTTGAAACTGATGGATCATTTAGAGCTGACAGGATATGCTGCACCTTCCTTTTTCTCAAGCTTTAATTTAAATGTGAGTTTCAAATTGCTGTCTGAAAGGGAGTGTGCTCTTTTCTTTACAGAAAAAAAAACCCCAACCAATTCTAGCTGAATCTTCCATCACTTGTAATCCCACTGAGTTTATAATAGAATTCCTCTCAGTATTCACCAACTGGCATGACACACATGAACAATTAGGAAATGACAGTGAGAAATAGCGATATGCATTCTGAGTGCATAACACATTGATCACAGGAAGCTGAAAACTTCCAGGATTCTCTAATATCCAAGGAAAAGTAGCTGTTAATTAATATGCAGTGCTGTGCTTCGTGACAAGGAGAACTGACAGAAGTATGACTAGTTTTGAAGGCAAGCAATTAAGAATTGTACTCACTGAATAATAATTAACTTAGTTCTGCATAGCTACCAGATCCAACTTAAGGATACTGGAATTGTTCAGCCTGGAGAAGGCTCCAGTGAGACCTAATATAAGCCTTCCACTACTTGAAAGGGCACTTTCAAGGCTGGAGAAGGACTGTTTTCAAAGGCCTGCAGTCACAGGATGAGGGGCAGTGGTTTGAAATGAGAGAAAAGGAGATTTAGATTAGATGTTAGGAGCAAGTTCTGCACCGTGAGGGTAGTGCAACACTGGAACAGGTTGTCCAGGGAGGTAGTTGAAGCCCCATCCTTAGTGATGTTCATCATCAGGCTCAACAGGGCTTTGAGCAACCTGATCTAGTGGAGGATGTCCCTGCATACTGCAAGGGGGTTGGACTAGATGACCTTCCAACCATTCTGTGATTCTATGAAATGGGAAGCAGAAAACACATCTTTTGGGCAGAAAGGTTCTACATATTTAAGGATTCAATAGAGTGCCATGAATAAGTTTCCAGTTACAATTATGGGAGTTTTTCAACTCTTCTTTTGAGACAGGACCACACTTTCCACAACACACAATGTGTTGGCTCTTTTTTGGAGGAAGGTAAGAATAACAAAATTGTCATAACTTTTCATCACAGCAAATCAAGCCTACTTGTGTGCACTCATCTTAGAGCACTCCAGATCATTGAGTTACTTGGATTCCTAACTGTTTTCCTTCTCTTGGTCCAGTCTGGGAACACTGGCCGCCAACCAGCAAGCACGGACCGTCGTGGAGTTCACACCTTACAGGCTTGGCAGCCACCGGCTCCTGGCCAATTTGGGATGCCACAAGTTTGCCTACTGCAAGGGATGTGCCAAGGCTGAAGTCTGTTGTTCTGCAGGCCAGAATGGCATCCTGCCTGTCAGCCAGAATGGATCAGTCCCAGTGTGTGAGAATGGCTCTGTCCCCATGAACAGCTCTGGGCCCATGCCTGTGGCAGACCCTGCATTCAACTCCATGTGTGAATATATATGTATCCCAGTGTGCAACCCAAACTGCAATGCAGGGGGCCAGCCTGTGTACGACTTCGTGTACCTTCCTGCAGGCCACCCCTTATGCAACTCCATCTGCAACCAAGGCTTCGGTCCAAGCATGAATCCTGGTTTTGACTTGGGATGTGATCCAGGCTTCCGTGTCATATGCGAGACTGTGCCTTCTGCTACCTGCACCCAGATGCCTCCAACTGTGTATGGCTCCATGCCCGCTCCAGCATCCAACCCCATGTGCCCCCCTATGCCTCACGTGGTGTTTGAGACGGGTGCTGCCCCTGCACAACAACCTGGAGCTGGAGGGGGGCCAGCTTCCTACTCTGTTTCTGTCCCCGCGAACAATGCAGTGAGTGCCCTGCTGACCCACTTCATGGCTGGCTCTGGCCCCACTGCAGCAGCTCAGACAGTCCCTACACATATGTCTGCTCCGACAGCTCACACCGTCTGCTCTCCTGTAGTCCACACCATGGGCAGCCCCATGCCAGCAGCAGCTCCGCTTTCAATGCCTGGTGCCACCATGCATGTTGTCTGTGGCTCTGCACCCTCTCCCACCACCCAGCCTCCATGTGGCCCAGTGGTCTCCCTGCCCTCCCAACCTCTGAGCACCCCTGTAGCCCATGGCGTGTGTTCCCCCGGCCCTGCGGCCTCCCCGGTGCCGCACGCTGCTGCCCGTAGTGCCACCCCAGCGGGGCTGCAGATGGGGAGTGCCCAGGCAACCCACTCACGGTGCTCACCGGCCCCTCGTCCTGTGGGACCCCCAGCGGCACACTCGCTGTGCTCCCCGGTTTCCCGCCCGGTGGGACCCCCTGCAGCCCACTCGCTGTGCTCCCCCATCTCTGTCTCACTGGGGACGACGGCGGCCCGCCCCAGCAGCTCGCCTGCTGCTTGCGCTGAGGACGCGCCGGCAGAACGCCTCCCGTGCGCCCCAGCCCCGCGCCCGCTGGCAGCCACCACCGCCCGCTCCCTCTGTGCCCCCACATCGCGTTCCATCTCCCGCCTCGTAGGCACCCCGGGCTCTCGCTCGCTGTGCGGCCCGCAGTGGGGCCCTTCCGGTGACACCACCACTCGCTTTGGCTCCCTCTCCACGTGGGCTCCCAACTCCCGCTCAGCGTGGAGCCCCTCGGGGCGCTTGGGCTACTCCCCCTTGTCCCGCACAGCCTACAGCGCTCTCTCACGCCCTCCGTACAGCTCCTTCTCCCGCTCCTCCCTCAGCACCTTGTCCCGCCCCGCCTACAACACCCTGTCCCGCTCCACCTCTCCCTCTGCTTATGCCACCCTGCCCCGCTCCGCGTCACGACCCTCCAGCAGCACCCTGGCCCAGGCAGGGTCCCGCACAGCCTGGAGCTCTGGGAGGGACACCCTCACCTATTTCAGACGCAAATATCTGTAATGGAGAGAGACCTGGGGAAAAGTTGAAGCCAGAGAGTTAAAGCAGATGCTTAGAAAGAGTTTAGGGTGATGGAGAGCAGCGTTGTAGTCCTGAGCATTTATCCACATATTTGAGATGTGCCAGAAAGCAGGCTGCTGGCCAACTGCTGAGGGATGCATTTGATGGAATACATGTCTTGAGATAGAGTGCAGTGGAAGTGACAAATGAATGTGCTCCCCATGGAGCCATCGTGACAATAGTTGCACAGGGCAGGTAATCAGATTTGCTTGCTTGGCCAAGCTGGTTTATAAATGATGTGCTTTCACTCTCTCTTCTCTTGATTTCTTGCAATGCATATTTCTCAGATCTCCCTAGGCCACAGAACTTGTAGCAAATCTCTTTCCCTGCATGAAATGTGCTGTCCTTGGGACACTGCAAAGAGGCAGATGCAGACCTGCCTTATGTCTCACCTAACAAGCACTGGGCTCATGCGTCCAGGCACTGTCATGGCTCAGGCCAGTTCTGCATGCACTCATGCAAGACAATGAAAACTGGGGAGGTCATGGACTGGCTAAATTGTTACAGATCACCTGAAGTGTTTAGGGAAAAACAGCCCCCAAAAGCCCAATTGTAATAAATTTAGTATTACTGCTTTTGATGTATTAACAGTTCCAGTATCAAGGATTCAAAGGTCAGATTAGGAAGGCTGAAGAACTCGATGAACAATTAACAGCAGTTTATTGGCTTTCACAGCTGAATGATTTTCACGCAGCATATTCCAAACATTTTCACACATATATTGCATGCATTTAGGTTCATGGGAAAAGCTCCAATTTCAGGACTGCCTGTCAAGGAAATTTCCTTCACCAGGCCTGAAGTAGATAAGGCAGCATCATAACTTTTCTTTCCAACACCCAGCCCTCCCAACAGAAAAATGAAGAAGTTGAGTGAAAATGAATTGCGTCTTCTTCAGATGTGTGGTGCTGTTGCAATGCTAACCTTCTCCCAGTCTTTTAGGAACCAAACTTATACATTACTGGAATGGAACAGTCCCCAGATTTTGTGTTTTCACGTCAGAATTTTGAGATTCCTAACATGACTTCCTATTCCTCTGTTATTTTCCTCTAGTGCTCCCTTATTTTTAGTAGCCAGCATTGGTGGGGTTTTCTGGTAAGATAATTTTGCTGTAGTACTTCAGTAGTATCATTGTAGTTCACAGCTCTATGCTCTGTGATGAGATTGAATAACCGTCCTTGGATTTTGAAAGGTGTGGTGTCAGATGGAAGCAATGAACATGCCAGCACTATCACCTACACAGTAACTCTGAAGTGTATTTGCCTTGATGTTGGTAGTAGAGTCATAACTCAGTGACTTGTTTTGTATGGTTTCAGTAGTCTCTGTTAGGTATTTACTGAGAATTTCTTTGCCTGCCTGACAATAAAAACAGAAATTTAAAACCCATCTCTTGTTTTGGTTTCACCTTTTTTGCTAATACCCCTTCAAAAGTGGTGAATAAGTCTCTCCACATGTACTGGAGTGTGGAATATTCCTTCCATTCAGTTTCTGTTATATTTCCTCTACCTTTTTGTGAAGTCTGAAACCAGACTTGAAAATAAGGTCTATAGATTTCCTACTCTACCTGAACTACTCAGTTTGGTCTTAGAAGAAAAATTCAGTCATCCTCTTTCCTCCCAGTGAAGCTCTGCATTTGCAGATGCTGCTTGAGGTCTCCCCTCGCTTTCATGGTCTGCAAAACTTGCAATCCACAAAACGCCAAAATCTTTGGGTGGCAGAGGAAGAGATACAAAAGCTAACAACATGGCCTATTTAGTGTCCACAGTACATGGCACCTACATCTTTACCAAGTAACATTTCACATCTCTTGGCCCAGCAACTCATAGATTCATGGAATGGTTTGTGTTGGAAGGCACCTTAAAGACCATCTAGTTCCAATCCCCTGCCATGGGCAGGAACGCCTTCCACTAGCCCAGGTTGTCAAGGCCTCATCCAGCCTGGCCTTGAACACCTTCAGGGAGGGGACATCCACAACCTCCCTGGACATTTAAGACAATAAATGAGAGCACTGGAATTAAATTCTGTGTGCAACTAAAATAAGGCTGTATTTCATTTAAAGATGAAGGAGAATCTTAGTATGTTATAATTTTTAGCTCTCATCCCTAACAGTTCATTAGACACTTACAAATCTTTTATTAGATGAGAAGTTATGAAGATTTAGCTCCAAGATAACTGTTTCATACTTTGAATGCTGAAGGTTTGTGCTGCCTTCAGCATTTGCTGGGGACATACCATAAAATGTCTGAGTTAAATGGATTTATTTTCATATATTCCATTACCTGCAAGGAAAATATTGAAATGTATAACTCAATGAACCAATTCCTTATCAAGCATTTTTTTTTTTAGGGGTAAATTAAGTTTGATATATTGTATCAGACAAGAAGATTAAATTAGGGCAACACTACATTCGCTTTACTTAGTGGTAAACCCAAATATATACTGTGAAGCCTATAAATGTAAAGACAATTAAAGAAAGAAATGAAATAATCTGAGGAAGAAATTGTGATAATATTCAAACTGCAAAAGACAGTAAGAATTTTTTAAATCTTTTTTTTAATGCAGATTTTTTTGTCATATGTATTAGATTTCCATTATTTCTGAATTTCCTAAGCTTGTTTTTTATACTGCATTTGCATAATTGTTTTTAGGCAGAAAGGTCTTTATGTGTATAAACAAATCCTATTTAATTATCCTGGGGTGGATTAGAAGGGCTGCAGTTAGTAGATCCAGAGAGGTTCTCTCCCCACTCTACTCTGCCCTGGTGAGACCACATCTGGAATATTGTGTCCAGTTCTGGGCATCTCAGTCCAAGAAGGTCTTCAGGGAGCTGACTGATAGAGTCCAGCAGAGAGATATACAGATGCTGAAGGCAGTGGAACACCTCCCTTGTGAGGAAAGGCTGAGGTAGCTGGGGTTCTTTAGCTTGGAAGTGCAGGAGACAGAGAGGTGAACTCATTCCTGTTCATAAAGATGTGAAGGGTGGGTGTCAGGACAACAGAGCCAGGCTTTTCTTAGAGGTGCCTAGTTATAGGACAAGGGCTAATGGATACAAGCTGGAGTATAGAAGGTCCCATGTGAACATAAGGGGAAAATTTTTCGCTGTGAGGGTGGCAAAACACTGGAATAGACTGCCCAGAGAGGTTGTGGAGTCTCCTCTGGAGACATTCAAAACTTGCTTGAACTCATTCCTGTGTGACCTACTCTAGGTGATCCTGCCCTGGCAAGGGGGGGTTTGACTGGATGATCTTTAAAGGTCCCTTCTAACTCCTAATGTTCTGTGATTCTTTGATTTCACAGGCATTCCAGGGCTTGCTTTTGATGTCTCAGATGGGAGGAACTTCTTTCACATCTTTGTATTACTCTTCCTGGATCATCTTGTTCAGGTTTAAATTCCCTGTCTTTGAACTGCAAGGTGTGTTATGCAGGGTGCATGTCTAGTCATTTGTACTGGGTGATTGTCTGACTGGTGTGGGAATAAAAGTTCTGTTCAGGAGATCAATGCAGGACTGAAAACAGAAAATACTGTGAGGATCAAATACAATGTATGTTGAGCCCTTGTTACTATTCTGTTGCTTCTTTGTAGTAATAATTAGGTCTGCAACCACATTAATTTGGCTTTGAAATCAATTTATTTCATATATATCAGCTGGCCACACCTGTCTAACTTTTCAGCTAATTATGAAGTTTTTCCCTGTTCTCTTCTGAGAAAAGCTGACACTGATGGTGCTCAGTAGGCTGCATTAACTTCCTGAGCAACCTGGGCTTTTGCAGATGTTTGCTCCCAGCTGTCATGCACAAAATTGTAGAACTCTTGAGGTTGGAAGAGACCTTTGAGATTATCAAGCCAAACTGCTTGCATGAAGCTCACAACCCCACCACTACTGCTAAGCCACTACCATTAAACCACATCCCTCAGGACCACATCCACCTGTCTTTTAAATACCTCCAAGGATGGTGACTCTACCACCACCCTGGGCAGCCTCTTCCAATGCTTGATAATCCTTCCTGTGAAGAATATTTTCCTAATATCCAACCTAAAATCCTAATATCCAACCTATCTTTGCCTGTTATGACAACAGATGAGAAGTTTTTATTCAGGGTGATAAAATACTGTAGTCAAAACTGCTTGTTATCAAAACATCTGATAAGTATATCTGATGATAACATCTGAACTGCACATGTGTTTTCTCCATGGAACATGTTTAATGCAGGATACTTATTAGTACTTCAGGGTTTGAATATAAAACATTCATTGATACATATGAATTGGGTTGCCCAGAGAGGTTGTGGATACACCCTCCCTGGAGGTGTTCAAGGCCAGGCTGGATGAGGCCTTGAGCAACCTGGGCTAGTGGAAAGTGTCACTGCCCATAACAGGGAAGTTGGAACTAGATGACCTTTGAGTTCCCCTCCAGCCCAAGTTGTTCTATGAATCTATGAAAGGAAAATCTTTATGATGTAAAGAAATGTCACCACTACACACCATTTCCATTCAGAAATTCTCTTTTGGTGTTCTCTGGTTCCTCTTTCTGAATCATCTCAAATTGCATTAAGGCTACAAAAGTATGTCAAGTTAGTGCTAGATTAATTAGAAATAGACAAATGTTGATGTTTGAGATAAACAGAACCAGAAATTCTTGCTGCTCCATTGCATTAAGAAATACCAGTAAATCTAATCCATCATCTGCAGTAGTTTCTGGGTAATGGCTATTAACCATGACTTTAAAATGCTCTATCATTCTGGCTAAGTGTAGCATCTTAATATTTTATATTTTGCATATATTTTAATTTCATGCTGACCTCTTTTGACCTTCATCCCTTTTCCACACAGGTGGAACAACTAGAACAGCTAGAGGCTGCTGCTGAAATGCAAACATCAGCAACATTGCTACAACAGCCTTCAACAGGCATTTCAGAGTCTCTAATAGTTTATTCTGTCTCCAGAGCACAAACATTAGAAGATGGAGAGAATACTAAGGGTTTTGTAATGATCTCATTTCTTTCCTTTAGGTGATCTCTGCCAATTATAGAACAGCATGAGTCATTTGGGGTCCCAACTACACATTAGCTGAATACTAATATGTACACCTTTTTGCACCACTGGCTGAGCTCATTTGCCAAGGACAGTATCAATGCAGAAGGAATGATAAACAGGATTCACTGAGATCTGGATAACACCTTTACTGTGAAGCTTCTTATGTTCCTATAAAATCAGATACAAAGCTCATTCAAAGACTATGGGTCACATAGAAATAAGATGTAGAAGTACTATGTTACATAAGTCCAAAATGAGACATTAAATACCCAGTATCAATGATCTGAAATGTTTGTCATGGAGTGACCTAATAGCAACCTTCCAGCACCTGAACGGGGGCTAAATAATCTAGTGTGGGGTGTCCCTGCCCATGGCAGGGGGGTTGGAACTAGATGATCCTTGTGGTCCCTTCCAACCCTGAATGATACTATGATACTATGATACTAAAAGAAGGATGGAGAGAGATTGTTTCCGAAGACCTGTAGTGACAGGATGAGAGGCAATGGCTTCAAACTAGAGAAGAGCAGATTTAGATAGGATGTTAGGAACAAGTTGCACCATGAGGACAGTGGAACACGAGAACATGTGGCCCAGGGGAGGTAGTTGAGCCCCCATCCCTGGAGATACTAAAAGTGAGGCTCAACAGGGCTCTGGGCAATCTGATCTAGCTGAGGATGTCCCTGCTTACTGCAGAGGTGATTGGACTAGATGACCTTTTGAGGTCCCTTCCAATCCAGACCATTCTGTGATACTTCTTAATCCTGGTAATGACTAAGCACTGCAGGATATTTTAAAAATCTTTAGGTGTTTGGATTTGTGTCCCAATATGTAGAGATTTTTTGTCCCAGTCAGACCCGGATTGACACTGATGTGCACCTCTCTAAGCTTACACCAAATCAAGGTCCACAAGGTATTTCTAGCCTAAATACCCTAAATTGCCTAATCCTTTGTGGTGGGTTTGGAAGGATAAGGCTAAGAAGCCTCCTCCCTTCCCCCTTTGTAAAGTAAAAGGAAAAAAAAAAATTGAAGGGAAAGGAAAAAAACTCGTAAGCTGAATTAGCAAAGCAGTGGAGCTATATTTACAAAGCGATGTAGGGTTTGCAGGGGATTATTTACAAATTTACAATATCTACAATATATACAAAGATATACAACAGAGTAACACAGAAATGAGAGTAATCCCTCTCGGCAGAGAGGGGTCCCCCACCTCCGCTCTCCCCTCTCTCCCCCCCTTTCCCCAGAATGGGATAGAAAGAGAAAGGAAAGAGAGGAAAAAAAAGTTAGAAGCAGTTCGTGTTAATTGGAAGGGAGTTAGTATACAGGCCTGTTATCTGGTTTTCAAGGCCGGGGCCTTGGCAGAAAGCCCAGCACAGAAAGCTGCTGCACGGAGCAAAGACGGAAGCAAGACTGATAGAAAAGTCGTGGAAATGTCCAGTTCACTCCCAGTTCCGAAAAGTGCTTCCTCCCACTTCACCAATGAAATTAGTTTAGACTATTCCTTCCGTTTACCAACTTCCGTCCACCATGTTCCCTTTCTTAAGGGGGCAACGTCAACCGGCCACAGTCCACCCCTTCTAAACAATTTCATTGGCTGTTCACACTGTCCATCCAATCCAAAACGATATTTACAGTTCGTGAGTAAAGTTCATAGTCCATTCCGGCTATGCTCAGATGTAGATGATTCAAAAGTCCAAGAAAATCAGAAAACGAGAAAAATGGAAAACAGTTCATTTCTTCGCCGACGAAGCAAAGAAAAGGGAAACAGGGAAATCTCAGGGTCTCTTAGTTGACTCAGTGCTCTCAGGGATCTCAGGGTTCGTGCACCGTAGATTCCTCGTTGATTCTTC
The DNA here is from genome assembly GCF_026170545.1 of Melanerpes formicivorus. Classification (NCBI taxonomy): domain Eukaryota; kingdom Metazoa; phylum Chordata; class Aves; order Piciformes; family Picidae; genus Melanerpes; species Melanerpes formicivorus. The sequence continues at coordinate 15,199,051 of NW_027142367.1, read as the reverse complement.
CTCTGGACGCGATGTAGCTGTACAGCAGTTCGAAATTAACCTCTTTCAGCTAAAGTTAAATTTCTTTGTGGAATACACTGAATTTCACCATTCTCTTGCATTACCCAATAAGTGTGACCCGGACCTTCAGCTGAAACCACCCCTCGGATAGGTTTAGCCTCTCCTGAGGGTGAAAATACCCAAACAGTTTTACCTAACAGATTCTTTTCTCTAACAACAGGAACTCTATCACCTTCTACTTTCCGTAGCAAATCTGAATGTGCAGGTCCAGCTCGGTTCACTGAACCTCTACTATTTACCAGCCAGGTTGCTTGTGCTAAATGTTTCTCCCAGTTTTTCAAAGATCCACCCCCCATGGCTTTGAGAGTGGTCTTCAACAAACTGTTGTAGCGTTCAATCTTCCCTGAAGCTGGTGCATAGTAGGGAATGTGGAATATCCACTCAATACCGTGCTCTTTTGCCCAGTTCTTTACAAGGTTGTTCTTGAAATGAGTTCCGTTGTCTGACTCAATCCTCTCTGGAGTTCCGTGTCTCCACAGGATTTGTCTCTCCAGACCGAGAATGGTGTTGCGTGCAGTTGCATGTGGAACTGGATAAGTTTCCAACCATCCAGTGTTTGCCTCTACCATAGTAAGCACGTATTGCTTACCAGAACGAGAACGTGGTAGAGTGATGTAGTCAATTTGCCAAGCTTCACCATACTTGTACTTGGACCATCTGTCACCATACCACAAGGGCTTAAGTCGTTTTGCCTGCTTAATAGCAGCACAAATGTCACAGTCATGGATGACTTGCGTGATAGCATCCATGGAAATGTCTATGGATCTGTCACGAGCCCATTGGTATGTTGCATCTCTGCCTTGATGTCCTGACGAATCGTGAGCCCACCGAGCTAAGAATATCTCACCTCGGTGTTTCCAGTCGAGATCAAGATTAGAGTCCATGTCTACTTGAGAAACTCTTGCAGCTAGATCTGCCTGATGGTTGTGTTGCTGTTCCTCAGTAGCTTTGCTCTTAGGAATGTGAGCATCGATGTGTCTCACTTTCACTGGAATTCTCTCGATTCGATCAGCAATGTCCTGCCACAGGTTGGCTGCCCAAATGGGTTTTCCTTTTCTCTGCCAACCACTCTTCTTCCAGTTCTTTAGCCAACCCCATAGAGCATTGGCTACCATCCATGAGTCGGTGTAGAGATAAAGCTTTAGCCATCTCTCACGTTCAGCTACGTCGAGAGCTAGCTGGACAGCTTTTACCTCTGCGAATTGACTGGATTCTCCTTCTCCATCTCTCGCCTCTGCAACTCGGCGTGTTGGACTCCACACTGCAGACTTCCACCTTCGCTTGTTTCCAACAAGACGACAGGAACCGTCTGTGAACAAAGCATATTTCTTTTCATCATCAGAAAGGTCATTGTAAGGAGGAGCTTCCTCAGCACGAGTTACTTTCTCCTCTGGAGGTTTAGCACAGTTGATGCCTTCAGGCCAACTTGAGATCACCTCCACTAGACCAGGTCTTTCAAGATTTCCCATTCGAGCTCTCTGTGTTATCAGAGCCATCCACTTAGACCAGGTTGAGTCTGTGGCATGATGTGGTGTGGAACCTTTGCCTTTGAACATCCAATTCAAAACTGGTAATCTGGGAGCTAAGAGAAGTTGTGATTCAGTTCCAATCACTTCAGAAGACGCTTTTACTCCTTCATAGGCAGCTAGAATTTCTTTCTCTGTTGGAGTATAGTTAGCCTCTGAACCTCTGTAACCTCGACTCCAGAAACCAAGAGGTCGTCCACGTGTCTCACCTGGAGCTTTTTGCCACAAGCACCAGGTTGGACCATTGTCACTTGCAGCCGTGTACAAAATGTTCTTAATGTCTGGACCATCTCGGACTGGTCCCAGACCCATTGCTTGAATTACCTCTTGCTTTATCTGGTCAAAGGCTGCTTGTTGTTCAGGTCCCCAGTGGAAATGGTTTCTCTTTCGAGTCACATCATACAGAGGTTTCACAATCTGACTGTATCCAGGAATGTGTAGTCTCCAAAATCCCACTATCCCCAAGAAACGTAGGGTCTCTTGCTTGTTTGTGGGACTTGCCATGGTAGAGACTCTATTTACCACATCCACTGGAATGTGTCGGCGTCCATCTTGCCATCGCACTCCCAGAAACTGAATATCTGTGGTAGGTCCTTTCACCTTGTCTCGCTTGATGGCAAAACCTGCATCCAGAAGGATGTCAATGATTTTGTTACCTTTCTCGAAGACTTCCTCAGCAGTTTTACCCCAGACGATGATATCATCGATGAACTGGATGTGTTCTGGAGCACCGCCTTTCTCCAGAGCATCATGGATCACTGCATGACAGATGCTGGAGCTGTGGATCCAGCCCATTGGCAGCCTGTTGAAAGTGTACTGGATTCCTCTCCAGGTGAAAGCGAACTGAGGCCTGCATTCCTCTGCTATGGGAATAGAGAAAAATGCATTAGCAATGTCTATGGTAGCATACCATTTGGCCTCTTTGGATTCCAGCTCATACTGTAGTTCCATCATGTCTGGTACTGCTGCACTCATAGGTGGTGTCACTTCATTTAGGGCTCGGTAGTCTACCGTCAGACGCCAGTCTCCATTCTGCTTCCGCACAGGCCACACTGGACTGTTGAAAGGTGAATGAGTTTTGCTGACGACTTTCTGACTTTCCAACTGACGAATCAGATTCTGAATGGGCAACAAAGAGTCACGGTTGGTTCTGTATTGTCTGTGATGCACAGTCTGAGAAGCAACCGGCAATTTAATGTCCTGTATCTTATGTTGTCCCACAACTGCAGATTCATCAGAAAGTTCAGGTCTGGCAGACAGCTTCAATTTTTGTCCATCAATTTCTATAGAAGCTACTCCAAAAGCCCATTTGTAACCTCTAGGGTCTTTGAAACGCCCTTCTCTCAGAAAATCAATTCCCAAAATACAAGGTGCATCAGGTCCGGTCACAACTGTATGCTTCCTCCATTGTTTACCAGTTAGACTTATATTAACCTCTACCTTACTTAACTCTTGAGATCCACCAGTGACTCCCAGAATGGTTATAGACTCTGATCCCTTATAATTTGATGGTATTATGGTGCACTGAGCTCCTGTGTCAACCAAGGCCCTGTACTTCCGAAATTGTGAAGTGCCAGGCCACTGGATGTACACATCCCAATAGATTCTGTTATCTCTGTTATCCCTCTCCTCCCCCTGGCGGGAGGCAGGGCACCCCTAGTTATGGGGAACATGCGCACATGTGCATTGCACATATTGCGCAGGGTTATAACTTTGCATGTTATGACTGGAGCCACTGTTGGAGCCATAAGAGTTGTTCTGGGGAACTGTGGAAGTAACAGCTACCCTTCTGGTATTGCTACCTTGGGCTCTGCCACTTTGCAATTCCCTTAGTCTCCTGAAAAGATTAGAAGTTGGTTGGCCATCCCAGCGGTTCATGTTCTCACCAAACTGATCACGCAGAGTTATCCAAATAGTTCTACGTGATTGCCTTGGCGGTCTGTTTTGGAGTGACCTGTTTTGGAACGTCCTGTTTTGGAATGACCTCCTTGGAGGACGTGTATTCCTCACAGATGAGACTTGTACCCACCTGGAGGAAGAATTGAAATTATCCCTTTGTGCCAATTGGGATATGGAATTTCTAAATTCATTTTTCAGATCCTTCATGCAATTCTCAATTTTTCCAGACAAAGTTTCAATGGCTGAAACCAAAGAACCACGTGTCATGCTATCCTCCAATTGTCTCATTTGATCACTGAATTGGCCAACCGTAGGAGAAGCTCCACCATAACTTCTTGACACAATCCTGCTTGCCAGAATGTTTGCATAATTAGAAGGAGCAAGTTTGATGATCTTTTTAGCAAGACCAATACCCACAGGAATGTCATCAGGATTCAGAGTTTCATGTTCACCATAGAGTAGCTCTCTAACAGCAAATTCTCTCAAGCGCTTAATTCCCTCATCTATGGTAGTCCAGGGTTTAGGATTCCAGGGAAGATCATCTCGGGAAGGGTATCTCAGGGCAACCGCTATTAAAAGGCGTATCCAAAGATTAACCTTACCGAGAGCTTCGCCTAGATGTCTATCTATTCCATTGTCCCTTGAGAGAGTTCCTAACTGAGCTGCTGACTTGTCTCCAACTGTTAGAGCTGAAGCACCTGTATCATAACACCTACTAAGCCAAGCTAGAACTGGCTCCTTATCTGCCCTGGTGAAATCTTTACGGACATTTCTCAATTCCTCCCGTGGTGACGAACAGTCTGTAATATCATCTTCATCTTCATCTCCCTGAATTCTTTGCCCATAAAATCCTGCTGTCATTCTCCTAAGGATCTCTTTAAGCTGAGAACCACCTTTGCCAGCTGCCTTCCTAGCTTCATCTCTATCTTGCTTTGATCTCACTAGGTTAGCTAGATCTTTAAAACAAACCTTCTCTTCCTCCTGAGCAGGATCTTTTAGAGTAGAGGGCCCCTCACCAGGATCAGTCTCCAGCTCCTCTTCTTCTCCATCTTTGCCCTTTGCAGCTCTAGTCTTTAAAGGAGCCACCTTAACTGGAGCTGTGTTCGAATTTACAGCCACCTTAATGGAAGCTGACAGGTCCTGAGATAAATCAGCTGCTGGGGCAGTGACTTCCGGTCCCACCGAGGGAGTGGGTGGAAGTGACGTTGCTCCATTACTGGCCGACGGAGAAGAAGAAGAAGGAGAAGGAGTGGGAGAAGGAGTAGGTGCCATGTTGATACCAGCCGATGCCCTTGGCTGCTTGCCAGAATCAGCGAAGTCATTTAGAGCTGCTTTACCAATTAACTTTTTAGCCTTCTTTTTGACTGACACGGGTTCTCCACAGTCCTCATCACTAGATGACTCTGGGACTGATCGAGAGCCACGGCGTTTTCTTTTTGATCTAGTTTTAATAACAAAACACGCCCTGGACACCTTTTTCTCTCGCCGTAAAGAGAACAGTAAATATGCGATTACCATCACCAGCAACAGATTTATACACATCAAATAAATCACTTTTGGATCCCAGGCATCACCTAAAGTTACTGTCTCCTCAGGCGGAATCTTAAAACCCTTTATCTCAATTGGGAGAGTGGTGGAGGTAACATTCCTGTATCTCACTGGCCATAATAAATTAATACATTTTCCATACCATAATTTAACTCTATACATAACCCACATATAAATTGTCCGCACCAAATATTTACCCAGGTAATCCAAAATCAAACCCAAACAATACCTGTAAATCAGAGCCCCAAAAATTGAAAAGAATAATCGCTTCACAAACCACAATATCTTCATGTTTGCTAATTCAGCTAGAAAAACACTAAATCAATCAAACAATAAATTAAACTAATTATCTGCCCCACGTTGGGCGCCAATAAAAAAAATGTGGTGGGTTTGGAAGGATAAGGCTAAGAAGCCTCCTCCCTTCCCCCTTTGTAAAGTAAAAGGAAAAAAAAAATTGAAGGGAAAGGAAAAAAACTCGTAAGCTGAATTAGCAAAGCAGTGGAGCTATATTTACAAAGCGATGTAGGGTTTGCAGGGGATTATTTACAAATTTACAATATCTACAATATATACAAAGATATACAACAGAGTAACACAGAAATGAGAGTAATCCCTCTCGGCAGAGAGGGGTCCCCCACCTCCGCTCTCCCCTCTCTCCCCCCCTTTCCCCAGAATGGGATAGAAAGAGAAAGGAAAGAGAGGAAAAAAAAGTTAGAAGCAGTTCGTGTTAATTGGAAGGGAGTTAGTATACAGGCCTGTTATCTGGTTTTCAAGGCCGGGGCCTTGGCAGAAAGCCCAGCACAGAAAGCTGCTGCACGGAGCAAAGACGGAAGCAAGACTGATAGAAAAGTCGTGGAAATGTCCAGTTCACTCCCAGTTCCGAAAAGTGCTTCCTCCCACTTCACCAATGAAATTAGTTTAGACTATTCCTTCCGTTTACCAACTTCCGTCCACCATGTTCCCTTTCTTAAGGGGGCAACGTCAACCGGCCACATCCTTGAGGTGGTCAGAACACATATAGGATATGAATATCCACGAAGCTTAGAAATATCCTTCGTGTTTTGCATTTTATTTACTTCTTAATTAAATTTAATGCAAAATCCAAGCACAATTCTAAGCTAGACTTAAAATCTAGCTCTTACATGCACAGAATAAAACCTTTATTATTAGAATAAACCAAACCAGGTTGGAAGAGACCTTCAAGATCATCGTGTCCAACCCATCAACCAATCCAACCCACCCAAACAGCTAACCCATGGCACCAAGCACCCCGTCAAGTCTCCTTCTGAACACCTTCAATGACGGCGACTCCACCACCTCCCCGGGCAACCCGTTCCATAGCGCAATCACTCTTTCTGTATAGAACTTCTTCCTAACATCCAACCTGAACCTCCCCTGGCGCAGCTTGAGACTGTGTCCTCTTGTTCTGGTACTGGGTGCCTGGGAGAAGAGACCATCATCAGCCTGTCTACAACCTCCCTTCAGGTAGTTGTAGAGAGTGATAAGGTCACCCCTAAGTCTCCTCTTCTCCAGGCTAAGCAGCCCCAGCTCCCTCAGCCTCTCCTCATAGGGCTTGTGTTCCAAACCCCTCACCAACTTTGTTGCTCTTCTCTGGACTCGTTCCAGCAAGTCAACATCCTTCCTAAACTGAGGGGCCCAGAACTGGACACAGTACTCGAGGTGTGGCCTAACCAGTGCAGTGTACAGGGGCAGAATGACCTCCCTGCTCCTGCTGGCCACACTGTTCTTGATGCAGGCCAGGATGCCATTTGCACAGTGAAGTACTTTATCAATATGCCAGAAACCTTACCTGCCTTCTGTTTTATACCACTATATACATACCTGTATATATCTATACATCTCTCTCTACATACATAGATATATTTATATATATCTATTTTTTCCCCAGCTGTAGCAGGGAAAAAGACACCGTTACAAAAGAGAGGGACAATTTATCCATGTCTCTTGGGAGGATATTTCTGGAGGCAAGGGACACGTTCAGTTCCAGTAAGCAAAGAATCATTGAATGGTTTGGGTTGGAAGGTACCTCCAAAAGTCATCCAGTCCAACCTTGTCTTCAGTCAGCAGGGACATCCTCCATTAAATCAGGTTGCTCAGGGCCTTGTTGAGCCTCACTTTGAGTATGTCCAGGGATGGGGCCTCAGCTACCTTCCTGGGTAACCAGTTCCAATGTTCCACTACCCTCGTGGTGCAAAACTTTTTCCTCACATCTAATCTAAATCTGCTCTGGTCTAATTTCAAACCATTGCCCCTCGTCCTGTCCCCGAAGGCCTTTGGTAACAGTCCCTCTGCAGCCTTCTTGTAGTCCCCTTCAGGTGCTTGCAGGCTGCAAGTGGGTGTTCTCTTCTGCAGGCTGAACACCCCCAGCTCCCTCAGCCTGTCCTCATAGCAGAGGTTCTCCAGAACCCTCATCATCTTTGTGGCCCTCCTCTGGACCAGTTTCATCCAGTCCACGTCCTTTCTGTGTTGAGGCTTCTAGAGCTGGACATAGTACTCCAGGTGAGTTCTCACCACAGCAAAGTGGCAGAATCACTTCCCTACGTCTGCTGGCCACACTGCTTTTCATAAACACTTGTTTGTTTTTTATTATGCTCTAACTAGAAAACATCCTTTAGGTTGATTCAGAAGCCTAAACACGCTACAATATTGAAGTATTTAGAGCTAGAATGTGAACGTCCTGAAAATTAAGCCCCATAAAAACACAAAGGAAGCTATTATGGAGGAAATAACTAAAACTTTGTCCTGGACACTTCTAGTTTCCATGATCATAATATGATGAATCTCAAAAAGCCTCTTTTAATGATGATATTTTGACATCGACTCTGGTATCTGGTAGATTGTGCATACTTTCAAAAGAGTAAAGATTTGGGTTGAAAATACTTGATTTACCATTTAGAAAATCTGCCTGAGCTTTTTACTGTGCATACAAAACTTGTACTCCAGTTTTTGACCTCAGCTAACCTCTATCAATTTTAAATCCACATGTTTTAAGTTTGCTGGATTAAGGATTTTGCATTAAAAGTGAGTCTGACTTCATATTATGTTATTTATTTCCAAGATTATTGAACTGAGCATCAAACTCTTCCTTTGACAGATGTTCACTGACAATATTTCTTATTTTTGTTTCAAAGACATTTTTTATTTGTGCAGTATATAAATAATGATGTCACTTGTCTGGCCTTTTGTAGTTTTATTGGCATTTAGTCTTTCTCTCTGGAAATATTATCTGAGCGTTTATGGCCGTATGACTAAATCCCAAGAAATAATAGCACAACATTTCAAAGGCTTCCTGCATGCAAATCTTCCTCTACCCACTCATTTTTAGGGGCTTGGCCTGGGCTAAGGTCCAGCCTCGTGCAGCTTCATAGCCATGAAGCAGAGCTGTGTGCAAGCCATTGAAAGAGGCGAGGTCCTCCTTGGTTTTGCTCAGGACCTGCTTTAGAGCTGTAGTTCTCACCCTTGATCTTACCTGAGTTAGGTGGCATGTACTTCTGAGTTTCCTACCTCCCCATTCCTGATCTGGGCCATACCATCCCTGGGCTGATGTCTTAGCCTGGTTTCAGCCTATTCCCATTCCCGTGATCCCTGCTCTGGCCCTGCTCTGCCCCTCTTTCCTCAAGAGCTGTGGGAGAAGCTGCCATGCTTGTAAGGTCTCTTCCCAGCTGACAGTGCTGTCACACTCAACTCTTGGCTCACATCCCTCACATCTCATTTCAAATTTTAATTCCTCCCATTTTCTCCTAGAACTGATCTAGCCAAATATTCCTTGGACAATCTGCTTTTATTTCAGGCCTGGCATCATATGGAACAACCTGCTGACATGTAAAATCAGGCTAGCTATCTTTCTTCCCTGGCTAATTCACACCTTGATGCTGCTCTCACAGATGTCAGTGTCCGAAGTCCCACTGGATTCATCAGAGCAGAAAGAAACCTGTGCAATTAATAGGAGATAAGCTCAGTATATATAAAGGGGGTATGGAATCTAATAATAATAATATTAAACACCTGAAAAATTATATTCTAAGTGTAATATTTATTACCCATATTTCAGAAAGGATGTCACAATACTTTTTTCTCATTGCCATATATAATCTTCATTAGCAATATATCATGTACATAATAAGTATTTATTACAGTCTCCCTCTGGGCTGAAATTATCTTTCAGAAGGAAAATACAAATGATTCATCGACACAGAACACACTAATTACTGACAAAATCCCTGGAAAATTGGGATAACATAGAGCTTTGGCAATGAGATGTTAGCATCCCTAACTCCCATATATTTTCAGCCTTGGCGTGTGCCTGTGAAGAACAAATATCAGTCACAAACTTACTCATAATAAATATTGGGGGAGCAGTTGTGCCTTAAACTAAAAATATGTAGTAGACTTTTGAAAGAATGAAGTTGAGATAAAGTAATAAGCTGATTTGTACTTGAAATGTTCTATACTTTCATAAGAAGTATTTTTTTTGTGTGGAAAAACATAATTATCTGCTTGAAAGGCAGAAGCTATTGCAGAAATCTTTTTCTTCCCCTCTTCCTCCATAACGTTATTCCTTAATTAAGATTAGGCTTTTGTGTTGTGAATTGGTTTTATTATTATGGCTATAATAATATTTTTATTATTTAGTAACTATTATTATTAATTACTGTTATCTAGCAGGTAAAGTGTGAAGTATACATAACCCACAGAAACTGGCAAGAAAAAAAGACAGGGCCTTCCCAAATAGACAGACTGACTCTTTAGTGATGGTCAAAGGGCTGGAGTACCTCCCCTAAGGGGGCAGGCTGAGAAAATTAGGGATGTTCATCCTGGAGAAAAGAAGGCTCCAATGAGACTTTAGAGTGGATTTCAAGTACCTGAAGAGGGCTACAAGAAAGCTGGGAAGGGATTTTTCACATGGGCTTGGTAGTGATAGGGTTAGATGGAATGGATTTAATTTGGAGGAGGGCAGATTTAGACCGGAGACTAGGAAAAAATTCTTTACAGTGAGGGTGGGGAGACACTGGAACAGGTTGCTGAGGGAGGTTGTGGGTGCACCCACCCTGGAGGCGTTCAAGGCCAAGTTGGATGAGGCTTTGAGTGTCCTGGTTTATTGGAAGGTGTTCCTGCCCACAGCAGGGGAGTTGGAGGTGATGATCTCTCAGGTCCCTTCCAACCTAAGCCGTTCTATAATTCTGTGATTTAAATCCAAATAAGGTGGCACTACTACCTGAAACACTTGGCATCTTTTTTTCTTGCCCAAATAATTTTCACCAGGCAGCTGAAAAGAATTCTTGGGGAAAGAAAAAGAAAAAAAACATTCAGTTGGCAGGAGAAAGTTTGAATTTTTTTGTCGCTGTTGTGGTGGTTGACTCCCCAGGTTAATTATCTCAGATGATTTCCCTGAGGGCAGTTCATTGCACAGCTGCACGACTGCATGTGCCTGTGGTTATGGGTGGAGAAATAAGCACCCAAGAATGAGGGGGTGGTGAGATGACTCTTTGATGGTTAAGCTGGTTTGTGTCATATTACACTGGTTACAAAACTGCAATGAAAAGCTGCTCCATTTAAACACAGCACTCAGAGCCTGATTCTATAATTTATAGAATTCTATGCATCCTATAATTTACAGAACAGGAATGAGTAAAATAAGAGTAGGAGAATGCAGTTAGATAAATAAAGTTGCCACTGAAGTAATCACACTATTATTTGTTTCTTAATGGATTTTAGTGAATGGACACATATAGATTCACAGAATGGTTTGGGTTGGAAGGGACCTTGAAGATCATTTAATTCCACCTCCCTGTCATTGGCAGGAACACCTTCCACTAGACCAGGTCACTCTAAGCTTCATCCAACCTGGCCTTGAACACCTCTAGGGAGGGGCCATCCATGACCTCCCTGGGCAACCTGTTCCGGTGTCTCACCACCCTCACTGGAAAGAATTTCTTGCTAATCCCCAGTCTCAATCTACCCTTCTCGAGCTTTAATCCCTTCCCTCTTCCCCTATCACTACAAGCCTTTGTAAAAAATCCCACTCTACCATTCCTGTATGTCCACTTCAGCTAGTGGAAAGGCCATTATATGGTCTCTCCTTCTCTTTTTCAGGCTTGAACTGCCCCAACTCTAGTAGTCTGCCCCTATAAGGGAGGTTCTCCAGCCCTTTGATAACTTTTGTGACCCTTCTTTGGACCCACTCTAGCAGTTCAATGTGCTGCTTATTCTGAGGACACCAAAAGTGGATGCAGTACCCTGGAAGTACATAAGATACATAAGAAGATCCACACGGTGAAGCTCAGCAGGTAAATAATTTTGTGACAATATCTGCAACTTTAAGAGAACTTTTAATTCAAAATTAGAACTTTAATTTTATTTTTTGTTCAGTAGGATTCCTAAGGAATTTGTAACTGTCCCTCTTCACAAAGATCATTGTGTTTGCAATGCTTACTCTGTGCTTGAAGAGTTCAATGAATGCTGGTGTTCAAGGCTGGGAGGGATGAGGCCTTTAACAATTTAGTCTAGTGGAAGGTGTCCTTGCTCAAGGCAGAGGGGTTGCAGCTAGGTGATCTTTAAGGTCCCTTCCAACCCAAATCATTCCATAAATCTATGGATCTATGGATGTGTTTATTGCCATCATACCTACTTGTATGTTACTCTGGCTGAATTTCTTGGATTTTCCCTGAGTAGTATAAAAGGCTGGAGGTCAGGAGGAAGTTTTACACAGAGAGAGTGATTGCCCATTGGAATGGACTGCCCGGGGAGGTGGTGGAGTCGCCATCACTGGAGGTGTTCAGGAGGAGACTTGACAGGGTGCTTGGTTACATGGGTTAGTTGATTAGGTGGTGTTGGGTGATAGGTTGGACGTGATGATCTTGAAGGTCTCTTCCAACCTGGTTTATTCTATTCTATTCTATTCTATTCTATTCTATTCTATTCTATTCTATTCTATTCTATTCTATTCTATTCTATTCTATTCTATTCTATTCTAAAAGTTGGTGGTTTTCACTCCGTAAGGAGTTAGAAGCAAGAATTTTCACTGCAAATCTGAGCACGTACTTACAAACCTATATATCTGTTTTACTGTGTAGATTATTTGAAAGCATCAAAGAATGCTCCTCAGAAATGCTAAGTTTTCCCCTGTGCAGGCAAGTAGCCAGAATAATCTAAATGCTTTCCCTATTAAAATGTGTAGGGCAAGCGAGAGCAGGAAGTATTTGCAAACAATTATTTGAATAAGTGAGTCTGAGTCAGTTGGATAACATTTGCAACCCTTCTTAAGTAAATACAGAAAAGGGGAAAAAAAAAGCAGTCAAACAATAAATGCAGTTTTTAATCCTCAGAATAGTTCAGAAAGGATTTGCTTGTGAATGTGCATGCCATTAAGGACTTAGCCCAGATGTCTGCATGATGATCTTTTAGCATTTCAAGGGTCCTTCCTCTGCTTATAAAAATTGTAGCTACCTAGTACGGGGGGTGGGGGGAAGTGATTTAATTAAGACAAATTAGGAATACATAGAACAGTAAGTTAAAAATGACTCAAAATGAGCTATTCTACTCAAACCTGCCCATGCAGTTCAGAATTAAAAACAAAAAAAAGCCAACAAAACAAAAAAATTCATAACAAATTGACGCTTTGCATTCCTCCTCTTCCAGGCAGACTTGTACTGGGATATGAGTGTGGTGGTTTGGCTCTGGCCTGGAGGCCAGATACCCACCAAGCTGCTCTATCACTCCCCCTCTTAAGTGAACAGGGGAAGAAGGGAAAGAAAATATAACAGAATCTGGGGATAAGATAGGAGCAATTTAATAACACTAATAAGCAAACAGCAAATAGACCGTGTGGAAGCAAAAAGAAAGCAGAGAGAGAGAGATGTTAGTCTCTACTTCCCATCAGCAGGATGGTGGTCGGTCTTGGGAAGCAGGGCTCTGAGCCTGCAGTGTGCCCAGGCAGCCAAGAGGGCCAATGGCATCCTGGCCTGCATCAGGAACAGTGTGGCCAGCAGGAGCAGGGAGGTCATTCTGCCCCTGTACACTGCACTGGTTAGGCCACACCTCGAGTCCTGTGTCCACTTCTGGGCCCCTCAGTTTAGGAAGGAGGTTGACTTGCTGGAACGAGTCCAGAGAAGGGCAACAAAGTTGGTGAGGGGCTTGGAACACAAGCCCTATGAGGAAAGACTGAGGGAGCTGGGGCTGCTTAGCCTGGAGGAGAGGAGACTCAGGGGTGACCTTATCACTCTCTACAGCTACCTGAAGGGAGGTTGTAGACAGGCTGATGATGGTCTCTTCTCCCAGGCAGCCAGCACCAGAACAAGAGGACACAGTCTCAGGCTGCGCCAGGGGAGGTTCAGGTTGGATGTTAGGAAGAAGTTCTATACAGAGAGAGTGATTGCCCATTGGAATGGGCTGCCCAGGGAGGTGGTGGAGTCGCCATCATTGGAGGTGTTCAAGAGGAGACTTGATGGGGTACTTGGTGCCATGGGTTAGCTGTTTGGGTGGGTTGGATTGGTTGATGGGTTGGACACGATGATCTTGAAGGTCTCTTCCAACCTGGTTTGGTTTATTCTAAATAAAGGTTTATTCTAAGCTTGGTGGTTCCTTGGGAGGATAAACGCCATGGACGAATCCCCAGACTTCCTTCTTTCACTTCCTTCTTATACCTGAGCTGACATCATATGGCATGGAATCCCTCTTTGGCCAGTCTGAGTCAGCTGGCTCAGTTGTGTCCCCTCCTAAGATCTTGCCCACCCCTCAGTGTACTCTTGGGGCAGGGAAATGTTGAAAGGACACAGCTCGGATACTGGATTCAGCCGTAGCCAAAACACTGCTGTGTTATCACCTACTGCTGCAAAAAACCACAGCTCTAGAACGATGCTGTGAGGAGAATTAACTCCACCTCAGTTCAACCCAATACAATGAGGAAATAGGAGCTGCCTTCTAAGTATATGAATCTCCCTAGGTACTGAAGAATTTCCCCTGAATAGAATCCATATGGATCATTGTTTGTGCCTACTAATTTTCCCTTTAGCTCTAAACTGTTTGTCTGTATGCCAGTGAATAGATGTGAATTTGTAAAGCAGGCCAGCTGTTGTTGAGTATCCAACATCTCAAGAAAAGGTGACTCAAGACTGCACATAAGTGAGTGGAGCTAATATTCCAGGTCTGCTCATCCAAAACAGATGTTGCTCTTGTGTTGTAAGATGCCTTTAAAAAAATAACCCAAAGCTCATAATCCTCAATATCAACACAGGCTGGGGGATGATGAAATTGAAAGCAACCTTCCAGAAAAGGACTTGAGGATGCTGGTGGATGAGAAGCTGGACATGAGCCAACAATGAACACTTGCAGCCCACAAGGACAATGGCATCCTGGGCTGCATCGAAAGAAGCATGGCCAGCAGATTGAGAGAGATGATTCTGCCCCTCTCTGGTGAGATCTCCACTGGAGTACTGTGTCCAACTCCGGAGACCCAACACAAGGAAGACATGGACCTGCTGGAGTGGGTCCACAGAAAGGCCACAAAGATGATTAGAGGACTGGAGCATCTCCCCTATGGGGACAGGCTGAGAGAGTTGGGGCTGTTCAGCCTGGACAAGAGAAGTCTCCAGGGCGCCTTATATCTACAGGAAGGCTGGGGAGGGACTGCTGAGAAAGGCTTGTAGTGACAGGATGAGGGGCAATGGTTTGAAACTGGAGCAGGACAGATTTAGGTTGGACATCAGTAAGAAGTTTTTTACAATGAGAGTGGTAAAATTCTGGAACAGGTTGCCCAGAGATGTAGTTAAGACATTCAAGATCAGTCTTGATGTGGCCCTGTGCAGCCTGTTCTAGCTGGAGATGTCCCTGCTTACTGCAGGGGTGTTGAACAAGATGATCTTTGAGGTTACTTTCCAACCCAATGCAATCTCTGAATCTGTGAGAGCTGGGAGAGGTTAGCTTTAAAATCACATCTCTGCCCCATAGTTCTAGTGTAAATATACCTGAAATACTGTGAGCATACAGATATGTATCACACAGAGATCTTGAACTGCTGGACACTGCATTCTCTCCTGTGCTGTGCATTCTCTGATGCCTCTGCTGTCTGTTTGGCTCCACTGCCACCTTCACATCATGTTAACATAGTAGGTGAATGAAATATATCTTTCCATGAATGCTTCCTAGGTTTCTTCCTTTGTAATTGCAGAAGCAATTGTTTGTAGCTGCTTGATTAGACATGATTATTCCCTATCCTTCACTTAGCAGACTATGTCATGCTGTGTCCTGTCAGGATAACAATGAGAAATGTCACAAACACACTCATTCACCAACTGGAAACACTGCACTTGCTACGTGCTGCACTCACACTCCAGTGAGATGATATCAGTAAGGTTAAGGGCTTATCAGTCACAATAATTCCTGAGTCATAGAAATTTGTATGATTTTTGTCAGGATTATTACTTACTTTAACTGCTTTGTAAGAGAAAGAACCTAAAATGACCTTGCTAAGCACCATTATGCAAGCCATATGGGCTTCTCACTACAAGAAAGATTTTGACTTGCTGGAGAAGGGCAACAAAGCTGGTGAAGGGTCTTGAGAACAAGTCTTACAAGGAGCAGCTGAGTGAACTGGGATTGTTTAGTCTGGAGAAGAGGAGGCTGAGGGGAGACCTCATTGTCCTCTACCCCTACCTGAAAGGAGGTTGGAATGAGGTGGGGGTCAATCTTTTCTCGCTAGTATCAGATGTTAGGATGAGAGGAAATTGCCTGAAAGTGTACCAGGAAAGGTTTAGGTTGGACATAAGAAAAAATGTCTTGAATGAAAGAGTGGTCAGGCATTGGAAGAGGCTACCCAGGGAGGTGGTGGAGTTACTATCCCTGAAGGTGTTACCAAGAAATGTGTGTTCATGGCACTTTGGGATGCGGTTTAATGACCATCATGGTGTTGGGTCAATGGTTGGGCTCAATGATCTCAGAGGACTTTTCCACACAAAGCAATCCTGTGATTTTTGAACCATTTACACCTACAGAATTAGGTCAAGAAACTATTAGGTGTCAACATGGAATAGCTAAACCACTGGGAACTCCCTGCCACCACATAAAGAAGCCATACCAAAATTCCTTCCCTGCTCTTCCAGCAAGGCACAGCTGAAGTTGACATTATTGTCCCAGGCAAGTTTATAAGCATCAGGAAGTAGAGGGTGTAGCATCACCCTAAATATTTCCATTTTATGGACATGACATGTATTAAGAGCCTTCTATTTTGGAATGTAAATACCACTGAGAAGAGACTGGCAGCTGAGCTGAGTCACTAACCAGGGGATGAGCAACAGCTACAGAGAAACTGAACCTGCTGCATGCCTGATTTTGAGTCTGATGTACTGCCAGGAGATTGTGAAGGTGGAAGCACAGTGGAAAGAGAAACTAGTAAACAAGCTATTGCCTCATTTTTTTTTCCTCTTCATGTATGTAACCAAAATCTAGGTCTCAGTCTTTCAAAGTGTCCTCCACATTTATAATGTTCATCCCTGGTTTTCTCTAACTTTCAGCCTAAGGCCAGTGCAGATTTTGAGGCACATTTTCACAGAGCATTTTACACAGATGTGAAATTAGATGAAAAATACATCTTGCAGTTAATGGAGCAAAATTGGATTTTATGCACCAAAAATTATATAATTTGCTGTAGTTTTTAGCTTCCAGTAAAAGAATTAGTTTTTATCCAGGATAGGGAAAAAAGGATGTAGAGAAAACAAATGGTTATTAATCTAAATGCACCCAGTGAAATGCAGCAGGGACTGGTATAATGGTTACTAAGCCATAAAAGAGGGCAGAGAATCTCCTTAAGCTAGCTGCAGCTGAGTTGCAGAGCATAGAGAAAGGGTGAAAGAAGAGCAATGAAACATAAAGCACCAGGGAAGCACAGAGAGGATGACATGACAGCAGGTAATGACAGGGAAGGAGAGGGGAAACAATGAAACAAACGATGTGTTTAAAGCATAAAATGAAGACAAGCAATGTTTTACACTCCCTGCTGGTGGGCAGTCGGTGTCTTGCTAGGATACCTGTAATTTATCAGAGAGGGACTGGGGTGTATGAGGTCAGGGACTGAGTCACCAGGGAGGCTGCTAACAAGGTCACCCAAGGGACCCAGGACCCAGCTGAGAGCTGTGGAATTGGCTTCTCTCTTGTGGTGCATGAGAAATGGGCTTTACATATCACACAGTGCATGAACCATGTGCAGTCTGTAGGTGTTCATTTTATGGTGACAGGAACTGGTTTCCTTTTCAGCACACATGGCTCATCCTGAAAAGAAAATCCACCTAGGAAACAGGCAGAACTCAATCTTTCCATTTACCCAATAATGGAAAACTCTGAATCTGATTTTAACATAAAGTTATCCAGGTCTGTTAGCTGAGATCAAGAAACCTTTCTGACTTCTGTACCTGACAGAGCCCTTCAAACGTCCGTGTCTAGACATACACCTTTGAAGTATGGAACCTGGCAGCCCTTCTTCCTATAATTTTGCTCCTTAAAATTTCAGATCAAACTTACTTCTGCATCTCTTTTCTTCTGTCCACTTTACCTTGGCATGCTGACAAAGGCTGCTATATGCACAGGTATGAAACCAGTGGTTGAACTGTGACATGGAATAGGCAAGACATTAGGACAGATGTTTGCCTACCACCTGTACCATCTTTATATGTCTAACTGTTCAAGAGGGCGAGACAACTCTTTTGTCACTAGGCAGGAACTGTGTGCTGCATATTGACTTGTATTAACTTATACAACTGACTTAGGTTAGGTGATGTGATATGGCATTTCCTGTAGAACATCCATACACATTCTGTCCTGAAGTGTTAGTTGTGGGTTTCCTTTCATTTGTTTTTAGCCACAGTTGCCATGCCATTCTCAGCCAAAAACTGCACAATTGGCTAAATATCATAGTATCATAGTATCATTCAGGGTTGGAAGGGACCACAAGGATCATCTAGTTCCAAACCCCCTGCCATGGGCAGGGACACCCCACACTAGATCAGGCTGGACAGAGCCTCATCCAGCCTGGGCTTAAACACCCCCAGGGACGGGGCCTCGACCACCTCCCTGGACAACCCATTCCAGGGTTTCACCACTCTCATGGGGAAGAACCCCCTCCTCACATCTAGCCTGAATCTCCCCACCTCCAGCTTCATTCCATTCCCCCTAGTCCTATCACTACCTGAGATCCTGAGAAGTCCTTCCCCAGTTGAGTTGTTGAGATGGGGAAAACAAAAAAGACCCTGAGATATACTAAAAGTTTTGGGTTTGTATTCTGAAAACTTTTAATCGGGGCCAAAAGTACCAAATCCCACGGAAGGTCCTGAGGGAGTGTGTTGTGTTTCCCCAGTGCTGACCACAGATCTCCAGTGTTTAGAATCATAGCAAGGATTGAGTTGGATAGGACTTTGAAGATCATCTAGTTCCAAACCCCCCTGCCATGGCAGAGACATTTTCCACTAGACCAGGTTTGTCTTGAACACTCCCAGGGATGAGGTATCCAACTTCTCTGGGCAACCCATTCCAGTGTCTCACCAGCCTCATAGTAAAGAACTTTCTACTGTCCAGTCTAAATCAGCTCTGCTCTAGTTTCAAACCACTAGCCCTTGCCCTATCATCACAGGTCCTTATAAAAAGTATTAAAAATAAAAATATTAAAAGAAAAAAATAGTAAAATTAAGGTACTTTCTGTGTACTTCAATAATCAGCTTAAGTGTGGTGGGTAAGCTAAGGTGCAGCTGAGAGAATATCTGAAAGCCAAAGGTTGGATTTTTCAAACCTCATGACAGGTGTTTTCTTTTGTTTGTGTGTTGTTGTTTTGGTTTTTGTTGGGTTTTTTTTTTAGACAGTCAAGAGTGTTTTCTTTTAATAGTGGTGTGCATTGAAAGAGTGTTTTAATAGTGGTGTGCATTGAAAGAGTGTTTTCTTTTAACAGTGGTGTGCATTGAAAGAAAGTGGAGATAAACATCACCCTAACCACAATCTAATATGGTCTAAAAATCTTGTATTTTGTTCATATAGCATTTAGTTTCTTTGTTCAAAGTAACATAAACATCTGACTGCACATGACTCATGGGATACTGTCATTTGGGTTGCTTGACATTCTTTCCTTAGAGAGAAACCCTAACATCCAGTTATCATTAATTGATCCACTTGATCGTTAATTTGTGGCAACAAAAGCTCTTAGCCCTGGTTGTGGGACTGGTACTGACTGTCAATCTATTCCAGTTGTGAGACCAAGAGGATTTTTTTCTCCTTCTTCATCAGTATATTCTCAGACAAAATTTGGACAGTAACTTTAGAAATACTCGTGGCATTACAACAGGTATCCAGCCTTTCATACCAGCATTACAAGTTCATTGGGAAGTAAATGACAGTCAATATTTTAATACTACATTGACTAATACAGAGATTTTTTTTGCATGTAGAGTCTCACAGATGCACAGAAATGCCTGCAGCCAGTCAGGATATTCTCAAGACCTGTTAGTGTTTCTCTCTTAAGATTTCTTTCTTCTTCAGTGCAATCACTGAAATGGGAAAACACTGAAAATCTTTGTGCAGAAAGATCCTTTTTATTTACTGCAGTTGGTGTTCTCGATGTGTTTTGAAATTACACATTTTCTATCAGCTATTTACAAGAAAGCTATTAGCAGAAGCCTCAGTAGAGCAGTCATCATCTTTGTGGAGTGATGGCAAATCTGTCAAAGATACACAACTTTTCAGAACAGCTCATGTATGTACAGAAGGCAAACCAAAAGTCTATGCTGTAAACATACTGAACAAACCTAATGTGCTGGCACTGGCCTTGACAAATGATCACATTGTATTTGTACATCTGGACCACATAATTCAGAGTGCACTTCTCAAGTGCAGGAATGAAAGTGAATCAGCATGTGTATGACAACTCTTGTAGTAAATCCAAGCCATATCACTATCATGACAATGACTTCTTTCAAGTCTGGAGGGTTTGATCTCTTATTTTCACCATTTAGGTGCCAAATTTCCTCCTGGATTTTACTTTATCTTGTCACATCACTTTCTTCTCCATGTTGCCCTTGCCACACATTCATCAAAGCTTTTATTTTAAAGAAAGGATAAGAACTGTCTACTCTTTTCACCTGATTAATCATTCTTTGCAGAGCATTTACCTTTAATTTTTATTTTACATTGCTATTTGAAATCACCTTTTACAAGCATGTGCATGCACGTCTATGAACAACTCACCTTTTGTATGTACACAGCTATAGTTTTGCTGAAAGTTGAGAAGCAGAGCAGATGCTGAAGGCCTAATGTTAGGCAGGGCAGAGAATTTTACCTTTATGCAATGATATAGTTACATGCAGATAGTAGAATAAACATCACTATTTTGGACAGTTTTGGACAGGGACAATGAATGCACCCTCAGCAAGTCTGCCAATGACATCAAGCTGTGTGGTGTGGCTGACATGCTGGAGGGGAGGAATTCATCCAGAGGGACCTTGACAGGCTGGAGAGGTGGACCCATGCCAACCTGATGAGGTTCAATGGGACCAAGTGCAGGGTCCTGAATCTGGGTTGGGCCAATTCCAAGTGCTGATATAGGCTGGGCAGTGATTGGCTTGAGAGCAGCCCTGAAGAAAAGGACTTGGGGGTGCTGGTGGATGAGAAACTCAACATGAGCCTCCAGTGTGCACTTGCAGCCCAGAAAGCCAACCAGATCCTGGACTGCATCAGGAGAAGCATAGCCAGCAGGTCGAGGGAGGTGATTCTCCCCCTTTACAACACTCTGGTGAGACCCCACCTGGAGTGCTGCATCCAGTTCTGGAGCCTCTCTATTACAGGAAGGACCTGGAGGTGCTGGAACATGTCCAGAGAAGGTCCACGAGGATAATCAGAGAGCTGGAGCTCCTCTCCCATGAGGACAGACTGAGAGAGTTGGGGGTGGAGAGAAGGCTCCAAGGAGACCTTACTGTGGCCTTCCAGTATGTGAAGGGGGCTACAAGAAAGCTGGTGAGGGACTTTTTAGGATGTTGGATAGTGATAGGACTAAGGGGAATGGATCCAAGGTAAAGGAAGTGAGATTTAGTTTAGATGTTAGGAAGAAGTTCTTCACCATGAGGGTGGTCAGACACTGGAATGGGATGCCCAAAGGTGTGGTGGAAACCCCATCCCTGGGGCTTTTTAAGGCCAGGCTGGATGTGGCTCTGAGCAACCTGATCTAGTGTGAGGTGTCCCTGCCCATGTCAGGGGACTTGGAACTAGATGATCCTTGAGGTCCCTTCCAAACCTGCAGTTCTATGATTCTATCTCTAGAATTTCTTTTGTCATTGCTTCCATTGTAGGTTTTGTTGAGATTCCGTGTTTTCATAGGGAATAGAGATGAAACTTCAACAAAAATTTGTGAAGAGCTATCTGTAATGCATGATACTCTCTTTACAGTGTTCGAGGGTGGAAAGAAAACCGTAGCACAAGTAGGTGGCAGTAGAGACATACATATAATGACATAAAGGTTAGTGCACATAACAATACTATTGCAGTAGAAAGGTTTCATTTAGGCATCCCAAAATGACTTTTGATGCTTCAGTGTAGGTCAATAAATGCCACAGCACACCACTTTGCTCATGCAAACCATGGTTAGTTATTGGTGAGTATTAAGGATGCATTCAAACCTCAGGGTCAGCTGTTTAGACGGTTGTTGAGATAGATCTGCAATCATTTCACCTACGTAGAGCTGTTCTGTCACTGGGGTCTGTCTTACCCATTCTTGGTTAGGAAACTTTGGATTTGAAATCCAGACTGAGTATTTTTCCTCTTTTCCCAGTCAATGGCAAGGCTTGATTGTGGGGGTTTTGTCCCTTGAGGAACATCAGTGGCAGAAATACCAGATACATAGTACATGCACAGCTGGAAAAAGCAAACTCATTGATTTAGGGTTGTTCACCCTAGCTATAAATGAGCTTATTCTTTAAAAATAACATTAAAATTGTGTTGGTTTTTTTTTGTTGGTTTGTTTAGTTTTGTTGATTTTTATTTTGTTTGGCTTCTGTTTTGTTGTTCTTGTGGGTTTTCTTTGGTAGGTTTTTGTAGTTTTTTATTTTGTTGTTTTTATCTTTTTTTTTGCTTCTTGTTTTGTTGGGTTTTCTTATTTCTTGTGCTTTTTTGTTTTGTTGGATTGTTTGTTTTGCTTGGTGTGGGGGTTTTTGTTGTTGTTGTTTGTTTGTTTGTTTAAATTTTAAAATCATAGTATCATAGTATCATTCAGGGTTGGAAGGGACCACAAGGATCATCTAGTGCCAACCCCCCTGCCATGGGCAGGGACACCCCACACTAGATCAGGCTGGCCAGAGCCTCATCCAGCCTGCTCTTAAACACCTCCAGGGACGGGGCCTTGACCACCTCCCTGGACAACCCATTCCAGGGTTTCACCACTCTCATGGGGAAGAACCTCCTCCTCACCTCCAGCCTGAATCTCCCCACCTCCAGCTTCATTCCATTCCCCCTAGTCCTATCACTACCTGAGATCCTGAGAAGTCCTTCCTCAGCCTTCCTCTAGGCCCCCTTCAGATACTGGAAGGCCACAATTAGGTCACCTCGGAGCCTTCTCTTCTGCAGACTGAACAGCCCCAACTCCTTCAGTCTGTCCTCATAGGAGAGGTGCTCCAGCCCTCTGCTCATCCTCGTGGCCCTTCTCTGGACACCTTCCAGCACCTCCATATCCCTCTTGTCATAGGGGCTCCAGAACTGGACACAGTACTCCAGGTGGGGTCTCACCAGGGCTGAGTAGAGGGGGAGGATCACCTCCCTTGACCTGCTGGCCACACTTCTCCTGCTGCAGCCCAGGATCTGATTGGCTTTGCGTGCTGCAAGTGCACACTGGTGGCTCATGTTGAGTTTCTCATCCACTAGCACCCCCAAGTCTCTCTCCTCAGGGCTGCTTTCCAGCCAGTTACTGCCCAGCCTGTATTTGTGCCTGGGATTGCCTCGACCCAGATGCAGGACCCTGCACTTGCTCTTATTGAACTTCATGTGATTGACTTGTGCCCACCTCTCCAGCCTGTCAAGGTCCCTCTGGATGGCCTCCCTTCCCTCCAGCGTGTCTGCTGCACCACACAACTTGGTGTCATCAGCAAACTTGCTGAGGGTGCACTCAATGCCACTGTCCATGTCACTGACAAAGATGTTGAACAAGACAGGTCCCAGGACTGATCCCTGAGGGACTCCGCTTGTCCCTGGCCTCCACTGGGACATGGAGCCATTGACATTTATTCCAGATGTAAGAAAATCTAGAAGTTTATAAACTTTCCTCATTTCAGAGCTTGCTTTGTGCTTCTCAGACTAATCATACTGTGAGGTGGGGTGTGAACTGTGTGTGACAGAGGACACAGATGCAGGAGTTCTGCTTTAAAAAAAAAAATGAATCAACAGGATGTCTAAATTCAATGCCTACAGTTAAATAAATGCACACTACATGGAGGAGCTCAGTGTAATGCAATGCAGTTGCAGAAACACAGTATTTAATAAGTTATTATTTATTTCATTCTTTCATTTTTATTATGTATTTAAGAGTAATGAAATACTTGTTTAGAACAGAACAGTTACCTCAATAGTGGTTAGTCTTCCAAAATGAAGATGTGTGAAGAAAAAAAACCCACACCACCCTGAGAATATGGCAGCAAAAGGAATAGCAGGAGAAACAAATGCAAAAACCATCTGCCAGTTGAGTTTGCCAAGGTGCCAGATGCTGCCTCTTGTAGTCTGTGTTCCATTGCTTTGGCATCTGGATGGTCCTTTGTAATGAGGCAAAACTTTGACAGTGACTGAATTTTGGGAGCGTATGAGTGCTTGGTTTAACTTTCATGCCTTCTGCAGAAATCAAGGCTCAGTAGAAGCTGCCACATGCAAAGCAGGTCTGAAAAAGCCTTCAGAAAAATCAAAGAGCAGCAGGTAACAAAAGTATTTTGTGCACATTATTTGTAATTCACTTCAGAAGGAGGTTTATGTAATTTTTGTCTCTTTGCAGTAAGTCGCTACGAAAGATAGATGTAAACTGCTGGCTTTTAAAGAACTGTGTTAAGTAAAATAGAGCACACCTTTTAGCAGGCATGCAAAGAGCAAAATTAAAGCAAATTTCTTAGTCTGTTTAGGGGATTTAGAGAGCAAATCAGAAGAATACAACTCTGGAAATGAAATATTCTGCCCAGGCTGAATAAGAAAAGCCTTGGAAAAATAAGCCTTATAAAAATAAAGAAATAGTTTTGCCCTTAGAGTATTTTTAAAAGCTGATCAACAAACAATGTGCTAAGCAGGATTTGTTTGTTTTAAAAAGGGATAAACATGATAGGATGAGGGACAATGGCTTCAAAGTAGAGAAGAGCAGATTTAGATTGGATGTTAGAAACAAGTTCTGCGCCATAAGGACAGTGGAACACGGGAACAAGTTACTGAGGGAGTTAGTTGAGGAGGAGATATTCAAGGTTAGGTTTGACAGGGCTCTGGGCAACCTGATCTAGTGGAGGATGCCCCTGCTTACTGCAGAAAGAGTTGGACTAGATGACCTTTGGAGGTCCCTTCCAACCCAGACCATTCCATGAGTCTACAATTGTATGATCTATGTTCCACGAGTTCCTCTCAAAAGTCCATTATTCCCATTACCACAAGGGCTTAGAAAATATTTGTACCAAAATAACCAGATAGTTGGCTACCTAGCTTTAAATGTATTTCTGTAGAGATATTTCTGTATCCAGCTTTTAAGGTAATAGAAAATAAACCATATGAAGAGCTCTGTGCTGCTAGGATTGTACATCCATCATCAATGAGAATCTTTTCATTTCCCCTAACAATGAACTGGTGGGGATTGGGGGTGAGCAAAGTAGGAAATCACAAATATCCTCTGTGATATAAGATTTTGGGGAAATTGTTGTCCTTGTTCCTTCTCTACCCATTGCAACTTAGGTACATCATTGATAGTATATTTAAAGCCTGCTATGAGGACAGGCTGAGGGAGATGGAGTTGTTCAGCCTGGAGAAGACTCCAGGAAGGCCTTAGATCTACCTTCCATTATCTGAAGGGATCCTACAGAAAGGCTGGAGAGAGATTTTTCATTAGGGTGCCTGGAGACAGGACAAGGGGGAATGGTTTTAAGCTGAGGGAGAGTCAGAGTTGTACATTGAAAAGAGCCAGAAGCAATGGGTGGAAGCAGGAGGCAGCTGTTATTAATGCTGGGTGTGATTCTGTCTCTGTGTGTATAGATGTGATATTTCCTATCCATTTCCAGGTTTGTTTTCCACCAGTTTTGGCACAGAGCATATATCCCCATAAAAAAATAACTAATACAAAAACTTAGATCCAAGAGATAGTCTTCTGATTTGTGTCCTTTTTGTCCTGCTTAGCAGCACTGCAAAGTATGTAGTTAGCTTTGTTAATCATGCTTAAGCAGAAACAGAAGATTTTAACTCATGAAGGAAGGGACATCTTATTATAAGAAATTTGTTACATAGGGATATGCAGAACCTGGACTCCTTTTAAGGTAGTTAAAGTAACTCTAAATGGAGAATTGGAGGACTGGAATAAACTGTAAGAATGAGGAAATTAGTGGGGGCTGTGAGGGATTTTACTGCTGAGTATCTGCAGATGTTCATCAAGGTAGTCTTAACTTCCACATCTTGCAGGAGATGGGGTACACATTTGTGGAATGGATCTGTAGTGTAGGACAGTCAAGGGGAAGGAGAGCTCTTAAGAAATTTGTGCACAACACATCTGTAATTTGTGTCAAGACAATTAAAGGGCAGCTGTGGTGTGTTAGGTTTTAAACCAAAGTTGTAACTACTTCCAACACCTGGTCATTCAGCATCTTGCATGGTCATTTAGCAAGTACAGATTACAGGATGTTAGGGTTGGAAGGGACCTCTGGACACCTTCGAGTCCAACCCTCCCCTCCCTCTCCCCAGAGCAGGACCATAGAAAGTAGTGCAGGTTGCACAGGAACACACACAGACAGGGCATGAAAGTCTGCAGAGAAGGAGACTCCACAACATCTCTGGGGATCCTGTTCCAGTGCTCTGTGACCCTTACAGTAAAGAAGTTCTTCTTCATATTGAGGTGGAGCTTCCTGTGATGTAGTTTCTATCCATTGCCCCTTGTCCTATCACAGGGCACAAGTGAGCAGAGGTTGTCCCTTCCTGACACACAGCCCTCAGATATTTATAGACATTAATTAGATCTCCTCTCAGCCTTCTCCTCTGAACAGCCCTGAGTCTCTCAGCCTTTCCTCATAAGACAGTGTAGCAGTCCCTTCATCATCCTTGTGGCCCTCTGTTGGACACTCTCCGGTATATCTCTGCCCCTCTTGAACTGGGGGAGCAGAGTAGAGGGGGAGTAGAACCTTCCTGGATCTGCTGGACACACTCTTCTTCATACACCCCAGGATCCCATTGGGCTTCTTGACCACAAGGGCATATCGCTGTTCCACGGAGAACCTGTTGTCCACCAGGACTTCAAGGTCCTTCTCCACAGGGCTGCTCTTTAGCAGAGTACTCTTGTCAGCAGGACATCATGAGCTTTTTAAAGCCATCTTATGTTGTTAAAAACTCTCTGTTCCATCCATAAATAAATACCCACTAATGAAAGACAATGTCAGAAGGGTTTTATAACCAAGGTTATGTTTTTATCTGGTTTTGTTTGGATGCACTCTTGACAGCGTGAGTATTTCAGTCAGTTCTTTCAAGTTCAATGTGTGATGTGAACAAACTGGTTAAACAGTAATAGGCTGGCAAGCAGGAGTTTATATACATTTATGCTGTCTTTTAACTTTAAAGTACATCTTGTCCCTTTAAGGCTCGAATGTTAGCACAGGAACATTTCTCTCCTACGTAGCACAAAGTAAATTCAGTAAGGGGTAACTTGCTTCAGACAACAAAAGGATAAGACACAGCCCTGAAGTTATGCTCATTTCTCATATTCCTTCTCCTTCACCTACTTTGCTCTGCTTTCTGCATAATTCCTTACCTCTCGGATCAGATGTCTCTTTCCAAGGAAGCTCATCAACATTTTCCGCAAGGAAATCTGTTTCTTCCAAACCTTAACAATGCCCCATGGCGTGGAGGTGTAGGTTTGTTTCTTGTTTGTCTATTTCTTTGTTTTTCTACTTTTATGTTGCCACTCAGTTTACTTTTATTTTCCTGCATAGGAAATCAAGCAACTACTGCTTGCACTGAACTGCACTGAATAGCTAAAAAAACCCCAAACAAAAAACCAAAATGACAACAACAAGAAGAAAAAAAAACCAACCAAAAGATGAATAAGAGACTCTACCTGGAGTACTGCATCCAGCTCTGGTGCCCCCAGCACAGAGAGACATGGAGTTGCTGGAGCAGGTACAGAGGAGGGCCATGAAGATGATCAGAGGGCTGAGGAGCCTCCCCTGTAGGGACAGGCTGAGACAGTTGGGGCTGTTCAGACTGGAGAAGAGAAGGCTCTGGAGTGACCTTAGAAAAGCCTTCCAGTACCTGAAAGGGGCTTACAAGAAAACCAAGAAGGGACTTTTTAGAAGGGCTTGTAGAGACAGGATGAGATATTGAAGCTTAAGGAAAGCAGATTTAGACCAGAGATTAGGAAGAAATTTTTAACAGCGAGGCTGGTGAGGCACTGGAACAGGTTGCCCGGGGAAGTTATGGATGTCTCATCCCTGGAGATGTTTAAGGTCAAGTTGGAAGAGGCCCTGAAATCTGATCTAGTGGAAACTGTCCTTGCTCATGGCAAGGGGGCTGGAACTAGATGACTTTTAAGATCCTTCCCAGCCCAACCTATTCTACGAATCTACAAACCTATGAAATGCAGCATTTCATGTGAAATTTGAAGAGCACATCAGCTGAACCTCTACCTATATTAACTGTCTGGTGGTCAAGACTGATTTGTAGGTAGTGTATCACGTGCTTAGATGGTACTTTGTTATTTTAAAGGTTTTCATGCTCCTGTGTGCTATCAGAATGGTCTCTTTGTCTCTTTGTTTCTCCTCTGGGGAAACGTTGTAGTGGGCATTGTATTAGCTTCTACTCTTCAATTATTAAGTAAGTGCATAAATTAAAGTCAGTAGTTTGGACATTCATTTGTTAAGTATACCTTAGATAAACCTCTAGTTACTCATTACTTTAGAAACTGCTCCTAAAACCCTGAGAATTAAATGCTGAAGTGAGAGATCTAAACTATCCTTGAGGCTGTTTTTTTCCAAGTGAAGGTTAATCATCGTGTCTTAATCCCCCAAAGCATTACCCATGGTATTGACCTATATGGGAAAAAAAATCTAGTGTTGCACTTTAAAATATGGTACAAGGAATCCCCTCATTCACTGCCAAGACAGACAGGGGAGAGCAAGCAGGGAAATCTTTACAAGAAGACTGGTTATTCACTAAGGAGCACAGAGTGGATGGATTCATTCTACTTGTAGAGGAAAGGCAGATGCTGAAATCAATCATAATTACTGTAGTTAAATGGCAGGTTAAAATGTAGGACAGGGGTAGGTTGAGACTAAAAGATGTATTTAATTTTTAGGGAGTAAAACCTGCATTTTAGTCTTTATTTATTGTCCACATGAAGGAGTCTAACAATTTTAGAGCTGTAAGTAACAGTAAGCTGTTTATAGGAATATAAAAGGCTTCTTGGTTTCAAAGTTGACTCCTGGCTTTGAGGGACTCAGTTAACCATTCTCCTGTGTTTTCTTTCCATATGAACAGGGGCTCTTGACTAGAACCCTCTTCAGAGATCAGTTGAGTTATATGTAAATGCTTCTTAAGATGAGGATAGGTCTGTTCTTGACCGAGTATCCTTGTTACCCTGTGTGTTGCTTTGTGCCCTGCACACACCTGGCAGCCTTGGGTAGAGTGCTGTAGGTGTCCTGCATGTAGGGCCATGATCTACATGTGCCCCCAGCTGGCTCCAACACCAATGAGAAAAGGCCTGCAGCCCATGGGGAATCCCTGTGCCGTGCTCCTGATGTGCACCCCCTGTGGAGAGGGGACACATGAGGACTCAAGTGAGGAGAAGGGGCTGGACCATTGCTGGGGTCATAGTTGGAGACACACTCTGGGAAGGATGTATTTCCTGCCAAAGGAAGAACTGTTGAGGGACAATACCTGTGGGGGATCCACATGGGGGAGGGGACAATCCAGAGGAACTGTAGCCATGATGTCAGTGCCTTCCTTTCTCAGCTCTACCACCAGTTCCTCTCTACCTGCAGAAATGACGCTACTTCTGCTTTTAATTTTGCTTTTTTCCTTAAATTACCTTCTTTCTCAATCCTTTCATCATCTCAGACCTTAAGTGCTCTTTAGCTGAAAATGGGACAGGTACATCTCATCATGAGCCTTTCAAAAGTGATACAGCAATTGCTGAATCTGCTCTTAATAATTTATCTTGCTTCTTACTTCTTCTATTTTCTCCTTTTCCTTTGTCCAGAGCAACTGCAAGGATTTCTAAAGAAATAAAGGCAGAAATCACATTCTTTCACCTTTATTACCTATTTGGAGTTTGACTAGAAGGGTCTTAATGTGTAAAATAGGAGTTGATCAGTGACGTCTGTTGATAGAAAATGGACATGGAAAACAGACCTAGAGAAGGTTCCACTCTCTGCCTGGAGAAAACAGGCATTTTGCCCATGATTACTTGGCATGACTGTGTGACTTCTTGGCTGAACTTTTGTTGCTGTGCACCAGTTCCTGGGACTCACTGGGTTGCCTCAGGCAGGAGCAGGGCATGAAGCCTGACACTCTCCAACCAGCAGAACCTCTTTCTTGTTTCCCTGCTAATTACATAGCTGCAGCTACGTTCCCATTTTATATTTCATAGGTTGCATCAGGTTAGAAGGGACCCTCAAAGGTCATCTTGTCCAACCCCTCTGTAGTTATCAGTGACATCTCCAACTAGATCAGGCTGCCCAGGGCCACACTGAGTCTAATCTTCAATGTCCCCAGAGACAGGGCCTCAACCAAACACCTGAGCAACCTGTTCCAGTATTTCACCACTCTCATTGTGCAGAAATTCCTCCTGGTGTCCAACCTAAATCTTTATGGCCCTCCTATGGACCCACTCCAGCAGGTCCATGTCCCTCTTGTGTTGGGGGTCCCATAGCTGGATGCAGCACTCTGGGTGGGGTTTCATCAGAGCAGAGCAGAGTGGCAGAACCACTTCTCTTGATCTGCTGACCCTGTTTCTTTTGATGTAGCCTAGGACCCCATTGGCCTTCTGGGCTGCAAATACACATTGTTGGCTCATGTCTAGCTTGTCATCCACCAGCATCCTCAAGTCTTTTACTGCAGGGCTGCTCTCAATTTCATGATCTCGCAGCCTGTACTGATGTCAAGGATTGTCCCAACCTAGGTGCAGAACCTTGCACTTTGACTTATTGAACCTCATGAAATTTTCCTCAGCTTACCTCTGCAGCCTGTCCAGGTCCCTCTTGATACCATCCCATCTTTCAATCTTATCAAACACACCACTCAGCTTGGTATCATCTGCAAACTTACTGAAGGTTCCTCCATCTTGCATCTATATGACTGATAAAGGTATTTCATCAATGGTCAGCTCTCAAATTCTTGGTTCTACTTTCTTAGAAAAGGAATAATAACCCTATAAACACTTTTTTTTTTTTTGTTTTCTTAATGGAATCACATAATTTTCTTCTGCTATTATTGTTTGTATTCTTGTGTGTGTGTGTGTGATTGGACATACCCAACAATAAGATCTTGGATTTTCCCAGCTGCAATTATCCCAGAAGGGGAAAAACCACCCAACACAGAAATATGGCACTGCTGTCATTGCAAATAATTGTTACAAGTCAGTAACAAGTGTAAAAGCCACAGTGCACTGTGTGCCAGCAAAGCAAATTGAGCCAGAGGAGCATGCTTCCACGCAGAGAACAACAGTGTCAAGGCAAGGGGAGCAGGTTTAAAGGAGGAGCCTTTCGTGTGGTTGCTCTAATAAAGTAACTGCTAAAAAACCTGATTAAGCACTGCCATGTAAGTTGTACTTTCCACCAAGTCATTAAGAGCTTTTTGGTGTGAAGGTCCTGAGCTGTCACCTGCTGTTAATTTAAAGAGACAGGCGATTACCTACAAAGTGAAAAATAATGTGGCATCATTCCCTGGGGTATAAATTCCGATAGCAGTCAGGGAACAGAGAGAGAGAGAAAGAGGGCTGCTGTATAACGAAGGAAGTGTGCTGTTGACAATGGTGGAGCTGAAGTGAAGTAGACAGGAGTTCCATTTTTGGAGCTGGCTGCACTGATGTGACTTGGGTTCATCCCAGACCCCATCTAAGCTGTCAGTAACACTGCTTGGTCCTGAGCTTGTCTCTCTTCCATCCTCTCCTCTGAAGCCCCAGCTTACAATTAATACTTTAAATTAGCTCACTAATGCCTTTTATGTCTCATTTGAAAAGGTCAACAAATGGGATACAAGAACCATCAATATTTCATGGTCATTTATTTTTTTTTCTTCCCATCAGTTTAAGTAGAATGAGTGTTGTACTGCAGGCTACCATTCACTTTCCTCTGTTTCTCTTCTCTCTCACTCTTCCCTTCTTCTTTTTCCTTCCCATATCTTTCATTGTCAATACCTCATAAATTATGAACAACATTCCTGTTACAAGAAATCTAGTTCCTACTTATCTTCTGGGCTGGTGCTGTGAAAACCTCTATAAGGAAGTGGATGTGAAGGAGAGAAAAACTGAGGATGAAATACTGTCAGGAAAAGAGGAAGATGCAAATCATAGACACCTTAAAATATTTATTTCTCTGCTCTCCTCCTTACCTCCATTATGCTCCTATTATACTCTCAGGTACATCTCTAATGACTTAACTTGTCTGTGGCATACTCTGGACACAACAGAAATTGATTGTATTGATATTTATTATTACTAGAGTTGACTAAAGACCTCTCTGTCCCTACTTTAATATAAAAATTACTCAAGAATTCTATGAGATTCTATTAGCTAGAGTAGCCTCATGTCTTATACTAGGGAGAAATTCTTTACAGTGAGTGTTGTGAGACACTGAAACAAGTTGCCCAGAGAAGTTGTGGATGTCCTCTCCCTGAAGGTGTTTAAGGCCACATTGGAGGAGGCCTTGAGCAACCTGGACTATTACAGTAAAATTGTGTTATATAAGATACATATTATTACTTGGTGGTGTCACCATCCATAGAAGTGTTTAAAAGACATCTGAATGAGGTGCTTAGGGACATGGTCTAACAGTTATCTACAGGGAGATGTTAGACTATGGTTGGACTCCATGGTCTCAAGGTCTTTTTGCCAACCAGGTGATTCTACGATTCTATGATTTGACCAGGTCATGAGAGTTATAAACTATACTCTGGCTTACACAATCAAACAGGATTCTGGTAAGACTGGAACTGTGTCCCACCTCAATATCCCATGTAGGGAATTTATACATTTTCTCTTTTTATTTTGGAGTTGTTCATCCTGCAAGTTTCATCCAATGATACAGCTGAGTCTTGTATACTGCCTTCTGTCAGTCATAAAGGAGTGTTATGCAAAGGATAATAATATTAATAATTTTGCCTATCTGTATTTCTTCCACACCTTTGAAGAATTTCAGCTTTTCCCTTGGCATTCATAGGACTTGAGTTTTGTTGAGACAGTGTGCACTGAAGTGTTATTGCTATTAGCAGCTGTAACTTTTGTTGCCTTGGTTTTGTGTATTGGCCAGGAAAACTTATTTAACTTAGGAGTGAATTTGATCTGCTTCATAGTCTTTTCACCCATTACAGGAAGAATTCTCATGAAGTACCTCATGTTTTTATTCCTGAAGCATCTTGGTGTTTCTGGAAGCACATCAATTGATAAGAGAACACCTTTACAATAAATTCAGTATTAAATAAACACCTGTTCATTAAATATGTAGCTGTATCCAGTTTGGTAGCAGATGCTGCTGCTGATAATGATGCAGTCTGACAAGCAGGTTGGATACTAACAGACTGTGCCACCAAAAATTCTGGATGCTCTGGATGATTATATGTAAAAATAAACTCTCTGTTTCTCTCTGAAATCAAACAAACCCTGTCTGCATGGAGAACTGAAAAAACATTTTTGGTTTAATACAATGTTAAGATCCAAGTCACTACCTGATGTTTGAACCAGATTGAATTCTCCAAGGATTCTGGCATTTCTTGAACCTTTTATTTTCAGATCTGTGCTCTGGCATAAAAGGATTTCTGGGCAAGGATAATGAAATTTCAGAAGCAGAGGTAGGAAATGGATTTTGTTGTTACGATATCAAGTTATTTAAATAAACTGTGAGATGCTGTTAATCTTTTGCAAAAGGCTGACTTGAGGTGAAGTGAGACCAGAGCAATTTTTGTTTTCTGATGGACACAGGAGTAGCTTGAAAATGATAGGAAGAATGAGCAAAATTTAAATTTGCTAAGAATTAAGCCTCAGTGTTTTGCCACTGCCGTGGGTTTGAGAGGAAGGCCCAGCCTTCTCCCCCCCACAAAGAGAGGAAAAAAAATGAAAGAAACCACAGCTAACCACAGCCAGATGAGCAAAAGAATGCTGTATTTACAAGCGGTTTTAGGGGCTGCAGGGTAAATAGATACAATTTACAGTATTTACAATATATATACACACAGAAATATGCAGCAAAGTAACACAGGAATGAAATTCCCCTCCCCCTGCTGGAGGAGGGTTCACAGTATCACAGTATAACTTAGGTTGGAAAGGACCTCGAGGATCATCGAGTCAAACCTATCAACACAGACCCCATGATTAGACCATGGCACCAAGTGCCACGTCCAATCCCCTCTTGAACACCTCCAGGGACAGTGACTCAACCACCTCCCTGGGCAACCCGTTCCAATGACGAATGACTCGCTCGGTGAAGAACTTTCTCCTCACCTCGAGTGTAAACCTCCCCTGGCACAGCTTGAGACTGTGTCCCCTTGTTCTGGTGCTGGTTGCCTGGGAGAAGAGACCAACCCCTTCCCGGCCACAACCACCTTTCAGGTAGTTGTAGAGGGCAATGAGGTCACCCCTGAGCCTCCTCCAGGCTAAACAATCCCAGCTCCCTCAACCTCTCCTCATATGGCTTGTGGTCAAGGTTCCCCCCCTGTACCCCCTTCTCTCCCCTTTTTCCCCAGAGAGGGTTAGAAAGAGAAGAAAGGAGCAGTTGTTAATTAAAAGCAGTTATAAATTAGAGCAAAATGTTAGTAGGTTCTGCAGGCCTCATGCTTATCAATCCAAGGTCAGTCTGGCAGAGAGCCTAGAAGCCACAAGCTGCGAAAAGGGAGGAGGGAAAGTGCACACTGAGGAAAGTCTCAGCTGGACTCAAAACTTAAAGCTGCACTCTACCGATCCACCAATTAAATTAGTTTAGACCTGTCTTTTGTTTATAAAACATTCAGCCATGGTGTCCCTTTCTTAAAGGCACCACCTCAAATGGTCACAACTGCCAAAAAAAAATGCATGGTGTGACCATGGAGTGTGAATAGACCAGATCAGACTAGATTAGACTGGAAATAAAACAGAATATTTCAGTAGGAAGAGACCTGCAAAAATCACCTAGTCCAGCTCCTAGTGTGGTCTTTAAGATGAGACGGTGAATCAGGAGACAGCTCAGAGCAGAGTCAGTCTCATTTATGTCCCTACTATAAAGAAGACTGCTGCTGAGAGAGAGCTCCACTTACTCCTACCCCAGTCCAGCTTCTATTCTGCATGTCTTACTCCCTCAGCAGCCTGTAGTGGCAATAAACACCCACTTTGCTTCCAAGTTTTTGCCATCGGTTGGAATGAGTTGATGCTGTTGACAAACACAGTTCCTCACTTAAACTACATCTGCAGCCAGCACTGAAAGCATTTTCAGTGCTCAGAATTGAATTTCTGTTCATAAAGCTTAAGACTGGATTAATCTTAAGAAAAAAGATGAAGCAATTAAATTTTATCTCACAGGGAACCACTAACAGCTAAGAACCTAAGCTTCTTGGAATAAAAGGGAAGGTCCTTACATGGATAAGTAATGGCTTAAAAGCCTGTAAAATAGGCATAGCAATAAATGGCCATGTTTCCCAACAGAGATCCACACTGAACCTGTGCTTTTCAGAATATTCACTTATGATTCGGGAAATTACATAGGAAGTAAAAAGAAAAAGTGTTCTGGCAACCAAAGTATGAAAAAAACCCTGTGAGAAACTGCAGAAGGGCTGCCTGAGTCAGCCTGGGACAAAATGACAGAGGAAAGTCAATGCAGATGAACTTGAAAAAATGGAGAAAACTCCTACCCCAAAATTTAACTTTACCTACAAATCAGTGTAGCTTAGTGAGCAATTTAGGAGTGAAATCCTGGAGTTGGACCTATGATATGGCCTAGTGTGTCAGCGCATTGGCTCTGCTTTGTCTGTCACAAAGGCAGTAATACGGCACCAGCGCTAAGGGACAGAATTAAAGACCACTGAAACACAGTATCCACCACTGCTTTCCTTTGAAGAAGTGCTGCTCTCCTTCCTTCTATGAGGAAGGTCTAAGAGTGCATAAGGTTGTAAAGGAATTCAGCTTAATTGCTGCCTCATCCTGAGGAGTTCAAACACGCATCTTCTATCTCTGAGGGAATTTCCTCCCTAACAGGATGGGATTAAACCTATTCTCCAAATAAATATTTAATCTGACTTTTGAGCTGGTTTTGGTTATATCTTCATTAGCAAGCAGAACAGAACAGAAGCAGATCTGTAGAGTGGGGTGAAAAGAACCAAGTTCGCCTGCCAGAGACAGCTCCAGGACATGAACCACAGCATGGGAATGGTGGAGGTTTCACGCCACAGTCATGACCCTTATACAACTCTGCATGCTAATACAGATGTACTCTATCACAATCTAGTTCTCATCCCTGTGAGTGAGCAGACTAAATGTTAATATGTTCCTTTTCTCTGATACAGTAACTCTTCAGGGTTAGTTTTGGGGGGTTTTGGGTGGTGTAGGTGGTGGTTGGGTTTTTTTTTTGTTGTTGTTTGCTTGTTGGTTTTGTTTTTGTTTTGTGGTTGGGTGGTGGTGGTTTTATTGCTTGGGTTTTTTTTGTTGTTGTTTTTTTTTCCCAATATAGCAAATTTTGAACACAAGGAGAGGTGCAGGTGTCTAGGACAGTCACCAGAAGATTCATAGATTCATAGAATGGTTTGGGTTGGAAGGGACCTTAAAGATTGTGTAATTCCAACCCCCCTGCCATGGGCAGAAACACCTTCACCAGACCAGGTTGCTCAATGCCTTGACACAGTCTCAAGCTGCGCCAGGGGAGGTTTAGACTCCAGGTGAGGAGGAAGTTCTTCACCGAGCGAGTGTCATTGGAACGGGATGCCCAGGGAGGTGGTTGAGTCACCGTCCCTGGAGGCGTTCAAGAGGAGATTGGACGTGGCACTTGGTGCCATGGTCTAATCATGGGGTCTGTGTTGATAGGTTGGACTCAATGATCCTCGAGGTCCTTTCCAACCTAAATTATACTGTGATATTGTGATACTGTGAATACCTTCAGGGAGGGATCATCCATGACCTCCCTGGAAATTCTGTTCTAGTGTCTAACCACCCTCTCTGTAAGGAATTTCTTCCTAATCTCTGGTCTAAATCTGCCCTCCTTAAGCTTAAATCCATTCCCTCTGATTCATGCCGAGAACAGCACTGATCAGCAGATTGCTTTTGAGGCAGTACGTTATTACCATCAACCTCTCCACTCAGCCTCTTTTAGAATAAAGGTATAATCTTGGCTCTACAGCCAAAAACATAAACAAGCCAGGAAGATATTTTAAGCAACAACAACTAGATGTTTATGAATGCAATTCAAATTTGAAATCTAAAATCCTACATCGATACTGAGATAAATAATTTATAATTTATGACATATTTCCACATTCAATCTTCCTTATAGGAAGAAGTTCTTTGTCCTGTTTTAGAAACAGTAGTAAAATACCTAACTCTACTTTATCAACAGACCTGTGGAACACAAATCTTACTGTGCACAGACCTACAGCCACAGGTCTTTAAAATGTACGTAGTCCCATTGAAATCCTTGTAACACTGAGCAGCTGAGCCTTTGAAGTCTCTTAAAATTACTCTATAATTAATGAAAATAATATCAATTAGATTAATCAAAAGCAGCTCCTGCTCCATTTCAAACCCAGCTGTTTGTATAACAAAAGATAAGGAAGTGTAAACCCTGAAAGTTCAGGGGAAGGCAAATGGTGAGGCACATGAAGAGTTTATGGATAAAGCTAACATTTGCATTACAATTCAGCATGTGAAATGCTTTGAAGTCAACTGATTGAATCCGTGTAGTGCTGAAGTCAAGCTCTTTTCACAGAGAAAAGATACTTCTGTGTAAGATTTTAATTAGATTTGAAAGGACAGAGAGAAGAGAGGGGGAAAATGATAAATCAATTCTGTTTTTTCCACCTGCTTTAATGCAGGCGGTACATCCTGCACCTTTAGCTGTGTCCTGATTCTCTTTCAAGGGGGTTTCCAAAGGCAAGAGGAAAAATGGCTTCTTCTTTATGTTATTATTTTTGTCTGTATTTCATGCTTGCTTGGATAAAACTGAATACAGTTTGTCTACTATAGATTTTGATTTTATTTAAATCCAGACAGCCTAGTATCTTTATTGTCAGTTTTCCCCTCCACGCTTGCATTGTAATGCTTGGGCTGGAGAAGACAAAAATCCTGCTGCCTTTGTGTGTCATCTCTTTCTCCTTTCTGACTTTTACAAATACTTTATCTTGCTTCTGAAGATGAGATCTCCTTGCAGTCATGATTTTAAAATTCTAGGCTCTTTGTTTATTCCCATTGAGTAGTTTTTAACTTCTCTCTTTAAAGGAAGTTCTTTCTTTTCACTAGCATTCAGCAGAAGAGACAGCAAAGAGCAATCCGCAGCACTGAATGTTCAAGTCCTTGGTTTCAGCTAAATGTCTCAGGAAAGGAAGTTTTTTTTATCTGTTAATTTTAACTTGATTAAGCTTCTATGCTTATCTAGCTCTTCAACTGCTATATTCACATTTAATGTAATTATCTTTTTCTTAAGGACAGTAATCTTTTGCCACAGCAGCAGTTTGGTATTTCAGAACTTTCCCATGAGAAAAGATTTGCTTTCAAGATCAGAATTTGGTTGAATAGGCAGATAAACTTGCATACAACAGAGAATTTGAACATAGCAAATAACTTAAAATATCTTTATTATCACTCAGCCTCAGTGGTGTTGCTATGAAAGCAAGTTCTGCTTTTTAACTGTCTGCTCATGGTTCTCTTTCCTTATTATTTGGATTTTTATTAAGCATACATTTAATAGTAAAACTGTGACCAATGACTTTTCTAGCAATGCCTTTTTGGAAAATCACTTCCATATATGTCATTTTAATTCAGAAGAAAGTGGTCCTTTGAAAGCCTGAAAATACACGTCTGCATTACTTGTGTATACAAATGGGTAACAAGTGGTGTCCCTCAAGGGTCCGTCTGGTGGATGTGGGGAGGCCTGTGGATGTGGTCTACCTGGACTTCAGCAAGGCCTTTGACACTGTCCCCCACAGCAAACTGCTGACTAAGCAGTCAGCCCGTGGATTGGACCATTACACTCTGTGCTGGGTTAGGAACTGGCTGGAGGGCCGGGCCCAGAGAGTGGTAGTGAACGGTGCCACATCCAGCTGGAGGCCAGTCACTAGTGGTGTCCCCCAGGGATCAGTGCTGGGCCCTGTCCTCTTCAACATATTCATTGATGATCTGGATGAAGGGGTAGAGTCAGTCATCAGCAAGTTTGCAGATGACACAAAGTTAGGGGCAGATGTTAGTCAGAGGGTAGAAAGGCTCTGCAGAGGGACCTTGACCGACTGGACAGATGGGCAGAGTCCAATGGGATGGCATTCAACAAGTCCAAGTGCCGAGTGCTGCACTTTGGCTACGGCAATCCCATGCAGAGCTACAGGCTGGGGTTGGAGTGGCTGGAGAGCTGCCAAACAGAGAGGGACCTGGGGGTGCTGATCGACAGCCGCCTGAATATGAGCCAGCAGTGTGCTCAGGTGGCCAAGAGGGCCAATGGCATCCTGGCCTGCATTAGGAATGGTGTGGCCAGCAGGAGCAGGGAGGTCATAATGCCCCTGTACTCTGCTTTGGTTAGGCCACACCTTGAGTCCTGCGTCCAGTTCTGGGCCTCTCAGTTTAAGAAGGACATTGAAACACTTGAACGTGTCCAGAGAAGGGCTACAAGGCTGGGGAGAGGCCTTGAACACAAGCCCTATGAGGAGAGGCTGAGGGAGCTGGGATTGTTTAGCCTGGAGAAGAGGAGGCTCAAGGGTGACCTCATTGCCCTCTACAACTACCTGAAGGGTGGTTGTAGCCAGGAAGGGGTTGGCCTCTTCTCCCAGGCAACCAGCAGCAGAACAAGGGGACACAGTCTCAAGCTGCACCAGGGGAGGTTTAGACTCGAGGTGAGGAGGAAGTTCTTCACCGAGCGAGTCATTCGTCATTGGAACATGCTGCCCAGGGAGGTGGTGGAGTCATCGACCCTGGAGGCATTTAAGGGGAGATTGGACGTGGCACTTGGTACCGTGGTCTAGTTATGGGGTCTGTGTTGATAGGTTGGACTCAATGATCCTCGAGGTCCTTTCCAACCTAAGTTATACTGTGATACTGTGATACTGGGACCAGTGCTTTTTGATATCTTCATCAGATACTGATGAACAGATTCAGAGGCTGAAGCATTCTCAGCAAGTTTGCAGGCAGTACCAAGCTGAGCGGTGCAGTTGATAAGACTGAAGGATGGGATGGGCACCATTCAAAGGGACCTGGGCAGGCTGGAGAGGTGGCTGAGGGGAAATCATGAGGTTCAATGAGACAAAAGTTGTTGCAACCTTCAATATCAATACAGGCTGTAGGATGATTAAATTGAGAGCAGCACTGCAGGAAAGGACTTGGGGTTACTGGTGGATGAGAAGATAGACAGGAGCCAGCAATGTGCTTTTGCAGCCCAGAAGGCAAATGGCAGCCTGGGCTTCATCAAAAGAAATGTGGCCAGCAAATGGAGAGAGGTGATTCTGCCACACTGCTCTGCTCTGGTGAGACCTCACCTGGACTACTGTGTCCACCTCTGGGATCCTCAAAGAAAAAGATCTATGAGACTGAGTATCTGTTATGATCCTGTTGGAAATTAGATTTCTACTTTTTGTTTGTTTGTTTTGTGTTTTTTCCCCTTTGTTTTATTTGTTCTTTTAGATTGGTGATACTATTATTAGCTGAAGAAGGAAATTGTTTACAGAATTGCAGTGCAACAAGACTGATAAGATGGGGGGGTTTTGTCTCTTTTTTTTTTTTCTTTGGCTGGACATCTGGTGGACATTACCAAGCAAGCATTCTGATGTGTTATTCATCTCTACTCATACTGCACAAAGGATTTGCCACCTGTTTGATTTCTATTCGCTGCTTTAAATATATATTTAGAAAGGGATCTTTTAGCACTTTTGAGTTAAATATGAAAGACATTGTATCAGGATGTGCAGTTCAGCAGGCAGAACTCATAAAACATACTAAATGCCACAAATATTGAATCTGAAGAAGTTTCTTTCTTCAGTTAAGGTTTGCTTGCATTTCTTTTTGGAACTGAATATTTGTTTGGGGTGCTGGTGGATGAGAAGCTGGATATGAGCTAACAATGTCTACCTGCAGCCCAGAAGGCAAATGACATCCTGGGCTGCATCAAAAGAAGTGTGGCAAACAGCCAGAGAAGTAGACAATAGATAGAGATGAGACTACAAGGAATATAGGTCCAAAGTCATCTTCCCCACCAGCAGAGGAACTTACTTCTCTCAAGTGATTTATGTCTTGTGGCAATCCCAAGCACCAATATAGGCTGGGCAGTGACTGGCTTGAAAGCAGCTCTGAAGAAAAGGACTTCAGGGTGCTAGTGGATGAGAAACTCAACATGAGCCACCAGTGTGCACTTGCCGCCCAGAAAGTCAACCAGATCCTGGGCTGCATCAGGAGAAGCGTAGCCGGCAGGTCGAGGGAGGTGATTCTCCCCCTCTACACCACTCTGGTGAGACCCCACCTGGAGTGCTGTGTCCAGTTCTGGAGCTCCTATTATGGGAAGGATCTGGACATGCTGGAGTGTGTCCAGAGAAGGGCCATAAGGATGATCAGAGGGCTGCAGATCCTCTCCTAAGACAGATTGAGACAGTTGGGACTGTTCAGTCTGGAGAAGAGAAGGCTCTGAGGAGACCTTATTGTGGCCTTCCAGTATCTTAACAGGGCCTACAAAAAGCTGGGGAGGGACTTTTTAGGGTGTCAGGTAATGATAGGAGTAAGGGGAATGGAGCAAAACTAGAAATTAGTAGATTCAGATTGGATGTTAGGAAGAAATTTTTCACCATGAGGGTGGTGAGACACTGGAACAGGTTGCCCAGGGAGGTGGTAGAAGCTGCCAGACCCGGAGGTTTTTAAGGCCAGGCTAGATGTGGCTCTGAGCAACCTGATCTAGTGTGAGGTGTCCCTGCCTATGGCATGGGGGGGTGGGGTGGGTGGGTGTAGAACCCGATGATCTTTGAAGTCCCTTCCAACCCTAACAATTATATGATTCTATGTTGTTTATGTGCAGAATTACTGGCAGAATGTTAATGTTTGCCTCAAATCCAGTCTCTTGATCAGCTTCTAACACACAAGACTTTCTATCTTTGTTTCTGGCATCTAAAAATCATTCTTTTTCATGCTGTCACACCATCCTTCAAACAGTTGTGCTAGTATACTCACAGGGCTCCTTAGATGTTTCCTCTCCCATCCTGGAACCTATGCTAAATGAGATATAGTATCCATTTCCAGGTGGAAAAAAAAATAATGTTTCTCTGATGTTGTTTAATTTTTGAAGTTTTATATGCTGCTTCAAAATCATATAATTATTGTTTGCTAAAAAGATCAGTAGAATTTAAAGAGCTACCTTGCAGAATTTGTCTGGGTGGCTGTATCACTCCCTGTTTTAATTTTCTTCTACATTCTTCTTCATTTTCTTCTGTCCTATGAGGACAGACTGAAGGAGTTGGGGCTGTTCAGTCTGCAGAAGAGAAGGCTCCGAGGTGACCTAATTGTGGCCTTCGAATATCTGAAGGGGGCCTACAGGAAGGCTGGGGAAGGACTTCTCAGGATCTCAGGTAGTGATAGGACTAGGGGGAATGGAATGAAGCTGGAGGTGGGGAGATTCAGGCTGGAGGTGAGGAGGAAGTTCTTCCCCATGAGAGTGGTGAAACCCTGGAATGGGTTGTCCAGGGAGGTGGTCGAGGCCCCGTCCCTGGAGGTGTTTAAGCCCAGGCTGGACGAGGCTCTGTCCAGCCTGATGTAGTGTGGGGTGTCCCTGCCCATGGCAGGGGGGTTGGAACTAGATGATCCTTGTGGTCCCTTCCAACCCTGAATGATACTATGATACTATGGTACATAATTAACAGAAAAAAGAGGGACAGCTCCATTCACTCCACAGAATTGCATGAGACAAAATGTTTTAAGTCAGTAGCCAGCCATCTACAACTCAAAGTATTTTGAACTCAAAATATTTTCTATTTTAGATTTAATTTTCTCTTCTCAGCAACCTACAAGGAGAACTATCTGTTTAATTAGCCTGAGAATGCAAGGATTTCGAGGGTATTCAAAGTTTCATCATTGCATAAACAATGCAGCTTATACCTAGTTCTAATCTTTCTGGAGGGGAAGAAATATATTCTTACTTCAAATAATGTTTAATTAACTTGCAAGTGAAATGAAACAGAAGCAAACTAAGTCATCACATAAACATTTTTCTTTGAGGTGATTTACTGTTAGTTTATAATAGCTTTTAATATCTGAAAAAAAAAAATATGGTAAAGAAAGATCACAGAATCATGAAACTGCTGAAGTTGAAAGAGACCTTTGTGTTCACCAAGTCAAACCACTCACCTAGAACTCAAAATCCCATCAATACGGCTGGCAAAAAAGATCTTTCCTTTAAAAGTAATTTCATGACTGTGTTCAATAGATGTGCTTTTTAATATTACAACTGAAGTGGAAAGGGAAATTGAGTGTGTAACACCTGTATTTGTTTTCCCAGAAACTGGATTTATATTACTGTACATATAGTAACAAAAATGTGATCACTCTGGAGATAGTGTCCAGAATCTGCCCTCAGTAACAGCTACTTTCAAGGACAACACTGGCACTGGAGTGTTCTTATCTGAGCTCACAGACTGGTCCAAGGTATTAAAATCCATACTACTGATTTTTGTGGCTATTTGTTTCAGTGTTTAGCAGTCAGTACCTCCTGTGTAACTGACACAATACTCAACAACTCAACATGATCCATTAAATAAGGATCTGTTTTTCATCACTGATCTTAAGAACTAATAGTACCTCTATATATGAGGAGTTGATTGAAACTTTCTGTGGCCACGTGTACTCCTCTATCCCTTGAGTTTCTGAGATAACATTGTCTAAAACATAAACTCATGTCTCTTCAGAAATCAGCATATATCTTCCTCTAAAGGTTATTGAAACTTGGTAACTTGTTTATGACAGATAGAGATAAGCATTGGATAACGGCACAGGTCAGAGCAATTTTCGGTGCAGAAGATTCACAATGTCTAGATTAAGCTTCTGATCCAAACTACCATTCCCATGGACCAATTTCTCCATTCATAGATGCATAGAATAGTTTGGGTTGGAAGAGAACTTAGAGATCATCTAGTTCCTCAACCAGACTGGCCTTGAACACTTCTGGGGAGGAGACATCCATAACT
The DNA here is from genome assembly GCF_026170545.1 of Melanerpes formicivorus. NCBI lineage: Eukaryota > Metazoa > Chordata > Aves > Piciformes > Picidae > Melanerpes > Melanerpes formicivorus. Next base: position 15,155,249 of record NW_027142367.1, on the reverse strand, counting down.
TCCCTGGGCAACCTGTTCCAGTGTCTCACCACCTTTGCTGTAAAGAATTTCTTCCTAATCTCCAGTCCCAGTGTGCCCTCCTCAAGTTACAGTCCATTCCTTCTCTTCCTGTCACTACAAGCCCTTGTGAAAAAGACCCTTCTCAGGTCTCTTGTAGGTCCCTTTCAAGTACTGGAAGACTGCTATAAAGTCTCCCCAGAGCCTTCTCTTCTCCAGGCTGAACAGCCCCAGCTCTTGTAGCATTGCTTGTCAATACATGACGGTTAAACCTAGGAAGCATCACCTAAAAGAGGTGGATGACTATAAGAGGGGATTTTCCCTGCTGCAGAAGTTCAGGAGGAGGCTGTAGTTTAGTCCTCATAGGGAGACCAACTCCTGAACTCTAATAAAATAACTTTAAAGCTCCCGAAGATGTTTGCCTTCCTATGCTCCCTTCCATTGGTACAGAGAGAGTTCGATTACTGATCTGTTCTTCCTTTGATGGCAGGTGTTTTTCTTTGGTTGTTTTTTTTCCTTCAATTTACAGGATCACAGGATGTTAGAGCTTGGAAGGGACCTCCAGAGATCATCAAGTCCAACGCCCCTGGACCATATAATCTATCACAATATCACAGTATAACTAAGGTTGGAAGAGACCTCGGGGATCATCGAGTCCAACCTATAAACACAGACCCCATGACTAGACCACAGCACCAAGTGCCATGTCAAATCTCCTCCTGAACGCCTCCAGGGGTGGTGACTTCACCACCTCCCTGGGCAGCCCGTTCCAATGCCGAATGACTCGCTCGGTGAAGAACTTCCTCCTCACCTCGAGTCTAAACCTCCCCTGGTGCAGCTTGAGACCGTGTCCCCTTGTTCTGGTGCTGGTTGCCTGGGAGAAGAGACCAACCCCCTCCCGGCTACAAGCACCTTTCAGGTAGTTGTAGAGGGCAATGAGGTCTCCCCTGAGCCTTCTCTTCTCCAGGCTAAACAATCCCAGCTCCCTCAACCTCTCCTCATAGGGCTGTGCTCAAGGCCTCTCCCCAGCCTTGTTGCCCTTCTCTGGACACGTTCAAGTGTTTCGATGTCCTTCTCTAGCATAGGTCTTGAAAGTCTCCAGAGATGGAGACTCCACAGCCTCTCTGGGGAGCCCATTTCAGTGCTCTGTGACCCTTACAGTGAATTTCCTCCTCATGTTGAGGTGGAACCTCCTGTGCTGTAGTTGGAGGTATAGTAGATTTAAGCAGCAGAAGGGCCTGATTTCATACCAACTTTTTTTCCCTTAAACTTTTTTTAACTTAAACTAGCTTTTTTTGACTTAAACCAGCTTTTAATTTTCTTTTATTTTTGTTATTATTTTCACAAAAGTTGCCTATCACTGCAAACTTTTCAGCCACTAAACTAATCAAATTTGTTCTGCTTTCATAGCAGTACATTATCAATACCACACAGTGTCTCTGGCATTTGCTATTTTGTAAATGAGTTTAGAAACACCTGTGGTGCTACTTAGTGGAATTGCTGTCAATACAAGAGTTAGCAGTGGTGACATTTAGATATTTATAAACCCCACTGCCTTTCAATAAGAGGAAATTACAGTCAAAAGAAACCCCTGTGTATTAAACACAATGTGCAGCTGATCAATTATGTGCTCAACTGTCCCATTATTTCATAATCTATCTTCTGTTAGTAGATTTTGTGTTGCAAACTCCTGACTAGCTGCCAAAACATTTCATTAGCTAAATGAACCATGGTAGAAAGTAGATGAGCTGCGTGTAGAGGTGAACATTTATGTACTTTGAAATGAGACATGTTCCTGAATCACCACCTTGTTACGTGACTTCTCCTTATCACTTCTGATCATTCTGCAAGCTGTTGAAAAAATGCTGTGCTCTTGGTAACAGCCTGGTTGCTGTAGGACTTCAATTAGGAATTCCACTTCTATTGAGAAAGGGTGGGATGAGTATGAAATTCTGTGGTAACTCAGAGCAGGAGCACCTTTGCTACAAAGACAGGCTGAGGAAGATGGGCTTGTTCAGCCTGGAAAAGAGGAGGCTCTGGGGAGACCTAATAGCAGTCTGCCAGTACCTTAAGGAGACCTACAAGAAAAATGGAGAGAGACTGTTTCCAAAGACGTGCAGTGATAGGATGAGAGCCAATGGCTTCAAACTAGAGAAGAGGACACTTACATTGGATGTTAAAAACAAGTTCTGCACCATAAGGATAGTAGAACACTGGAACAGGTTTCCTGGGAAGGTAGCTGGGGCTCCATCCCTGAAGACATTCCAGGTGAGGCTTGACAGGGCTCTGAGCAACCTGATCTAGTTGAGGATGCCCCTGCTGACTGCAGAGGGGGTTGGACTAGATGAACTTTGGATGTCCCTTCCAACCCAGACCATTCTATGATTCTACGATCTTGTTTCCCGCTTTGGAGGCTGCAGTGAGAAACAGAAAACTCCACTGCTGCACCTTGTTCACATGTGAAAGCTACCATTAAAGGCTACTTTTTGTGGTCTTGTAAATTCTGAGGTGTTGCATTAACCTTCATGAAAAGTATATGTATAAAAAATTAAAGTGACACAGAGGGTTTACTTTTCTCTTTAGGCTGATGGAAAACTCATAGTTTTACTAGATCCCTAACATGGAAAATATTGTTGATAAAGTTCATGATTTTTTGCAGTCCTGCAAAAAGAACCTGGGGATACTGACAAAAGAGAAGGTGGATATGAGCCAACAATGAGCACTTGCAGCCCAGAATACTAATGGTATCCTGAGCTGCATCAAAAGAAGCATGGTCAACAGGTCAAGAGAGGTGATTCTCCCACTCTGCTCTGGTGAGAGACCTCACCTGGAGTACTGTGTCCAGCTATGGAATGCCACCACAAGAGAGACATGAACCTGATAAAACACATCCATAGGAGGGCCACAAAGGTGATCAGAGGGCTCTCCCATGAACACAGGCTGAAAGAATTAGTTCTGTTCATCCTAGAGAAGAGAAAGCTCTGTGGACACCTTAGAGCTGCATTTCAGTATCTGAAGGGGACCTACAGGAAGGCTCAGGAGGGAGTGTTTAGAAGGTCTTGTAGTGATAGGATGAGGGGAAATTATTTGGAACTGGAGAAAGGTAGACTTAGGTTGGACATCAGGAGGAAGTTCTGCACGATGAGAGTGGTGAAATATGTGAATGGATTGCCCAGGAGTGTGGTTGAGTCCCCATTCCTGAAGACAGTCAAGATCAGACTTGATGTGGCCCTGGGCAGCCTGATCTAGTTGGCAAAGTTTTTGAAACTGGGCACTGCCCATGTCTGAGCTTTCAAAAGGAGATGCCTAGACACATTTAGTGAAACCGCTGCATTAATGCAGCTGCAGAGGAAATAATGTAGAAATGCCAAATTCTCAGAAATATCAAGTCCTAGATGTTTCCACCTAAGTACCACAAATTCTTTGATATTTTAAATTGCCATTTTCCCTACTAATTTCTTTTTCACTCTCTTTCTTACTTACAAAGTCAGGATTTTACTTCACTGAAGTACTGCCAACAGAATTATGTAAGTGCTTGTAAAGTGTCTTCCTCCTATGGTGAGTGAAAGTAAAAAACAAGCAAACAACAACTTAACATTGAACTCAGGATTTAAATACCATATTTAATTAGTCTGGAGGTCAATATTATACTGAGGCAAAAATAATATTTAATGATGGAAGAAAAATAAGAGGTGTGAAAAGTAGCACAGTTGCAAATGATGCCAAAATACATGATGTGAGAATTCTTGCCACATGAGTTCTGACAAGGGGCAAAATTTTGAACCTTGGGTTATTTATTACCCCTTTTTGCTATAACTGTTAGTAGCACTGTTAAGCTCCCATTTTGACCATTCAGAATCATAGGATGTGAGACTTCTGTGTCCTGCAGTTCCTATGACAACAGGCCCAGCTCACACTTTCTGTCATTGTCTAATCTAGTTGGCAGGGCCATCTAATTCCTTTTCTATTCCACAGGAAAATCAGTTGGTATGGACAGATAACTAGCAGAGACTGCTCACTTCCTAAACCTAGAACTCACAACACCAACTAGAAATATTAAATGGTGTAGCTGAAACTGGTCGTGTCAGTGCCATGGATGTACAATGATATCAGTATTAAACCATTCCTGTGTAGAAAACGCACTCCCTCGGTCACTTCTGACCAGTGGAGCAGGAGATGCATGGACTCAATGGACTCTCTAAAAGTTGAAGCAGTGTTACTCAGTCATACTCAGCTGATACTTGAGAGTTACAATCTCAGGTGAATTTACAATCTCTGTTTGAGACATTAGGAATGATAAAACCTGCCATGATAAAGCATTCATTAAATAACATCACAGTGACAGTTTTGTGGCAGCAGAGAAATATACCATAGAGCAAGTCTTAATAGGGCTCTGTAATTGATTTTTCCCTTTCACCTTCTCCCTTCCCTTCCCTTCCCTTCCCTTCCCTTCCCTTCCCTTCCCTTCCCTTCCCTTCCCTTCCCTTCCCTTCCCTTCCCTTCCCTTCCCTTCCCTTCCCTTCCCTTCCCTTCCCTTCCCTTCCCTTCCCTTCCCTTCCCTTCCCTTCCCTTCCCTTCCCTTCCCTTCCCTTCCCTTCCCTTCCCTTCCCTTCCCTGTTATAAACGTGTTTTACTCTTTCCATTTTTACTACTGACTACTGAGTTATCTGGTTTGAGGTGAAAATGGAAACTGAGTAGGTAATTACCATCTCCCAAATGGCATCCCTGAGATGGTCTCATATTGACAAAAGATTAATTAGAAGTGTGCAGAGAAATAGAAGTTTACCTTTAAAGCAAGCTATCTCTTCTGATCCTGTATTAATGATGTAGTTCACTGTGCTTCCTGCCACTGAAAATGCATTATGAGAGTATCTCCATCACTCACTCTTAAAAATGTTGCAGCAGCTATCATGTTATATCTTATCTAGGCCAGAGATTACCTGTATTACTTTTCATTTTTAAGAATGGACTTTCCCTGTTACAAATTAATTCTATGCCTTCTATGCTGATTGTCTGTAGGGTGCTGCTACGCTATCTTGCTTTAAAACATCTGTGAGTGATGGTTTGAGAAAACATCTTCATTCCACTCAGCCTTGTAATTTACATCTCACACTCTCCCTTGGTATCTGTTATTGTCTCATCCGGGGTTATTAATAGGCTCTACCACTTTTTTTTGTGCCTTAGTCAGGGAAAAAGATGCAAATATGTGTTGTCATTCTATCACTTTTGGAGAAAGAATTATCTGGCCTGAAACTCTTCCACAGTTCTCTAGTTCGGTTCTACAAAATGAAAGAGAGCCACAACTACATTTTGACTAACTTTTTTCCATCTCTATGTTAATTTCAAAGTTATTACTAGCAGCATATTGTCTTTATTTGGATATAGCAGGGTAATTACCCCCTTCTTTGGCATATTCATTTTTCCATTGTTTTAATTGAACAGCATATAGAGGTATTTAATGTGTGCTGGAGATTGCATCATAAAAGAGCCATTACATCTCCTGACATCTGTTGATATCTAAGACTCTCATTATTTTACAGCCTTCAAGGCAGTTCCATTTCACTCTTTCTAATTCTAATATAGCTTAGAAATCTCATTTGACTGAGGTCTTTAGCTTGTTGTTTGTATTCTCTTAAATCTTCCTCAGGCATTTGAGGTTGTTATCTTCAGACATATTGCAAATAAAGTAAAAGCAGCTCGCTTTAGACACAGATACAACTGATTTTATGGCCTGTGTTTGGTACATCTTACGATGCCTATGCTTTAGAGGTACCAGTTCAGGTACCTGCTCAGCCTGGAGAAGAGCAGGCTTTGCTGAAACCTTGTAGCAGCCTTCCAGTACCTTAAGGGGACCTACAAGTAAGCAGGGAAGGGACTTTTTATAAGGACTGTAGTGACAAGATAAGAGGGAATGGATTGAAGCTTGAGCAGGGGAGATTTAGACTGGAGTTTAGAAAGAAATTCTTTACAGTAAGACAAGTGAGACACTGGAATAGATTGCCCAGGAAGATTGTGGATTCCCCCTCCCTTGCAGTGTCCAAGACCAGGTTAGATAAGGCCTTGAGTAACCTGCTCTAGTGGAAGATGCCCCTGCCCATGGCAGGGGGTTGGAACTAGGTGATCTCTAGATGTCCCTTCCAACCCCTAGCATGTTATGATTCTATGACCTAAGCTGTTAATTAATCATTAAAAGGAATCAATCCAAGGCAGATTTTATATGACAGTTCTTAGTATCAGGGATTGAAGATCATTTAAGGTTCTTCCTTTAAGTAAAGTAGTTAATACTTTGAAAATGAAGTTCTAAATGTCTTTGGTTTGGTCATGTTTACAATGAAGAACCAGTGCCTTATACTGGAGTAGGTATTGCCCTTTTTTCTTTATGATGAAATAAAAAATGTGATTGAAAATGTTTATCTCCAATGGACTTAAATTGTATCACCGACGCAACTGTGAAGTATAAATTCAAAGGCATGGTTCTTGTTCCAAAGTGATTCACTGCAGTAGACATTTTATTTACTTGTAAACAGTAAGGAAGTTGTTGATGCCCCTCCCTGGAGATATTCAAGGTCAGATTGGATGAGGCCTTGAGCAACCTGTAGTGGAAGGTGTCCCTGCCCATGGCAGAGGGGCTGGAACTAGGTGATCTTCAAGGTCCCTTCCAGCCCAACCTATTCTATGAATCTATTATTCTATGTGAAGAAATCTTTATGCTAGGGGCTGAATATGGATGCACTGTCTGCTTCCTTCACTGAAATGGTTGACTATGAAGCATATTTCTGTCTCACTGAACAAAGAATATAATTTTCCAGCTGAACAGCTTGAGAAAGAGATCGTTCATATCAACATCATATTTATAGCAAAATGCCTGGTGTAGGATTTGTATCTGACCTCATGGCCTGCTAAGAAATATTTTTCATTCCAATTTCCTTTAAAGTGGTCCACATTTTAAACAGATCACTTTAGTTTTATTTTGCCTTTAATGAGATTTAACGCCATCCTACAAAGATGAACAGTGGTAATTAAATACCAAATCAATATGTTGTTTACTTAGGCATTTAGAAGACAAAATGCCAAAGGTGTTAATATGCCTACAGATGTTTTCCAAGCATGTCTACAGATTTCACCACTGACAAAATTGCCACAATTCCTGTTTCAGCTTTTGATCAGGAAAATTCAGACTCCTATGTCAATGTTGTCATCTTCTCTAGCATCAGACTTTCTTTCTAACTCTCTCTGGTGCTCTGAAGATTCTGGTATGTCACAGTAGATACTTACCCATCCAACAGAAATTAAGTCTTTCAGTGTTTTAACATTTGTACAAGAAATCTTAATAATAATGGAATAAGGACTAAAAATGGAATAAGGAATAAAAAATGCTTTTTAAAAAGTCCATCTGAAGCATTGTGGCTGTAAATGAAGGAACATGAAGGGCTGGAGCACCTCTCCTATGGAGACAGACTGAGAGAGTTGGGGTTGTCCAGTCTGGAGATGAGAAGGCTCCCAGGAGACCTTCTTATGGCCTTCCTGTATCTGAAGGGGGCCTACAAAAAAGCTGCTGAGGGACTTTTTAAAATGTCAGGTAGTGATAGGACTGAGGGAACGGAACAAATCTAGAAGTGGGTAGATTCAAATTGGATGTTAGGAAGAAGTTCTTCACCATGAGGGTGGTCAGACACTGGAACAGGTTGCCCAGGGAGGTTGTAGAAGCCCTATCTCTGGAAGTTTTTAAGGCCAGGCTGGATGTGGCTCTGAGCAACCTGATCAATGTGAGGTGTCCCTGCCCATGGCAGTGGGTTGGAACTAGGTGATCTTCAAGGTCCCTTTCAAACCTGACAGTTCTGTGATTCTATGATGTTTAATCTCATCCTGGATTTTTACACACAGGAGTTCTCAAGTTTATATTTACGTCTTTTCATACTCTCCTTAAGAGATATGCATCAATCACAACTTTGTAATTAGAAATGTTTCTTGCCATTCTCTCCCCTCCCGCCGCCCCCCCCTTCATCTCCGTTTTCCTTCATCTCCGTTTTCCTTCATCTCCGTTTTCCTTCTTCCCTAAGCCAGTCCGGGGGATACAGTCCCCCACATTTTCCTTCCATGTTTTTCTTCTAAAAATAGCCAGTAGTGGCTCCAGTCTTTTATACAGTTTTTAGTCCTTAGGTATGTGTCCAAGTATTGTCCCTCAGGAATTTGAGGGGCAGGACGTTCCCCCAGAGATCTTTCTGTGCATTTCTGTGTGTTTGGGCAAGAGATCTGGATGGGGGGTGGAGGGGGGCCCTCCGCCTCCTTGGCCTCCATCCAGACAACCCCCACATTCCTTACACATCAGGAAACAGGTGGTTGTGTCACCCTGCCCAGGGTACTTGATGGGTGGAGATTATCTTACCCTAAAGGCGTGATGGCTGGGTCCTTGGGTCCATTGTTGTAGTCCAGTGTTAACATGATGCAATTGCAAGGTGATTTGCATCCAGGATTGGTCTTTGCACCTTCCTTCCAGTGGCTCTGCCCAACACATCAGCAATTGTGGGCAAGCAGCAAGTGATTTTATCTTTGTTGACTCACACCAAGAGATACAAACTTTTAGTCTCTCACACCATGTTTCCTGGTAGGGCAATTTGGCCGCTAGGCAATATTTTAAACCATCTTGAGTAGCAAAGCAATAAATTTTTACACATTACAGATTAATGATATGGTCACAAAGAGTAAATAATCACACCAAACCAAAGGTCTAAAAGGCCTGCTGATGGGCTCACTGTAACCCTATTTTTATTTTTGCTTTTATTGAATTCGAGGGACATGTCTACAATGACAGAAGCAGCACAGCAGATGCTCTCAAGCACCATCAGTGCTGAAGTTAAGTAAAACAAATCACATTGATTGATTAAACATTAAGTTTTACTGGCCTAATACCTCAAGATAATGTTAGTCTAGCTCAATCTGACACTTTGAAGTATATACAGAAAGGATATATAAAGAATTTTTATTTTCCCTCCCATTTATCATAGAATCATAGAGCCATAGAATGCTTTGGGTTGAAAGGGACCTTTAAAGGTCCAAACCCACTGCAGTGAGAAATAACATCTTCAACTAGATCACTTTGCTCAGAGCAACATCCAACCTGACTCTGAATGATTTCAGGGATGGGGCATCTACCACCTCTCCGAGAAATCTATTCCAGTGTTTCACTGAGTCTTCTCTAAGTTAAATCTGTTCTGTCATGACAGTAAGGTGTAAATGAACTCACTCTCCTCATCTCAACCCATGAGCTTTTAGTAGTGTTTTTTCCTTCTGTCTACTTGAGAAGACAGAGTGATAGTGCAGCTTGGTGGGCACCTGGCAGCCAGCAAAGGTCAACCCACTACAGAACATGTTTCATTAGAAGTATTTTTATTTGTGCAATATAAAAAGTGAGAAATAAAGAGAAGAAATGGGGAACTATGACCTAAAATGCAAAAGACTGGAATTTTCCTCTCTCTGGGGAAATATATCAAATGTGCTGATTAGGCTGTATTTTCTCCTTTTCTTTTGCCATTTGCAAAACATCTTTTCATCAGAATTATTCTACAGAGGAAACAATTATTTGGAAGATTCACACATTTGAAAGAATCATTTGCAACACACTGAAACTAAGAGAGATACTTCTACTGATATTTGCATTAGGAAAGGACAACCACATTCTTCCTCTGGACTTCACATTGCATTGTGAGCTGGACCACAGAGAGTAACTCCTGCAGCATGCAGCCCAGAACCTTTACTGAAAATTTCAGGACAATAGGTATCACTTGCATGAGAATTTCCTAGCACTTGATGTTATCTGATATATTCAAGACAAGCTTTTCCACTTTCTCTTTATTCATATTTAATAGTTTAACCTTAAGAAAGTCATCCTTGGTTTCAGCAAATGGATGGTGCCCACTGAGGTAACAGAAAAGGACATTAGCATACTCAACACGTCAAATGATTACAGGTTTAGCCTTTGTGTTTCTTTGTTAAGGCTATGTGGATTATCTGATGAAACTCACATATGCAATGAAAGTAGAGATATTTTAACTCTGTTGTAATTAAATAAAGTGTTTTACAGTCCACTTTAATTAAATCATACAACAAAGCCTTTTACAGTCCGTATAGGGACCCCATGCTCTTTATCATACACTACAGGGAGAGACTTGTGTCTTCACTTCCCTGTTTCACTGGTTCAAATTAACTCCATAATGTTACATTGGTTTTCTCCATCTTTTTTTGGTGAGTTTCCTGAAGTGTGTGACAAAGGACCAGCCTTCTGCTGTTGTGGATTCATCCAATCCAGAAGAAAGAAATCTGCCCACAGTGAATGTTCACTTCATGCTGTTTTGCATACTGATTTCAACTGGGAAAGATAATACATATGCAAACAGCTGCATTTAAAGTGGAAAACAAGTGCATAGCACATTCCCTTTACATATAGATTGTGTTATTGTGTCCTTCTGTACAATATCATAGAACTTAGACCCATATGCACTCTTTTCTCTTCTTGACACTTCAATTCAAACCCAACCACTTGCCGTATTTTCATTAAAAAAATAAACAAGGAAACCACTATGAACAGCAACAAAACACCCACCACTTCCCTTACCTTGAGCTTTGTTGAAGTTTGTTTTGTGTATTGTTATATTTGTCACTGGATTTTTAAAGATTGAAAAAAAAAAATCACTTGAGAAAAGCCTGTGGAATCTGATGGTTAACAATATTATGTCTCAGAATAAATCTCTTGATGTCTATCCTAATATATATCGATGGTGATTGAATTGTAGAACCATGGAAGGGCTTGGGTTGGAAGGGACCTTAAAGATTATCTTATTCCAACCCCCCTGCTATGAGTAGCAATGCCTCCTACTAGACCTGGTTGCTCAAGGCTCCATCCAACCTGTCTTTGAACTCCTCCAGAGTCTTAGCCTCCAAAACCTGTCTGGGCAACCTGTTCCAGTGCGTCACTACTTCCATGGTGAAGATTTTCTTTCTAATGTCTAATCCAAACCCAGCTTCTTCCAGTTTGAAGCCATTACACTTCAGCCTGTCACTACATGCCTTTGGAAAGTGTCCCTCTCCAGATATTCTGTAGCCCTGTTTCATTACTGGAAGCTCTCTCTTCTCCAGGCTGAAAAAAAACCAGCTCCATCAGCTTGTCTTCATACCAGAGGTGCTCCAGCCCCCGATCATCTTTGTGGCCCTTCTCTGGACTTGCTCCAACAGTTTGATGTCCTTTTGTGGTGGGTTCCAAGCTGGACACAGTACTCCAGGTGGGCTCTCATGAGAGCAGAGTAGATCGGGAGAATCACCTCCCTTGACCTGCTAACCACGCTTCTTTTGATGCAGCCCAGGATACATCTGGCTTCCTGGACAATGTTCTTAAAATGTTGTGTCTCCATTTATAGGTCTAGATGGTGTGAATTTGTGAGAAATATCATGACACATAGTTGTTCTTCACTGGTATTCTGCATTACCGATATTAGCTTAGCTTGTCTTCTTCATAGCTGATATAATAGCTGTTACATTGCTAACTCCCGGACTCTGAACTGCAGTCATTACCTAAGCAGTAGAATGGAAACAACAGGTGGCAGAAAAGACTTATTGACTGACTAGGTTCTGGCTCTCTCTTGCACTCCTGCTGTCATGCTTTGCAGAAGCAATGGTATAGGAGAAGTGTCAATAGTGATGTCCTGTTCAAGCTAATTGCTGTGGCTGTAGAACAGGACTGAAGAGTTCAGTGAGCACTCTGTACTTCCACTGTGTTCTGTTTAGAACAACCTTTGAACATCACTTTAGAATATTATCTTTTGAAAAATAAGTAAATAGAAGGTGGAAATCTTAGTAAGTATGAAAGATGGAAATGGAAGCTGGCTGCTAATTGTGACCAGAATTTTATCCTACATGCTGGTATGGATTTTCCTCTGAGGTTGAATGAACATTCTCTGCCTCATGACTTTGTGAACAGAAAAGGCAGAGAATATACAGAAGGGCTAAAAAGTTGTTCCCACCTTTCTTGGGATTCTGCAAATGGGTGAGTTATTAGGGAGAGAGGGGGAGAGGAGGATCTCTGAAATGTCTGTTGAAAAAGATGTTTTTCACACACTTAATACCATGGAAATGTTTTCTAAAAGAGAGTCAAACTGTAAAAAATGCTTTATATTTGTCCTCAGTTTTTGCATTGATCTCAGTGAGAGGTTTGGAATGCTCAGCAGGCATGTAGCTCTGAATTTAGTGGTCTGCCTTTGAGTGCAAATGTGACATTTTTGTCCTTTATTTTTGTCTCAGATTTTGCTCCACTTGACTCCAATCTTAACACTTTCGTCCTTTTCTTTCATCCATTTATGATCAGTAACAGCTTTCAAGCCTCCAGCTTTAATGGAGAACTTCTAAGACTTGGTATATGATATTAATAAACATTCCTTCATCTTGTTCCCTTTTTCACTCACAATACACAGCAGGAGAATACAAAAAAACCTACAAGGTAGAAAGAGTCAATAATATCTAGCTGCAAAAGTCACTTTTGTTTGACAATTTTCCTGAGGACTGGAGGGGTGTATAAATATACAGCAGACAAATGGGATCCACAGGGACCTCTTTAAGATCTTTATGAATATTTGAAAGGGCATCTGGATCCATGGCTGCACGGGGCAATCAATTGCTATGAATTTTTATTTCCCCAAGCACTCAAAAGGAATGGCATGACAGGTATGTATTATCAGCAAGCATCATTTAAAGAGGCATGGGGCTTATTTTGATAGGACCAAAGGGGAGAGAAAAACCCCTCATCTATGAATAACCTCATTTAAATTGATGTTGGAAAGCTGGCTATTTAATTACTGAAATTACTGTGAAAATGGAATGCTTCCTGTTATTTTTAGGTGCTGAAGAGTCTTTTTCTGAATTCCATCACTGTTTCTTTGGAAATTTGAAAAGCAGTCTCAGGAGCTTACAGAAATGAATAATGAAAAGAAACCTTTTCAGGAGAACTGAAAATCAAATTAGGAATTGAGATTTTAAAGGTGTCCTTTTTTCCCTTCTCTATAGAGACTACTTTTCAAAGGGCAATGAGGGAAAAGTGTTCAGACCTTTAAACTTACCTTGGCAGCAACCAGGTATTTGAAAATTAGAGATTTTGTCACGGGAAATTATGAATGTTATTGTGGCACTGTTAATCCCATTGTTACTGGCATTTATGTATATAATTTGTGAGATATATAGATATGGAATAAGCTAAACCATGCACATTTTAAGTCATAATAGCCCTAAAATAGGTGGCAATATTATACCTATTTAAATTAAACAACAGCACAAAGTATCTTCTGTATTTTTTTATCTTTTTTCTTTTCTTTTCTTTTTCTTTCAACACAGTGGTCAGGTCCAAAACATTCTTAACAAAACCCAAGTTTAAATGGTGTAAAAGTAACTACAGTCAGGAGATGGAAAAGGAGTAGATATACTGAAGAGATACAGGATAGTATATATAGCATAGAAATGAAGACTGTGGTTCGGAATTGGAAGGAACCTCGAGATCATTGAGTCAAACTCCTCTGCCAAAGAAGCATCACCTAGGACGGGCTATACAGGAACACATCAAAGCAGGTTTGGAAAGTCTCCCAACAAAGAAACTCCACAAACTCTCTATGCAGCCTGCTCCAGGGAGGTATCACCCTCACAGTCAAGAAGTTTCTTCTCATGCTGAGGTGGAACTTCCTGTGTTACAACTTCTATCTTTTCTTCCTTGTCCTATTACTGGGTGCACCACTGAAAAGAGGCTCTCACCTTCACCTTGACACCCGCACCTCAGCTATATGTAACTGTTGTGTGTATGCAGCTTGCATCTTTGCAATCTTAAACTGACTCCCACAAATCCATCTGTTCAATCAGCCATGACATTACTAGCTCCAGAAATAATATATAGAACAGAAAAGTTGAAGGACTTGGTAAAGGTGTCACATTCATGGGTTCACAGTTATTTTAAATTACCCTAAGGCACATGCTGCAGTTTTGCAATTAGCTCAATTTTTTTAGCAATTCAAAGCACCTTCCTAGTATGCAAGTTGCAACTACTATAAAATAGTTTGCAAATGCTAAAAAGCCATTAGGCAATGAGAAGGGAAGGGAAGGGACTGGAAGGGAAGGGAGGGGAAGGGAAGGGAAGGGAAGGGAAGGGAAGGGAAGGGAAGGGAAGGGAAGGGAAGGGAAGGGAAGGGAAGGGAAGGGAAGGGAAGGGAAGGGAAGGGAAGGGAAGGGAAGGGAAGGGAAGGGAAGGGAAGGGAAGGGAAGGGAAGGGAAGGGAAGGGAAGGGAAGGGAAGGGAAGGGAAGGGAAGGGAAGGGAAGGGAAGGGAAGGGAAGGGAATCTTCAGAAGTCATCTAGTCCAACCCACTCTGCAGTAAGCAGAGACATCCTCAACTAGGTCATGTTGCCCAGAGCCCTGTCGAGCCTCACCTAGAATATCTGCAGGGATGGGGCCCCAACCACCTGCCTGGGCAACCTGTTCCAGTGTTCTATCACCCTCATAGTAAAGAATCTGTTCCTAACATCCGATCTAAATCTGCTCTTCTCTAGTATGAAGCCATTGCCCTTCATCCTATCACTTCAGGCCTTTAAGAACAGTTTGTCTTCATCCTTCCTGTAGGCTCCTTTCAGGTACTGTCAGCTCCAGGTCTCCCTGGAGCCTCCTCTTTTCCAGGCTGAACAGCCCCAGCTCCCTCAGCAGGTCCTTTTAGTAGAGGTTTGCTTGGTGACTATTTGGAGTCCTTAGGATACAAATTTTTACCCAAAAGTCATTCCCCCTAGACCTTGTTGTAGAGAGAACTGTTTTTTTTTCTACACAGTATTTCTTATGAAGAGGCCTCTGGCCATAAAAGGTACTAAATGAATTAAAAGCTCACAGAATTTCTCAAAATCATGTCACAACTTAATTTCTTGCCTTTTCCACAGATCAATTCCAGCACTGTTTTTATAAAAAGTAATCTTGGGTTCTTTTAAAAATGCCTAAAGCTAAAAATATGGAACATGCAGATCAGTGATTTTGATTTTAGTGGAGAAAAAAAAAATCAGCTTCATAGCTATTGTTTCTGAAAATCATGTACTCTAGTTTCACCTCAGCTATTTTTCATCTAAGAGATTGTTGACCTGGGTCCACATGAAAATATTCAATACTCAAATATGTAACTGACTCAGAGGTCTCCCTGATTAAATAACAAATGAACTAAATGACCCAGCACCAGATACAGAAAATAGTAAACACTTTTTCCCTCCTAATTTATTTAATTAATGTATTGGATTTTTAGTTTCAACTTTCTTTTTGTTAAAAAGAGTATTAAAATGCAGAACCCAAGCTCTCTTGCCTTTGAACAGTATAAGTGGTCTCAATTAAATGCTAGGGGTTTGGATTTTTGTGGATCCTGAAGTTAAGATTTCAACATGGGTATTGGTCAATGTGTGTGTTGCTGTGAGAGACTAAAAGTTTGTCTCTCTTGGTGTGACTCACAAAGATAAAATCACTTGCTGTTTGCCCAGACAATAGCTGATATGTGTTGGGCAGAGCCACTAGAAGGACTCTTGGAAGGTGCAAAGATAACATTGCTCACTGGGCCATAGCTGGCCTGATAACAAAGGACCGAGGCCACCTTCGGGAATATGCATGAGACAAGATAATCTCCACCCATCAAGTACCCTGGGAAGGGTGACACAATGGATTCACCACCTGTTTTCCTGATGTGTAATGAGTGTGGGGGCTTGTCTGGATGGAGACCAAGGAGGCGGAGGGACCCCCTCCACCCTCCATCCAGAACCTTGCCCAAACATAGAGAAATACACAGAAAGATTTCCGGGGGAACAATACCTGGATATTTACCTAAGGATGATTTCCTGGCTCCTGAATTCCTGAGGGACAATACTTGGACACACACCTAAGGACTAAAAGACTGGAGCCACTACTGACTACAGAAGAAAAATGTAGGGGACTGTGTCCCCTGGACTGGATGATTAAGTGAAGAAAGCCCAGGACAACGCTGCTCTGGAGAAAAGAGGCTGCCCAGAGGACCACATCTCTTCTCCAGCCAGAGCCTCAGCACCGTTTCTCTACAGACCCAACATCTCCTGCAGCACCTTTCCTCCACAGACTCAAACTGTCTTGGGGGGGGTGAGTGGTGTGGTAATATAATTCCTTTCCTCTTCTCTCTCCCTTTTCTCTCTCCCTTCTCTCTCTCCCTCTCCATTTTCTCCCTCTCCCCTTCTTATTTCCACTTTGTTTATGTAATAAATAGTCTAGCTGTTGATACTTTGGCCTCGTTTGTGCCTCTAATTTCACAACATGGGAATATTTAAAAGAACTGTGTCTCCGGACCGAGACAGTTGCATAAGAAACCTCTTGCAGATAATTTCTGTTTGCTGATGGACTGGATGCTTTGCCTCAGTTTGTGTCCCATTGATTTTGATGTCTCTTGTTTTGAGTAGATGACTGCCAAAAAATGGATTGAGAACTTAGAATAACCTCTGTATACTCATTATTCTCAGATATTACTTTAGCTATGAAATTGCCCTTTGAGGAAGTGACAGAAGGAAAATTTTCCGTGTGTGATATTTCTAGCATTGAATATTAAACCATTCCAATCTACTGAAGTTATGGGGATTCTAGCCTAAGTATACTTACTTTCAAGGTAACAATAAGATCATTTCTTCCATAGTTTCATGCATCAGTTTTATAAATCAGTTTGTATTCTTCAAACAAATACTCACTTAAATTAGATATTGTTCCTTTGTAACCTATGCTGATACACAGCTCTGTCTGCATGGCCCTAATTCTGAACAACACTTACAGGTCAAATTCTACTGCACTACCTGTGAGAAAAAAAGAAGAATCCTTCTGCTTGCCTGTGGATTTAAAATGAGAAACAATTCTACACGGAAAATTTGGAAATAAAGGCATTTAGAATATTTCTGTCAAGAAAATTTGGGGGGTGGAAGATCAGATGAAAACCTTCATGAAAGAATGTTGTATGCCTTGCTGGCATACAGAGGAGTTCTTCATTGGATTTTCTCTTGTTCACCAGGTGGATGTGTCCTGTCTTTTTGTTAGTCTAAGCACAGGGGTATGTTTATACCCATGTGGCTGTGCTACTGAGTAGTTCTGGCTGTCAGGAAGATAAAGAGACTCAGATTTCCGTACTTGTTTTCAGCCTGGATTTCTTTGCACTATTTGAATGTTGCTTAGAGAACAGATTGGCATTTCAAGGCCTTGAAAATTCCCTTTCTGAAAATGACCTTCTTTTTCATACCATGAAATTTCATGCTCAGGCTTCAAGATGGTTTACCTTGTCTTCTCTTTTTTTCCCCTCTAAAATAGTTAATGAGAATCTGTGCTGTAGGTGACCTAACTGTTAGTACACAGTGAAAAAAAAGAATTGGCTTGCTCTGCTAGGTAGCTGTTTCTTTCTCTGCCCTGCTCTGTTAAAGTGGACAGGTGACAAAGCTGAGCACATTTCTGCTGTCAGATTTGTACTTTCCTCAGCATTCCCTCCTGATTTTTGTCTTAAATGAGGAACATGATGAAGCAGAGGAGAAACAGAAAGTGCTGCTGTACTCAGGTGCAAATAGGCAGGAAGGATATGTGCCAGACCGTTTATGTAAGCTCTATATAGACAGATTCTACAGATCAGGAGCGTGTGTTTGTGCTGGTGCGTACACATCCCTGTCATGTATATGTATATGCAACTAAGTCACTAAAATGCTACTATGATACTACCCAAACCAGTGAAATTTTAGAATAGAATAGAATAGAATAGAATAGGATAGACCAGACCAGACCAGACCAGGTTGGAAGAGACCTTCAAGATCATTGCGTCCAATCTATCATCCAACACCACCTAATCAACTAAACCATGCAACCAAGCACCCTATCAAGTCTCCTCCTAAACACCTCCAATGATGGTGATTCCACCACCACCCTGGGCAGTCCAGTCCAATGGGTAATCACTCTCTCTGTGTAGAATTTCTTCCAAACCTCCAGCCTGAACCTCCCCTGATGCAGCTTGAGACTGTGTCCTCTTGTTCTGGTGCTGGTTGCCTGGGAGAAGACACCAGCCCCGACCTGGCTACAACCTCCCTTCAGGTAGTTGTAGAGAGCAATAAGGTCTCCCCTGAGCCTCCTCTTCTCCAGGCTAAGCAGCCCCAGCTCCCTCAGTCTCTCCTCATAAGGCTTGTGTTCCAAACCCCTCATCAACTTTGTTGCCCTTCTCTGGATATGTTCCAGCAAGTCAACCTCCTTCCTAAACTGAGGGGCCCAGAACTGGACACAGGACTCAAGGTGTGGCCTATCCAGTTTTGAATAACCTTTTTACACAATCTATACTTCTTTTGGTTTTGTTTTGAGACCCACAAAAGGATGGTATGTTTTGGTGTGTTTGTTACATTTGTAACTGTTTCGGAGTTACTGCTTCTTTATAATTGGGCTAAAATAAATGATGTGACGCAAGAGGAAATAACTAACCCTTGATTTTCATGGACCAAAGTTGACACTCTGCAGATCTAATTTGCAAGTATAATATAAGCTTTTTTCTTCTTCTTCTTTTTATGTATTTCCCCACCCTCATCCTTGTGTTATTTACAAGGGTCTCGGCTGAATAAGTAAATACACAACAGCTGAAATCTTTTATCTTAATTAGCATAAAGTGGCATTTGTACAGCAATGTTTAGCAAAGAGCTCCGAAGCTCTGTCAGATGGAGGATTAACACTGAAACAAAGATCTGAATAAATTTGTGGTATTTCGAACCAAATTCACTAACCACACACAGGATCACATTTTTAGATAAGGCTCTTGCATTTCATATGAGATAGTACATCCCTACTGTTTGGACTGTGATAAATTGCTCAGTGCATGTCTGCTGGGATGGAAGACGACAAGATATTATTCTTAACCCCAGAACTGTCAAGCCCGATCATTTCCTGAGAAGCTTGACAGCCTTGGGAGCGATAAAAGAAAACCTCTGTAGGGAAGAGGGGAGGAAGGAGACTAGGGGAATGCTCTGCAGGTGTTTTTCATATTGCTACTGGAAATAATGCAGAGGCTGTGTAATTACAGTGGTTTGTTTAGGTTTTTGTGGGTTTGTTAGTTTATTTTTCCTCATGGAAAACAAACCTAGCAAACTGGTTTTGCCTACTGATTTTTACTATAAACATCTTATGTTTGCAAGGATGAGTCACCAAGAAAGGAGCAGAATCATATATTTTAGTTTGGAAATGACCTTTATGGTTATCAAGTCCAAGCATTAACCCAGCACTGCCAGGTCACCACTAGACCATTTTCCTCACCCCATTTACAGGTATTTTAAATACCTCCAGACTCAATCACTTCCCTGAGCAGTCTGTTCCAATTCTTGCCAACCCTTGCAATGCTGATTTTTTTCCTAATGTCCACTGTTGGCACAACTTCAGGTCATTACCTTTTGTCTTATCCCTTGTTGTTTGGGAGAAGAGACAGAAACCCACCTTGCTCTTCTCAACCTCTTTTTAATGTGAAACTCTTGCAGTAAAATAAGTTGTATCACTCTCTTTTTTGTAGGGCTGCTAAAAAATAACAATCCAAACACTGTCATAAAAGAATATTAAAAATAGGTGAAATAAAATTAATAACCTCAACACAATTTAGAGGAAAAACTGTGGGAGAAAAGTGAAGATGTAGTGGAAATGTTATGCCTGTCAGTTGGTGAAGGGGGACCCAGGTAACATCTCTGGTACAGCATCACTGCTTTGGTCCAGGAGATGTCTGTACAATAAAAGAGGTAGAATTTGAATAATGGTAGATAGCACTAAGGAAGAAAAGGAGCATGAAGAATACAGGTACAGTAATACATCATGAGACATTTTTGAACAGAATTATTTCATTATATAGGGCTGAAAGATTAATTTAAAATTTGGAAGGAAGTGCATATATAATTTTTAGGTGTTTAGATTTTTGTGGGTTTGTGTTTTGTTCTCCTCCCCTGTTCCTTTTGTGTTGAGTTGGTCAAGCTGATTATGAGCCTTTACCTTTGAGCAGAAATACTTAGCTTGAAGAGATCCTCTACCCTTGCCTCCTACAGCATTCATAGCTCTACTAGGTGATTTTAAGCTTTGCATTTTTGCTGCAGCAATATGACATTTATGAGGAAGACGCAATGCTCTGAATTTAAGAGCTCAAATAACAAGGAATCCATTAGATACCAGATAGGCTTCTTCACTGCAAAAACAAAACACAGCAAAATGTCATGCTCCACTTCCTAGCTTTGATGGAATCAGGTTTAATGAATGTCGAGCTTTATTCTTTTCACCCACTTGTAAAACTGTGTTTGTGTGGTGCTTATAGAGGATGACTTAGGCCTCTACAAGAGTAGATAACCACTAAAATACACTCCTATTCCCTTCGCTTGGCAGGAAGTCTCATCCCTCTCCCAAGGATGTAA
This sequence comes from Melanerpes formicivorus, assembly GCF_026170545.1. Taxonomy (NCBI): domain Eukaryota; kingdom Metazoa; phylum Chordata; class Aves; order Piciformes; family Picidae; genus Melanerpes; species Melanerpes formicivorus. Next base: position 15,134,799 of record NW_027142367.1, on the reverse strand, counting down.
GTATTTGTTCAGCATTACTTTAAACAACTCTAGAACTGAAAAGCTGGGAAGCAGAAAAATATAATTTAATATTGCATATTCTCTTTTTATTCTGAAGGAAAGGCAACATTTGATTTTTTTTTTTTTTTAAGAACTGATATGTGAGATAAAGAAGCTCAAAGATTCCTGAAATACTATACAAGCAATATGTGTAGTGCATACATTACAGTTATTTAAGGAATCTTTGAGAACCACAATCAGTATGATGTTTAAAACCATGTTTTAGCCAGCAGATTGAGGGAAGTGATTCTTCCCCTCTACTCCACTCTGGTGAGACCCCACCTGGAATACTGAGTCCAGTTCTGGAGCCCCTATTACAAGAATGATCTGGTGGAGAGAAGGGCCATGAGGATGATCAGAGGGCTGGAACACCTCTCCTATGGAGATGGACTGAGAGAGTTGGGGGTGTTCAGTCTGGAGAAGAGAAGGCTTCAAGGAGACCTTCTTGTGGCCTTCCAGTACCTGAAGGAGGCCTACAGGAAAGCTGGTGAGGGAGTTTTCAGTACTGGGGGGAATGGAGCAAAATTAGAAATGGGTAGATTCAGATTGGATGTTAGGAAGAAGTTCTTCCCCATGAGGGTGGTCAGACACTGGAACAGGTTGCCCAGAGGTGATAGAAGCCCCATCCTGTAAAGTTTTTAAGGCCAGTCTGGATGTGGCTCTGAGCAACCTGATCTAGTGTGAGGTCTCCCTGCCTATGGTAGGGGGGTTGGAACTAGATGATCTTTGAGGTCCCTTCCAACTCTGACAATTCTATGATTCTGTGAAAACACTTTTTAGCAATGTTCAGAACAAACATATGTAAAGACATATATGCCTGCAGACAAATTCAGACGCAGAAAATATTTATGATATTTAAGAATCTCTGAGCATCTCATCTTTATTTGTGATGAATTTTACAGTGAATGGAGCAAATGATTCTGCGTTTGCTTTCTTTCCTATTGTGCATTTTTTAACATTACAGTGAACGCTGAAGTATTTCTTTCCCAAATTTCAGAGAGCTGAAAGGACTGGGACAGTCTTAATGCTCCTCAAAATATTTCCTCCTCATCACATTTCTTTATTTCCAAGTGTTATGCTTTAGTATAGTAAACTAACCAGGAGGATATTTTGAGACTTCTTGTGTTATAGAGTCCACCCAGCCCAAAGAATAAAATGCAAGGATAAAAGGACATTGGTAATTCAAACTGATCTAGTTGAGGATGCCCCTGCTTACTGCAAAGGAGGTCTGACTAGATGACCTTTGAAAGTCCCTTCCTACCCAGACCACTCTGAGATTCTGTGCTTCCTATTAAATTTGGTTCTTAAAGACATCCAACCTTAACCCATAACAAGTAGTTTGAGTCAGCTGATGTGTAATTGAACAAAAAGTATCACCAGACTGAGTGCTCACCCTGAAATTGAATTAGTTTCAGAAGTGAATTAGTGACAAGAAAAATAGTTTCTGGTTTAGAATTGAGGTAGTAGGATGTCAGTTGTAAGTACCAAACCTGTCTTCCTAATCAGCAATCTCCATGGTTATATAGGCACTTATACATATACATTTATATATATGTTTATATGTTTGCAAATAACAGTGTATATTCATAGATTCATAGAATGGTTTATGTTGGAAGGGATCTTGAAGATCACCTAGTTCCAAAGCCCCTGCCATAGGCAGGGACACCTCCTGCTAGCCCAGGTTGCTCAAGGTCTCATCCAGCCTGCCCTTGAACACCTCCAGGGAGGGGGCATCCACAACCTCCCTGGGCAACCTGTTCCATTGTCTTAACACCCTCACTACAAAGAATTTCTTCCTAATCTCTAGTGTAAATCTCCCCTCCTCAAGATTCAATCCATTTCCTCTCATCTTGCCACTACAAGGCCTTGTAAAAAATCCCAAGCTTACTTGTAGACCCCTTTCAGAGGCTGGAAGGCTGCTATAAGGTCTACCCAGAGCCTTCTTTTCTGCAGGCTGAAGAGCCCCAACTCTTACAGCCTGTCCCCAAGGCTCATTAATAAAAACCAAAACCAAACCAAAAAACCAACCAACCAACCAAACAATAAATAACAACAAAAAAGCCCCAAGCAACCACAAAAAAACCCAAACAAAAACCAAACCAAGCCAAACCAAAGCAAAGCAAAACAAAAGCAAACAAAAAAGTCTAACCAACCAACCTAAAAAAAAACCCCAAGAAAACAAAACCAAACCCAACAAATCAAAACCCAAGAAAACCTCTTGGAGCTCTCTAGATAATTTGGGCAGATCTACTGAAATGGGGAAAAATTAAGATGTTTCTGAAAGGTAAAATAAATTCACATATTTTGTTAAAATTTTGAAGTATGCAGGGGAATAACCTCTGCTTTGGTGTCAGTGATGACACACAAAGAAATGGGACGGATATTAAGAAAAAAAGTTAATGAAGAAGTGCAAAACACAATTAACAACAAAATTAATGTAAAACTAACCGTGTGTCTTTATTATAGGAACCTTGATGATAAAACCCAACTGCTTAATATACAGAGACTTCTGCAGATGTTAGTAGTGCATAGCATCTCAATTTGGAAAATTTAATGATGCAGTGTCATGGAGCCATGTCTGGGTTTAATGAACTAAAGGCTCTTAAACCCAGTTTGTTTAGATGTATTCTAGAAAAGGTAAAGCCTCTCCAGTTAAAGCATGTCTGTCATAATTGCAGAAGGAACTAATTCAGGACATTGTATGATGTGTATTAGGCAGGGGGTGATCAAGGGTGATGGTGACATGGACTCCTGGGCTGCATAATTTATTGACTCTTTTAATTTTGACAGTACTTATAGTTTCATAGTTTCATAGTTTCATTCAGGGTTGGAAGGGACCACAAGGATCATCTAGTTCCAACCCCCCTGCCATGGCCAGGGACACCCCACACTACATCAGGCTGGTTTGGTGTGACTTACTCTTTGTGACCATATCATTGATTGGAATGTTGTGTAAAAAATCTATTGCTTTGCTAATCAAGCTGGTTTAAAATATTGCCTAGCCAGGAAAAAAAGGGGGAAAAATTGTGGCAAGGAACTTTTTCTTTTCTAAATACAAATAAATTGTGATTTATGCATTTCTCTTAAGGAGAGTATGGAAAGACGTGAACATTTGAATTTGAGAACTCCTGTGCATAAAATCCAGGATGAGATTAAGCATCACAGAATCACAGAACTGTCAGGGTTGAAAGGGACTTCAAGGATCATCTAGTTCCATCCTCCCTGCCATGGGCAGGGATGCCTTCCACTAGGTCAGGCTGCCCAGAGCCACATCTATCCTGGCCATAGAAACATCCAGGAGCAGGGCTCCCGCCACCATCCTGGGCAACCTATTCCGGTGTGTCACCACCCTCATGGTTTCATAGTTTCATAGTTTCATTCAGGGTTGGAAGGGACCACAAGGATCATCTAGTTCCAACCTCCCTGCCATGGGCAGGGACACCCCACCCTAGATCAGGCTGGACAGAGCCTCATCCAGCCTGCTATTAAACACCCCCAGGGACGGGGCCTTGACCACCTCCCTGGACAACCCATTCCAGGGTTTCACCACTCTCATGGGGAAGAACCTCCTCCTCACATCCAGCCTGAATCTCCCCACCTCCAGCTTCATTCCATTCCCCCTAGTCCTATCACTACCTGAGATCCTGAGAAGTCCTTCCCCAGCCTTCCTGTAGGCCCCCTTCAGATACTGGAAGGCCACAATTAGGTCTCCTCGGAGCCTTCTCTTCTGCAGACTGAACAGCCCCAACTCCTTCAGTCTGTCCTCATAGGAGAGGTGCTCCAGCCCTCTGATCATCCTTGTGGCCCTTCTCTGGACACCTTCCAGCACCTCCACATCCCTCTTGTAATAGGGGCTCCAGAACTGGACACAGTACTCCAGGTGGGGTCTCACCAGGGCTGAGTAGAGGGGGAGGATCACCTCCCTCGACCTGCCAGCCACACTTCTCCTGATGCAGCCCAGGATCTGATTGGCTTTGCGGGCTGCAAGTGCACACTGAGAGCTCATGTTGAGCTTTTTGTCCACCAGCACCCCCAAGTCTCTCTCCTCAGGGCTACCCTCCAGCCAGTCACTGCCCAGCCTGTATTAATGCCTGGGATTACCTCGACCCAGATGCAGGACCCTGCACTTGCTCTTATTGAACTTCATGAGGTTGGCCTGTGCCCACCTCTCCAGCCTGTCAAGGTCCCTCTGGATGGCCTCCCTTCCCTCCAGCGTGTCTGCTGCACCACACAGCTTGGTGTCATCAGCAAACTTACTGAGGGTGCACTCAATGCCACTGTCCATGTCACCCACAAAGATGTTGAATAAGACAGGTCCCAGGACTGATCCCTGAGGGACTCCACTTGTCACTGGCCTCCACTGGGACATGGAGCCATTGACAGCCACTCTTTGGGTGCGGCCATCAAGCCAGTTCCTTATCCATCTAGTGGTCCACCCATCAAACCCATGTGTCACCAGTTTGGAGACCAGGATGTGGTGTGGGACAGTGTCGAAGGCTTTGCTCAGGTCCAGGTAAACGACATCAGTTGCTCGCCCCTCATCTATTAATTTTGTCACCTGCTCATAGAAGGCCACCAGGTTGGTCAGGCAGGATTTGCCCTTGGCAAAGCCATGCTGACTGTTCCCAATCACCTCTTCACTATTCTTTTGAGCGAGTAGTGACTCCAGGAGGATATGTTCCATGATCTTTCCAGGCACAGAGGTGAGACTGACTGGCCTGTAGTTCCCTGGCTCCTCCTTCTTGCCCTTTTTGAAGATGGGGGCAATGTTTCCCCTTTTCCAGTCTGTGGGGACTTCACCAGACTGCCAGGACTTTTGAAATATAATAGAGAGGGGTTTAGCAACCTCATCTGCCAGTTCTCTCAGTACCCGTGGGTGTAACCCGTCGGGTCCCATGGACTTGAACACTTTCAGGTTCTTCAGATGATCACGAACCTGATCTACACTTACAATGGGCAGTTCTTCCTCCCCGTCCCTGGCTTTGACTTCCATAACATCAGGAGTGTGGCTAGAGGCCCTTGCAGTGAAGACTGAGGTAAAGAAGTTATTAAGTACCTCAGCCTTTTCCTCATCACATGTGACCATGTCACCATTTTCCTTTCTGAGGGGGCCCACACCTTCCCTAGTCTTCTTCTTCCCATTAATATACCTGTAAAAGTTCTTAGTATTCCCTTTAATCTCCCTGGCTAGATTCAACTCAAACTCTGCTTTGGCTTTCCTAACCAGGACTCTTGCTGCTCGGGCAGCTTCCTTGTATTCCCCCTGTTCTACCTGTCCTTCCCTCCACTTCCTGTAGAGTTTCCTTTTAAGTAATAGTGTGTCCAGTAGCTCCTTGCCCATCCAGGCAGGCCTCCTAGCATTCTTACCTGCTTTTCTCTTTGTTGGTACACAGAGCTCCTGGACACAGAGGAGGTGGTCCTTGAATACTGACCAGCTGTCCTGGGTCCCTCTTCCCTCCAGGGCTTTGTCCCACGACACTTTGGCTAGCAGATCCCTGAAGCGATCAAAATCTGCATGCCTAAAGTCTAGGGTCGTGAGCTTGGAATACTTCCTCCTGATTGCCCTGAGGATGTTAAATTCAACTGCTTCATGGTCACTGCAGCCAAGGCCGTCTATGAGCCTCACATTGCTTACCAGCCCTTCCCTGTTGGTGAGAACAAGGTCCAGCATAGCACCATTTCTTGTTGGTTCCTCCACCATTTGGAGGAGGAAGTTGTCTTCTATGCAGTCCAGGAACATCCTGGATTGCTGGTGCCTTGCTGTGTTGTCCCTCCAGCAGATGTCCGGGTGATTGAAATCACCCATGAGGACCAGGGCTTGTGACCTGGAAGCTGCTTCTATTTGCCTATGGAGGGCCTCATCTGCTTGGATCTGCTGGTCAGGTGGCCTGTAGGAGACCCCTGTCCTGCCTTTAATTTTGACCCATACACTCTCAACTAGCTTATCATCCCTCCCCAGTTGGAGCTCCACTGATTCCAACTGGCTATTGACATAGAGGGCAACACCTCCTCCTCTCCTTCCCTGCCTATCCTTCCTAAAGAGTTTATACCCATCTATGCCTACATCCCAGTCATGGGATTCATCCCACCAAGTTTCAGTAACAGCCACTATGTCGTGGCATCCCAGCAGCACAGTGGCACTTAACTCATCCTGTTTATTGCCCAAGCTGCGCGCATTTGCATAGAAGCACTTCAGCTGGGCTGGCCCTGTCCTCCTCTTGTGCCAAATCCCCTCGGTTTCCACAGAATGTCCTGGTGGATCATTCGTGGCTTGCCTCAGGGTAGCAAGTTGAGAGCCCTTACCAGCTCTCCTTCTCTCTACTGCTGGTGAGCTGCCCCTCTGTTTGTCACCAGCCAGCAGGAGACTATTAACCCCTTCCCCCTTCAAATCTAGTTTAAAGCCCTATCAATGAGCCCTGCCAATTCCTGCCCCAGGATTCTTATCCCACTCTGGGACAAGTGTGTCCCATGAGTTGTTTTCAGCTCAGGTGCCTTGAAAACCAATCCATGATTGTGGAACCCAAAGCCCTGTCGATGGCACCAGCCCCTGAGCCATGAATTGATCTGTCGGCCCTTCCTCAGTGTGTCCTCATCAATTGCTGACGTTAGAGGGATGGCAGAGAACACGACTTGAGCCCCTGATCCCTTTAGCATTTGCCCTAAGGTTCTGAAGTCTTTTTTAATAGATTGTGAGCCTCTCATTGTTACATCGTCACTGCCCACCTGAAAGATCAGCAGTGGGTAGTAGTCCGAAGGACTCACGAGGTTGGGAATTCTATCTACAACGTCTTTTACTTGGGCACCAGGGAGGCAGCTGACCGCTCTATGAAATGGTGAAGAACTTCTTCCTAATGCCCAATCTGAATCTACCCACTTCTAGTTTTGTTCCATTTCCTCCAGTCGTGTCACTACCTGACATCCTAAAAAGTCCCTCTCCAGCTTTCTTCTAGTGCCCCTTCAGATACTGGAAGGCCACAATAAGGTCTCCCCAGAGCCTTCTCTTCTCCAGACCGATCAGCCCCAGCTCTCTCAGCCTGTCCTCATAGGAGAAGTGCTCAGGCTCTCTGAACATCCTTGAGGCCCTTCTCTGGACATTTTCTTTTGAATGCTGTAAAGTTAACTAGTATAGCAAATGTTACATTTTAGTAATACCTTCAGCACAAACCTCTCTTAAAAATTAATGGGAGACAATGTTTCTGAGTAGGAAACATAATCTGACATTTTAGGAAACCTTTTAGTACAAATCATTTGAATGTAGATTCACGTACGTCATGGTGGCAAACTGAGGAAAGGGTGTAGCCTGAAATAATTTTCTATACTACATAAATTTTTGTAATGCTGAAGCCAAGTGCCAGAGAGAAGATGGAGAATCTAGGCAAAAGATGCAAGAAAAGTCCTAGTCAGGATGCACACATTAGGGAGACAAAGATAAATAAGTGGAAATTGATGGTAGAAAATTATTTTCCCCATAAAATAAAAAGTGATCAGAACACTCCATATACATCATTTGCTGCAGCTGCAGGTAGGATTTTGCTAAAAATCTTGTACCTCTCTGATGAAAGGCTTTAGATTTAAACTCTCAAGTCAATAGTTTCACAGCATTAAATTTATCTTCAGCTAAATGAAACATTTTTTACCTTACATTTTATTTAGAAAGTAAAGAGAGAAAAGCTAGAGATACAAATGCCAAGAATATATCTAGAGTCTCTGAGGGCCAGTTTGAATAGGTTAGCCCTAAAGTAGGCTTTTTATTACAGCACCCCCAGGAGATGGTGCAATAAAAGCCACTTCTCCAGTATATGTCAAGAAAGTGAACAGCACCTCATTTCCATTTCTGCCTGTGAATAATGTAGGTGTATAATATCCTCAGACAAGGGCCAGCAAAACATGGGTTTGCTCTCCTTGCAGAGTATTCATGCAGATGACACAAAGTTGGGGGCAGATGTTAGTCAGTTAGAGGACAGAAAGGCTCTGCAGAGGGACCTCGACCGACTGGTCAGATAGGCAGAATCCAATGGGATGGCATTCAACAAGTCCAAGTGCCAAGTGCTGCACTTTGGCTACGGCAATCCCATGCAGAGCTACAGGCTGGGGTCGGAGTGGCTGGAGAGCTCCCAAACAGAGAGGGACCTGGGGGTGCTGATCGACAGCCACCTGAATATGAGCCAACAGTGTACCCGGGTGGCCAAGAGGGCCAATAGCATCCTGGCCTGCATTAGGAATAGTGTGGCCAGCAGGAGCAGGGAAGTCATTGTGCCCCTGGACTCTGCTCTGGTTAGGCCACACCTTGAGTCCTGTGTCCAATTCTGGGCCCCTCAGTTTAAGAAGGACATCGAAACACTTGAACGTGTCCAGAGAAGGGCAACAAGGCTGGGGAGAGGCCTTGAACACAAGCCCTATGAGGAGAGGCTGAGGGAGCTGGGATTGTTTAGCCTGGAGAAGAGGAGGCTCAGGGGAGACCTCATTGCCCTCTACAACTACCTGAAAGGTGGTTGTAGCCAGGAAGGGGTTGGCCTCTTCTCCCAGGCAACCAGCAGCAGAACAAGGGGACACAGTCTCAAGCTGCGCCAGGGGAGGTTTAAACTCGAGGTGAGGAGGAAGTTCTTCACCGAGTGAGTCATTCGTCATTGGAATGGGTTGCCCAGGGAGGTGGTTGAGTCATTGACCCTGGAGGCGTTCAAAAGGAGATTGGACATGGCACTTGGTGCCATGGTCTAGGCATGGGGTCTGTGTTGATAGGTTTGACTCGATGATCCTCGAGGTCCTTTCCAACCTAAGTTATACTGTGATACTGTAATGTAGTTATGAAGAGCAGCTGAATGATTTAGTGAAGGACAGAGAAGAGACAGTTTTGAATATCTGGGACTAAACTGAGGAACAAAGATGAATTTTTAAGCTAAGGCTTAAGTATAGGGAATCTAGAGAGCAATAATCATAACAACCTCTCCTCCTTACACAGAAGCTCACACAGATGCAGATGTGGTCTTCAGAGGAAAATGTAGATAAGAGAAAATTATCTAGTAAGATTTATAGCCATTGCCAAATCTTCACTTATTTCCAGGAGCTTTTGAGTGTATGTAGATCAAAGCATAGAACCAGGTATGATAATTTATGAAATATCATTCAGCATTTCTCTTAGGAACAGTGAAGTTATTGATTTAGCCTTAAAAAAAATTCATGATCTATTCCTTTCAGGGAAAGTCACAGAATCAAATAATGTTTTGAGCTGGAAGGGTCTTTTAAAAGTCATCTGGACTAAACCCCCTGGCACTAAGCGGGGACATCTCTAATTAGATCAGGTTGCTCAGAGCCACATCTAACCTGACTTGAATGTTCCTACAGATGAGGCATCCACCACCTCTCTGGGCAACCTGTGCCAGCATTTCACCACCCTCATTGTAAAAAAATCTACCTTATGCCAGTCTAAATCTCCCTAGTTTCTTTTAGTTTTAGACCACCACCTCTCATCCTGTTGCAATATGTCCTGCAAAATGTTTGCCCCCACCTTTCTTATAGGCATGCTTTAAGTACTGAAAGCCTTCACAGTCTCAGGCTGCGCCAGGGGAGTTCAGGCTGGAGGTCAGGAGGAAGTTTTACACAGAGAGAGTGATTGCCCATTGGAATGGACTGCCCGGGGAGGTGGTGGAGTCGCCGTCACTGGAGGTGTTCAGGAGGAGACTTGACAGGGTGCTTGGTTACATGGGTTAGTTGATTAGGTGGTGTTGGGTGATAGGTTGGACTCGATGATCTTGAAGGTCTCTTCCAACCTGGTTTATTCTATTAAAGTGCCCCTCAAGCTTAGTGTTGTCCAGGCTGAACAACCCCAACTCTCTCAGCCTTTCCTTATGGCTGAGGTGTTCCAGGCCTCTGATAATTTTTGTGGCCTTTGTTCGGACTCACTTCAACAGCTTTATGTCTTTCTTGTGCTGAGAAAGTCATCAAAGTTCTAAGTGTACTCTCCACATGATTGATGTGTGTTGATGCCTTACCATTTAGATAATGACAATCAGCCATTTAAAGGCCTATGGAGCAGTTTGCATATTTTGTCAGGACACTGATCATTAAGGCTAGGTGTTTATATTACTTTCCCTGACCAAAGACCTATTTTGAAGCTCAGTGAAGATGGTAGGGTGAGACTGTCCTAACACAGAGATTTAGTGAACTCAACATGAGGAGGAACTTCTTCATTGTGAGGGTCAGAGAGCACTAGAACAGGCTCCCCAGAGAGCTGGTGGAGTCTCCTTCCCTTGAGACTTTCAAAACCAATCTGGATGCATTTGTGCGACCTATGCTAGATTCTATGGTCCTGCACTGGCAGGAGGGTTGGACTTGATTTTTGTAGGTCACTTCCAACCCCTAACATCCTGTGATCCTGTGACAGTATAACAAGTACACAAATGGCATTGAAGTACTTTAGCAGGGAGGTTGGACAAAATGATCTCTGGAGGTCATCTCTGAAGGTCTCCTCCAACCCCTAACATTCTATAATTCAGTGATTTTGTGTTTTAACCCATTAAACTTGAAATATGAGTTTTAGTGATAGTGGACAAAAGAAAATAGCTAAGAATTTTCAGAACAAGCCCATTTTCTGAATCCATACAAGCCGATACTATGACAGGCTTTTTAGGTGCACAATTGTTTTGTTGCTGTTCACAGTTTTCAGCCTTAGATAGTGAAAGGCTACTGCTTCTTGTGATAGAGCTGGCCTGGGGTTAGTGTGGCGAATACTCCTTCAGACTAGAGGATAGTGCAGCAAAGGTGTCTAGATGGTTGTTACAATGAAATATTAGTGTCTAAGATGTTACTGTTGGTCCTTTAGATTCTGAGAGATGGGTGTGCTTTTATTTACCTTAGCATGCCTACTTTCAGTGGCTTTCAGAGGGAAGGAACAACAAACTGCACCAGTAGAAGTTAGGAGATGATCTGCTAGAGAGCAACCCTGTGGAGAAAGACTTGAGAGTCCTGACGATCAACAAGTCATCCGTGGGACAGCAATGTGCCCTAGTGGCCAAGAAGGCAAATGGTATCCTGGGGTGCATTAAGCAGAGTGTGTCCAGCAGATCGAGGGAGGTTCTCTTTCCCCTCTACTCTGCCGTGGTGAGGCCCCACCTGGAATATTGCATCCAGTTCTGCATTCCCCAGTTCAGGAGGGACAGGGATCTACTTGAGAGAGTCCAACAGAGGGCTACATGGATGATGAAGGGGCTGGAACACTGCTTTATGAGGAAAGGCTGAGAGCCCTGGGGCTTTTTAGTCTGGAGAGGAGAAGGCTGAGAGGGGATCTTATCAATGTCTATAAATATCTGAGGACTGGGTGTCAGGAAGGAAGGGACAGCCTCTTCTCACTTGTGTCCTGTGATAGGACAAGGGGCAATGGATGTAAACTACAGCACAGGAAGTTCCACCTGAACATCATGAGGAACTTCTTTACTGTAAGGGTAACAGAGCACTGGAACAAGATCCCCAGAGAGGTTGCGGAGTCTTCTTCTCTGGAGACTTTCATGCCCTGTCTGGATGTGTTTCTGTGACCTGTACTAGATTCTAAGGTCCTGCTCTAGAAGGGCGGGGTGTTGGACTGGAAGACCTCCAGAGGTCCCTTCCAACTCCTAACATCCTGTGATCCTGTAGAAATTACAAACTTTTTCAAATCTATGCTGTCTTGAACAAGACATATTCTTCAAGGGAGGGTAGGTATTGCTTGGTTTAGGAGGAGAATGGGAATAATCATGAGAAAAAAGCACAAATAAATTGTTATTGAGTGTTTCATAAGGAGGATGTTCATGAAACAATCTTGACATAACTCCCTGATGACTAACAGAAGCTTAATAATTACTCTAAACACACAAATGATGTTGGAGTTACTACATTCTTTATCTGGAAAAGGAAGTATCTTGGAAACTGCTTAGTGCTTGTTTTTTGTTGTTGTTTTGTGGTTTTTTTTTGTTTCTAAATATGGCACATCAAGGACTTGTTTGTTTGTTATCCTTTAGGAGTGAGGCACTATCTGCAGAGCAAAGATTATTACCTTGATTCATAAAATCAATTAACAACCTTCTCTACTTGTCAATAGCTGTACTGCACACAATAGATACAGGAAAAAACAGGCTCTCAGATTTCTACTTCTTTCCTTCTAGACAGGATTATAAACATTCCACATAATCAAACAATCTTACTGTCTTCAGAGGTCATGGCTTATATGCATCAATATTTCTGAAATTAACTCGTTTCTGAAGTTTTGGAATAAACAAGGCTACAGCAATCTACTGACTTCAGAAATACAAACTGGCAGGATGAGAAATGTGCTGGAAAGAGGAACAAAAGGTATTCAGTTTTGCCTACACACATATCCTTCAACCCTTGCTATGATTTGATGTCTGCTAAATTTTGCAGCATGCAGAGCAGAAGAAAAGTTTTAACGGATGTGGTGAGGACAATTCTACTAACAGTACAAACCTTTTTTTAGTGCTATGTTGCAGCAACAGTTTTATATTGTAGAAACTTCAGCACAACTTCTTGCCTAAGTTCCAAGGATTAGATCAGACAACTAAGGTTGGAAGACACCTCAAAGATCATCAAGTCCAACCTGTCAACACAGACCTCATGACTAGACCATGGCACCAAGTGCCACATCCAATCCCCTCTTGAACGCCTCCAGGGATGGTGACTCCACCACCTCCCCGGGCAGCCCGTTCCAATGACGAATGACTCGCTCGGTGAAGAACTTCCTCCTCACCTCCAGCCTAAACTTCCCCTGTCGCAGCTTGAGACTGTGTCCCCTTGTTCTGGTGCTGGTTGCCTGGGAGAAGAGACCAACCCCTTCCTGGCTCCAACCACCTTTCAGGTAGTTGTAGAGGGCAATGAGGTCACCCCTGAGCCTCCTCTTCTCCAGGCTGAACAACCCCAGCTCCCTCAGCCTCTCCTCGCAGGGCTGTGCTCAAGGCCTCTCCCCAGCCTCGTTGCCCTTCTCTGGACACGTTCAAGTGTCTTGATGTCCTTGATAGGACATGATAATGTCCTAGTTTTCACTCTGCTGCTTGTGTTGATTCATTTCATACCACCCTGGAATACTCCTGAGCAGGCAGCAATTTGCAGGTGTTTAATCAACATTTGAGGTGAAAAAGTAACATTATTAAACATTATGTGGCCAGACAATGCTGGCTTTAAATAAATTATTTACATAAATGGTGGTGAGACATTGAAACAGGTTGCTCAGGGGGTGTCATGCATGTCCTCTCTCTGGAGGTGTTCAGGGCCAGGCTGGGTGAAGTCTTGAGCAACCTGGTCTAGTGGAAGGGGTCCCTGTTCATGGCAGGGGGGCTGGAACTAAATGATCTTCAGGGTACCTTCCAACACAAACCATTTTATGAATCTATGAATCTCTCATTTATATTGTGTGTGGCATCATGATTGTATGATGTATGTATTTACCAATTCTGGCATCTTCAGAGCTCTGAATTCTCAATTTCAATATCCATTTATTTGTTGACTATAAATTCTTCATTGTGTATATAAAGAACAACCTGTTTTGATTTCAACGAGGATGTCAATCCTTTAGATTTAGTGATTCCGTATTTGTCTACAACTAAATTACCTATACAAGATAATGATATATCCATCTGGGAGTAAAAAGTGGATTTATACACATCTAATTATAGTACCTTTAAACTCAAAGAAATTCCTCATCTGAGCAAAACTAGACATGCAATTAAGATGGCCAAACATAATTAAAGTGCATTCTGGTTTTATTCTTTAATTTTGTGTTTATAAAGATGAAAGGGCTCATACCTTTAGGGAGAAAATCCTTTTATGTGTACCAGGGTGCAGACTGTTTAAATTTTTATGCAGTAAGTGTTTCATGGACTCCTTTAGGTTTTCTTCTATTTGAAATTAGTACACAGAATCACAGAGTGTTAGGGGTTGGAAAGGGTCTTGAAAGAACCTCCAGTCCATCCCCAACCCTGCTGCCAGAGCAGGATCAACTAGAGTAGGTCACAAAAGAACACATCCAGTGGGTTTTGAAAGTCTCCAGAGAAGGAGACTCCACAACCTCTCTGGGCAGCCTGTTCCAGTGCTTCATCACCCTCACACTGAACAAGTTTTTCCTTCTGTTCACATGAAAACTCTGCTCCAGCTTGCAACCATTGCCCCTTGTTCTATCATTAGACATCACTGAGCAGAGTCTGGCTCCATCCTCCTGACACTGCCTTTCACACCTTTATCAACATGAATGAAGTCACCCCTCACTCTCCTCCAAGCTAAAACGGCCCAGGTCCCTCAGCCTTTCCTCAGTTGAGAAGGGCAACAAGGCTGGGGAGAGGCCTTGAACACAGGCCCTATGAGGAGAGGCTGAGGGAGCTGGGATTGTTCAGCCTGGAGAAGAGGAGGCTCAGGGGTGACCTCATTGCCCTCTACAACTACTTGAAAGGTGGTTGTAGCCAGGAAGGGGTTGGCCTCTTCTCCCAGGCAACCAGCACCAGAACAAGGGGACACAGTCTCAAGCTGCGCCAGGGGAGGTTTAGACTTGAGGTGAGGAGGAAGTTCTTCACCGAGCGAGTCGTTCGTCATTGGAACGGGTTGCCCAGGGAGGTGGTTGAGTCATCGACCCTGGAGGCGTTCAAGGGGAGATTGGACGTGGCACTTGGTGCCATGGTCTAATCATGGGGTCTGTGTTGATAGGTTGGACTCGATGATCCTTGAGGTCCTTTCCAACCTAAGCGATACTGTGATACTGTGATACTGTGATGTTCCACTCCCGCAATGCTCTTTTTGGCTCTGTGCTGGACTCTTTCAGGCAGTTATTTATATAGCCATCTATACAGCTTTATGAAAGAAGATCCTAATCTCCAAGTTGCCAGTTCCTGTGGTTGATTTACCCTGTAAAGTGCCTCTGGTTCTTATCAGCCTAGGAGTAACTACTACATAAATTACAGATAAATTCTGCATAACATTAATTTTGCACTTCTTAACACTATGCTTCTCTCATGTCTTATTAGCAGTCATAAGGCTAAGTGAGATACCTCTTTTAACTGAAATATCATTTGCCTTCAGCTTCTTGAGCTGAATGGTGTTTACTGCTGGATGAGAATTTGTATGGATTATTTTGGGCTGGCTGGTGTGATATCATAAAATACAACATAGCATGCCTGAGCTTTACTTGCAAAAGTTGTTGCATTTTGTTAGAACCTACATTTTTACATGGAGATTTTTGATAACATTGCAGTCCTGTAATGTGTATTGGTTTGATTTTATCTTATTTTACTTTCACATAATTGCAGAATGTTAGGGGTAGAAGGGATCTTGAAAGATCATCCAGTCCAACCCCCCTAACAGAGCAGGATCACCTATATCAGATCACACAGAAATGCACCCAGGCAGGTTTTTAATATCTCCAGAAAGGGAGACTCTACAACCCCCCGGGCAGCCTGTTCCAGTGTTCTGTCACCCTCACAGTGAAAAAACAATTTCCTCAGATTTCCATGGAACTTCCTATGCCTCAACTTCCACCATTGCCCCTTGTCCTGTTATTGAGCATCATCGAGCAGAGCCTGGCTCCATCCTCTTGGCACTCACCCTTTACATCTTTATAAACATGAATGAAGTCACCCCTTATTCTCCTCTGCTCCAAGATGAAGTGATTGAGCTCCCTCTCTTGTTTCACAAACTGGCCAGCTCTCGAAATACTACACTCTACTTTCATAAATGACTTATGAAGAGACTGGAAGCTTACCAAACAAAACAATGAGTAGATTTCGATGTCATTGAAGGAACACATCTTAGAAATGTCTTGCTAGCAAGTCCTTCCATCTACTAATACTTCTGTTTCTTAAGTTGCCATGTGTTTGATAACACAATACCTACATTAAAAAAGAAAAATAAAAGCAGAGAGAAGAGGCTTTGAATCACAAATACAAAACTACAGTTCATAGAAAACCAGAAACCGACTTATGATTTAATCAACAACCCTTCTTTCCCTTAGATCAAAGAAAATATTTTGAGGAAGGGAATTTTAGTTTAGGACCCCATACAATTTATGAAATAATCTAGTAGTTTTGTTATAATTTCACTTACATAGCATATATAAGGACCTTTCAGGCCTAATTAGCACTTTTCTCCTGAGACAGAGCATTTACTTGAGAGGCAAAGCTTTATGGAAAGAGTATTTACACCTTGGCTACACTTGGGCCTCCAGAATGCTGGACTTCTTATGTACAACAACCCATAAATGCTTACAATAGGGTGGAAGGCAGAGACATGGTTTTGCATTCCTGAACATCTGCAGTGTATCCTGAACTGCTTCAGTGTAACTTATTCCTTCAGTCCTGGGCACTGACAAATTGAGGACAGCTACTTCTGTTGAATGTAGAAACTCCCTTATAACAGACACTGCCTACTAGTATGTCTCATCATGAAGGATCACTTGTGCATGCATTTCACCTACCACAGCTCCCATCATTCCTAAAAATTAAATTCCACTCAGTACATCTCTCAGAATCCACAGTGGTTCTTCTGAGTGATGAATTGCTCATTAATAACCTTAACAGAATTGTATTTTCCAGTGCAAAATTATGTAACACCTCAAAAGTGGGTTAGGGAGCAGTCTGTAGTAAGTGGAAGTTAAGAAATTAAATTAAGCTCTGTACTGATGATGCTACTTATTTGCATATGTAATTCAATAATGCTCCTTCATTCTCAAGGTACTAGAGCTCATTAAATGTTTTCACCTCCCTTCAGTGAGATACAGCATGATGGCATATTGGCTTAGAGCAGGCAACTACCAGTCAAACTCACAGTATTATAGAATCTGAATCATTTCAGTTGGAAAAGACCTTTTAGACTGTGGAGTCCAACCATTATCTAACTCTACCCTTGTCCCTTAGCACCACATCTCTGTGTCTTTTAAACACTCAAGGGGTGGTGATTCAACCACCTCCATGGAAAGCCTACTCCAGGGTTTGAGAACCTTTCAGTAAGTAAGTTTCTTCTAGTATTCAACCTAAACCTCCCTTGGGGCAAATTGAGGCCATTTCCTCTTGTCTTATCACTTGCTACTAGGGAAAAGAAATTAACAACTACCTCATTACAAACTCCTTTCAGGCAGTTGTAGTCAGTGATAAGATCTTCCCTCAGTGTCCTTTTCTGGAGATTAAACAATCCCAGTTCCCACAGTCACTCCTCAGAAGACCTGTTCTCCAGAGTCTTCACTAGCTTCATTGCCCTTCTCTGAACAACAAAGAGAAACTCACAAACTACACCAGCAAGTATTCCACTTATGACACATTTCACAAAGAAGGCAAATGAATTACTTGGGAAATATTTAGTGGATGGGGAAAAAAAAGTTGCTGCCTAGGAGAGGAGTTAAGTTTTATCTTTTAGTTCATTTATTTGTAAGCTTCATTTTTTTTTAAACACTGTCCAGGTTGACTGGAGAATTATAGTTCTTCATCTGAGACACTTCTGATGGCTTTGCCAGCCAAAATACTGTATCAGAGTATTTCTGAGTTTCTGTAAGTGTTGTTGCCAATGATTGACTGTAAATTTGAGCTGGAAATTCAATGTTTTATTTATAAAGATAGGTAAAAACCTTTTTTGATACCACAGTCTTAAAATTGTTGTAATGGGTGATCTCAAAGGGTCTTTTCCAGACAAATGATTCTATCATTATATGGTTTTCAATTGCTAACTCTAGGAGAAGTGAGAGTTTTCTTCTAAGGAAAGCAAAATTTAAATGTAATTGTGTCTCCTGGTAAATAATAGCTAAAGAGCTAAGTAAAACAATGCACTGACATGAACAGCTTTCTAAGTGTGTGCCTGGTGGGATAACCTTGCAGTACACAATGGACTTCTCCGTCCTCCTGCATCACCCACCAGATACACCCAGGTATCTGGGCAAAAGCAAACCCATGGATGGGTCTTGAAGCAGGACTTACCCATATTTTTATCCCTAAGAGATCCTTCATATATTTTATATATGAAGGATTTTCCAAACAGTAAGCTCTGCCTGTGAAGGTCACATGAGAGCATTTGTTGTGTTCAGCGAATACACTTTTCTATTGCATCTATGACCGGGATAACCCTAGAAAGAACAAATCCATTCATCAGGTATTTGTTTTCATTATAATTCTGCATTATAATCCATCTCTTGTAGAGTTGGAAGTTGAGATGCTCACTGGAGAATTCTTGATGTCAATTCTCTCTTTGGCATAGTCTGGGGTGATTATCTTCACTGAAGATTTATAAAGCGTTTTTATTCCCCTACAATTTATCACTAAGAGAAGGACAGTATGCTTTTGGATGAGAGACACATTGCTTCCTCTCCAAAAATCTGGGATTTATATTTGCTTACATAGTCCCCAAGTGTGTGTGTAGATATATATATATGCATCAAGAACAGTGTGGCCAGCAGGAGCAGGGAGGTCATTCTGCCCCTGTACACTGCACTGGTTAGGCCACACCTCGAGTACTGTGTCCAGTTCTGGGCCCCTCAGTTTAGGAAGGAGGTTGACTTGCTGGAACGAGTCCAGAGAAGAGCAACAAAGTTGGTGAGGGGTTTGGAACACAAGCCCTATGAGGAGAGGCTGAGGGAGGTGGGGCTGCTTAGCCTGGAGAAGAGGAGACTCAGGGGTGACCTTATCACTCTCTACAACTACCTGAAGGGCGGTTGTAGACAGGCGGATGATGGTCTCTTCTCCCAGGCACCCAGTACCAGAACAAGAGGACACAGTCTCAGGCTGCGCCAGGGGAGGTTCAGGTTGGATGTTAGGAAGAAGTTCTATACAGAAGGAGTGATTGCGCTATGGAATGGGTTGCCCAGGGAGGTGGTGGAGTCGCCGTCATTGAAGGTGTTCAGAAGGAGACTTGATGGGGTGCTTGGTGCCATGGGTTAGCTGTTTGGGTGGGTTGGATTGGTTGATGGGTTGGACACGATGATCTTGAAGGTCTCTTCCAACCTGGTTTGGTTTATTCTAATAAAGGTTTATTTATTCTAATATATGTTTGTGTGTGTGTGTGTATTTATTTATTTAGATTTTTCTCAGCAAACAAAATGTTTCTTTCAGACAAAAAAAAAAAAAAATAAAGGAAGAAATATTTCAGCCAGATAAATCCACATATGATTGAGTTTAGGTCACTCTTTCTGTGTCTGGTTGTGTGTTTATTTTTGTTTAGATTGTGTTGTATTATTAACAGCCTGGAGAAAAGAAGGCTACTGGGAGACCATATAGCAGCCTTCTAGTACCTAAAAGGGGCCTACAAGAAAGCTAAGAAGGGACTTTGTACAAAGGCGTGTAGTGATAGGATAAGAGGGAATGCACTGTAGCTTGAGAAGAGGAAATTTAGACTGGAGATTAGGAAGAAATTCTTCACAGTGTAGGTGGTGAGACACTGGATCAGGTTGCCCAGGGCAGGTCATGAATGTCCCCTTGCTTGAGGTGCTCAAGATCAGGTTGGATGAGGCCTTGAGCAGCATGGTCTGGTGGAAGGTGTCCTTGACCATGGGAGAGGAGATACAACTTAATGATCTTTAGGGTCTCTTCCAATGCAACCTTTCTATGAATCTACATGTCCTTTGGCTCATGTGTGGTTTCAGAAGCTAGACTTTAAAATCAGTTAATTTCTGTCTATTCGCTATCTTTACATAAGAACGGAGAGTAATTTTTTGTGCTCAGAAACAGCCCTTCAAACAACTTTTTTTTTGAAGCTTGTTAGAAAGTTTACCTCATCTAGACAGAGCTCTAAGGGAGACAAATTAGTGGGCAGAGTGAAGGTTAGGAGACACACATGGTAAGCACAATTTGTCTCATGGCTATCCTTATCATAGATATGTACAAGAAAATGTATTCACCGAGCATAATAAAACGCAGTCACCTTTGCAGCATTACTTATGCAACAGCTGTTTAATTGTGCACAACAACATAGCAGTAATACACAACCACTTAAGTGGCAAAATATTCCCCTTGCTATTAGAAAATTATGCAGAGGGATAATAATAAGGAGCACAATACAATTAGGAACATTCTCTTTGAGTACATGAAGTAGAGAGCATCCAGCTGAAAATACGCTACGGGATATATAACAACTGTAATGGCCAGGACATAAATTTGTCTGAAAAAAGCAGCCCTAATTGTGGTTTTCTTAAGTAGTGTGAAGAAGCCTTTAAAAAACAAAAAGGGTGGAATCCAGAGCATGGACACCCACACAGCAAAGAAAAACATGGGCAAAAAGTCGCATTGTGGTAAAATGGAACTGTCCTATGCTTTTGTATGTGGTCAATTAGGGAAAAAAAAAAGGTTTTCCATCATGTACCTTTCTATACCATTTTAGTTATATAAAAAGAATTCGAAGCTCAACATCACAGTGTAAAGCAGCTAAAAAAGATCAAAGCCTCTGAGGTTACACAATAGTCAGGTTTGCAAAATTAAGTAGGAGTTTGAACTTTGACAGCTTAATTTTTCAAACCAGCCAAAACTTCAGAGAATTTATTATCTCCTTTCAGGAGGGGGGGGGGGTGTAGGGGGGGGGAGGGAAGGCATAGGTTGACATGTGGCTAGCAGGTCGAGGGAGGTGATCCTCCCCCTCTACTCAGCCCTGGTGCGACCCCACCTGGAGTACTGTGTCCAGTTCTGGAGCCCCTATTACAAGAGGGATGTGGAGGTGCTGGAAGGTGTCCAGAGAAGGGCCATGAGGATGATCAGAGGGCTGGAGCACCTCTCCTATGAGGACAGACTGAAGGAGTTGGGGCTGTTCAGTCTGCAGAAGAGAAGGCTCTGAGGTGACCTAATTGTGGCCTTCCAGTATCTGAAGGGGGCCTACAGGAAGGCTGGGGAAGGACTTCTCAGGATCTCAGGCAGTGATAGGACTAGGGGGAATGGAATGAAGCTGGAGGTGGGGAGATTCAGGCTAGATGTGAGGAGGAGGTTCTTCACCATGAGAGTGGTGAAAGCCTGGAATGGGTTGTCCAGGGAGGTGGTTGAGGCCCCGTCCCTGGACGTGTTTAAGACCAGGCTGGATGAGGCTCTGTCCAGCCTGATCTAGTGTGGGGTGTCCCTGCCCATGGCAGGGGGTGTGGAACTAGATGATCCTTGTGGTCCCTTCCAACCCTGACTGATACTATGATACTATGATACTTATTGTCCCCACACTGAAAATTCTTTTACTTTTGACATGCCTTGTCTCTGAGGCTTGGAATTGCAATCAAATAGACACAGCAATTTTCCAACCCACAAAAATTCCTTTGAGGAAAAAACCCTAATATGTTAGCCTTAGGTTTGTGCTTTCGAACGGGCTGTCATCCTCAGCTGTTTCTTTTCATTATTTGAGGGTTATTGCTTAACCTTGCTTTTCTGGAATGTGAATCAGGACTATATAGATGCAAATTGTTCAGGAGGCAATTGTCCGATTCATCATTAAGAGCATAATTATAAAATCAAATTAAATTGATGTCTCAGAGGGTAAAGTAAGAAGGTGCTACCAGTGGCAAATGTCAATCAGGCTGGAAATGGCTTTGCATTTCTATTGCTGTAACAAAGCAGGCTTCAGGAAAAACAGTATTCTTACGTAATTCCAGAGAGCATCCTGGAAGAAGTATAGCTTAAGGGGAAAAAAGTTGCTTCTGTCAAATGTTAAATAAGAAAACTTTCAACCATGCAGAAGGCACTCAATAGAACTAAAATTTGAGCTATTACTTAGGCTTACTTACAAAAAGTAAATGGAAATGTTCCACTTACCTTGTTACCAGTTTCTATAGATCTGCTCTTTACTCAGATGCCACTACATCATGATCTCTGCATTCCTTAGCTGCATTGAATGAATAATCAAGTCTTGCTCATATGATTCATTGACATTTGTTTCCCACAGGTGTTGCTGTATTCCTAAAGCAGTATTCAAAAGATTGGCTGCTAGGCCAACTGTTTGTAAAATGATGATAATTACCGTGTGTTTCATATAATTAGACAGATAAAATGAAGGCAGAATTGGATATGTTGTTTAAAGTTGAGAAGTTGGAAAAATCAGAAAGTTTTTGAAGGTGTTTGCTCTCCACAAGCTTGGATTCAGTGGATTTATCTTTCTGTTTTGTGACCAATATTTATGGCTTTCGTACTCTGTGGTGAAAGCACCAGGGGCTGCTCAGCCTGGAGAACAGAAGGTTAGGAGGAGACTACATTTCAACATCTGAAAGGGACCTGCAGGAAATTTGGGGAAGGACTGTTTTGAAGGGCTTGTAGTGATAGGACAAAAAGTAATGGTTTGAGACTGAAGCAGAGGGGATTTGGGTTGGGACTCAGGAGGAAGTTCTGCACAGCACCAGGGGAGGTTTAGACTCGAGGTGAGGAGGAAGTTCTTCATCGAGCAAGTAATTCGTCATTGGAACGGGCTGCCCAGGGAGGTGGTGGAGTCATCGACCCTGGAGGCGTTCAAGAGGAGATTGGACGTGGTACTTGGTGCCATGGTCTAGTCATGGGGTCTGTGTTGATAGGTTGGACTCGATGATCCTCGAGGTCCTTTCCAACCTAAGTGATACTGTGATACTGTGAAATGCTGGAAGGAGTTCCCCAGGGATGTAGTTGAGGTCCCTATCCCTGGAGATACTCAAGACCAGACTTAGGTCTTGTCCAGCATCTTATGTTGAAATTGAAGTTGTCCATAGAGAAGTGGCATTATCTGTGAACTTGGACTGGCTAAATCACTTTCCATTTCTTCTGGCAGATGATGCTGATTGTTACATTTTTGTGTGTGTGTGTATATATATATATATATATATATGTATGTACTCCAAGTCCATTATGTAATCAAAGAAAAACTGCCCACAGGGACATTAAGTTTTTCAGAGATGTTATTCTAAGGTTGAATTAGTTAATGCTTTTTCAGATTATATTTTCCTTGTAAGAAAGATTCATCCACAGTTTTGCTGTCATCAGAGTGTATTTATTTTCCCTAAAGTGAAATGATTTCATGCAGCACTTAAAAAGAAATACCAGAGACATCCAGACATTCTGGTTCTCCTTTCAAACACACATCATATTTAGACATTAACCTTCCCTCATTTTACGTTTCCATTCAGTCTTTTATGGCCGAATTGTGGATGTTAATAGAGTCAAAATGATAAAGCTACTGTAAATATCTTTGCAGTCCTAGAATTGTAATCTTTCATTCAGTTAATTAATCAATCTGTTTCCTTAACAGTCTTGTATTTGAATGTTTCCTCCAGTATTGGTAGAACATAAAATCATATTGTCATTCATATGAAATATTTTCATAATTTTAAAGTACTGAATTGCCTCAAGCTTTAAACTATTCCCAAGCCATTTTGTGATGAACTTGACCTCTGGAAGATGTAGATTTCTAGGCTCTTAGCCAATGTAAAGTACTCTTCCAGTATATATATATCCCTCAGTGTATATATATCCTACAGGGACAGGCTGAGGGAGCTGGGGTTGTTCTGTCTGGAGAAGAGAGGGCTCCAGGGAGACCTAACAGCAGCTTTCCAGCAGCTGAAAGGGGGCTACAAGAAGGCTGCAGAAGGACTGCTTACAAAGGCCTGCAGCCATAGGATATGGGGCAATGGTTTGAAATTAGAGAAGATTTAGTTGGATGTGAGGAACAAGTTCTGCACCATGAGGGTGGCGAAACACTGGGACAGATTGCCCAGGGAGGTAGTTGAAGCCTCATCCCTGGAGAGATTCAATGTCAAGCTTGACAAGGCCCTGAGCAACCTGATCTAGTGGAAGCTGTCCATGCTGACTGCAGAGGGATTGGACTACATAACCTTTGGAGTTGACCTAAATGGTGCACTACACCATGTACTGGGAGCCGTGCAAAACCACTCCATAGAAAATGTGGAATGCAAGATTATATCATAAGATTCATCCATGTCTGAAATTCAAATGCTCAACAGATTTCAGACAATAGTTTCATGTGTTTCAGATCCCAACCTGAATGCAGTCAGTTAAATCATCTGAAGGAGTGAGCAAACACCACCCTTCTCAAAGAGGAGAAAAAACCTAAACTCTAAGGCACGAGATAAAATCTTTAAATATCTTTCTTCAGCCTGAGGAGGTTCATGCTCATATCTGCTACCTGACAGGGTTCAGATGAAGACAGGAGAAAACAGAACTCTAGCTGATCAGATCCTCACTATTTTCAATAATAAGTCCCAAAATAATAACAGAGTTGTTATTTCCCTTTCCTAACAGAATATGTAATCACTGCTCCGTAGAATCACATTGTTCCCTCTATTGTCTTTTGATTTCTGGATATGGCCTCTGGTTTTCAAAACCTGATGTTGATTTCACCTCTTGAAACATGAAGAAAATTTCAAATCTTTAACTGACAGGGCGATATGTATCCCATTTTCCCTTCCCTAACTCTATGGGAGGACAGGGAAGATTTAACACTTGATAACAGTGCTGTAGGATTTAAGCTTATTTTTCTCTGAAAAGATGAGAAAGCAGTAAGGAAAAGAACAGATTTCATATGACCTCTTTTTCCCCCCTCTAAGAAAAAAAAATAATCCTGAGAATAAATTTTGTATTAGAAGGCAGGTGGGAAGCAGATGGCTCGAAATGCCAAACCTGTGTAGCTCTTCATTATCTCTCTCCATGTTTTTTTATTTGTTTTTAATTATTATTTTTTTTTAAATTTATCTAGCAAGAGTCTATGACTCCTGGATGAGAAAACTTCTGCTGGTGTCTCTTAGCTTGGATATAACCACGTGAAAAGATTTTTGTTGTGCTGTTTCTACTGTCAGCATTTTTATGAACAAACTTTGCAGTATGAAAACCAGTTGTTATTACTGGTTAAAATCAAATTGATTAAAATTATGTAAGCTGAATGCTACTTTATATATATATATATATATATATATGTATATTAAATAATACTTTTAAGTTATATTTTTCATGACCTACTTTCCAAGGGTAGTAGCTCTGTTGCTGCCACTGTGTGCACATCTATGTATAAAATGCATAGATACATACAGCTTCAAGTCTGACTGTGAGAAAGGATTTGACCTTTTGACTGGAATCTGTATCCTCCTCATGGGCTGTTCAGCTTCTGAGTGATTGTTTAAGAACTACTTGTCATTCAGAATATTGTCTGAAAGAGCCATTATACACAGGCATGTCAGCCCTAAATTTTCCTGAAAATATACTTCCTTTCTCTAATTATTGTGCTAGGGTTTTGTGTGTTACTTAAAAATATATATATTTATTTTAAATCTCTATTTTCTCACAATTTTTCTCTTAGACTATGACTAGGATACCTTGATTTTCCTGCTCTGGGAATTTCCTGTATATCTCACCACTTGAAATTGTGTTCAAGCCACAGGGTTAGAAACTCTTGAAGGTAGAGATATTCATGAACCTTCTGCTTCAGCTATGTATCTGTAAATGGGAAAGCTGGGTACCTAACATTTGTTTAAGGGTTAGGTTGGTTGTCTAAGCCAAACAAACTTGGATCCTGTTTGCTGTATTTGCTTCCTGAGTTTCATTTGAATTAGATGCAGGGAAATTTTAACTGCTACTTTCCAGAATAGAGAGCAACAGGAAGGCAACCCCACCACTCCCACCAACCATCTTAAGTTATTTGCTCCTATTTCTGTTAGCTTTTAGACTGAGTACTCATTAGAACTGGATAGACTACGGCTTTTCTGATGCTATGTATCTGTGGTGGGTTAACACCTTTTTCTGGAAACAAAAGAACAAAGCAGGGTGGAGGGCTTGCGGGTACTTTACCCTCCCTGCAGGGCATTTCCCCTGGGAAAGCTGAGTCTGTTCCACTGCCCCCTCCCTGCCCAGCTAGGGTATAAAAAGGAGGACATCATAGCTGTTGGATCTCCTTTTTGACTCCTGCCTCTGCTGGATGAGAGCTACTGCAGCTGCCCTCCTGCTCCTCAGCCACGTGGCCGGACCTGATCCTTTTCCCTGCTGCCTCTGCGCCTCCTCAGAGAAAGACTGGTTTTGTATTATTCTTTTCTGCCCCCCTCCCATCCATTCTTGTTCCTTGCCCTTGTGAACCTTTTTTTTTTTTCCCTGTTATTGTCATATATATATAATTTGAAGAAAAATTATTCACCTTTCTACTTCCAAGTTGACTCCAGATTGTTGTTTAGTGGATTTGCTCCTTACCCTTTTTTTTTTTTCCCTCTCCCTGTTTGAAGGGAGGAGGGGTGGGAGTGGGGACGAGATTCTCAGCCTTTTCCCCATTTGACCTTTTAACTCTCAGTTAAGGCTCAAACCACTACAGTATCAAAAAGAACCAATTCATAATTAGTTATAAAGGAATTTTTAGGGAATGTGTTCAGGATATAGTTTGGTAGTCATGGTAATTTGGTTATGGTTGGACTTGATGACCTTAAAGGTCTTTTTCAGCCTTAATAATTCTAAGTTTCTCAGAGCATGGCAAGCAAGGTCTCAGGCTTCTCAAGTTAATGACAATATTCTTCAGAAAAAGGAAGGCATCAATTGTGCTTTGGTGTAGTTTTGGTTTTGTTGTTTGCTTTGCTGGTTTTGGGTTTATTTTTGCAGATTGTAGATTTTTAATTTTTCTAATGTAGTTTTCCTCACTCACCAAACCCTTAAGTAAATGCTAGGCAAGTAAAATAACTCTGTAAGGGGAGTTATATGACATAACCGATATATCTGCAAGCAAATTTCACACTGTAGGTCTGCACAAAAACCCACCCCAAAATCTGAGTGGCAAGGTATGCTGTGAGGTTCAGAGTTCCTCACCTAAAGTCAATGGGCATCATATAAAAACTAAGATACTTCCTTGTGTAAACAGGGCTAGGTTAATCAATTGTTATTTTTGTGCTTTCGCTGTGCTGTAAACAAGACTGCAAATGCTACACACTAGCTATGAAATGATTTGTGCTGTACACTGGTTGTGAGAAGGCATTATTCCACGCTGATTAGTCATGCCTGGTTAAAGATGTGTATGCAGTTAAAATAATAACGATTTTACAACAGAGACTCCTGTGACTGTGCAAATCAGACAGCTGAAGTTCAAGGAATTTCTTATGGAAGAGGAGAAAAAAGACACCTTGTGGGTTAGTAACTATACCACATCTCTGGTTAATTGTTAAAGGATATTGTTAAAGGATAACATTGCAAAATGTTATATCTGCTCTGGAGTGGAATATGCAGCTGCAATTAATAGGAGAAAAGATGCATACACTGAATATTTGACCTGGAAATGTATGAAAGCAGAGGGTTTAAAGATAAATAAATGCTGGAACATCTGCTGTCTTTGTAATTTATTAGATACTTTTGTTTTGTAGATCATTCAAATTCTTTCTGGTTATTGTGGTCTTCTTCAATATCTACCAGTAGCTGAAATAGTGAATAAGTATTTGTAAAATGTCAGCTTGTTTTCTATTTAGAAAAAGAATCTTTTATGTTTGCTCAGCTGCTGGTAGAATTAATAACTCTACCAGATGTCACATTTAAATTGTATTTTGCTTTTAAGGCTTTGAAAAGCGTCAGAGAAGAGACAGCTTTTAGAATTTCAGTGGCTATACCACAATTTCTTGGAATTACCCAACCTCATAATTATTTTTAAAAATCCTTTATGGTTAAAAATTGCAAGGCTGAAATATAATGTAAATACACAACAGTATACTAGATAAACCCATGAGACTTCATTTGCTACAGATACAGAAAGGAACTCATGTAGTTGAATATAGTTTGCTGAACAATTTCTCTGGCAGTTTGGTAGTGGCAGCAGGCCTAAACACCATTCCAAGTTTAAATGTGTCTAGTTTAAGACACTGGTTATATCCAGATTATTGTGACCTTCCTACAGAAGGAGAACATTGCCCACAAATCATTAGCAGCTGAGGGAATGGATTGAAACTTGAGGATGGCAGATTTAGACTGTACTTGAGGAAGAATTTTTTATAGTAATGGTGGTAAGACACTGGAACAGGTTCCCCAGATAGGTCATGGATGCCCCCTCTCTGGAAGTGTTCAAGGTCAGGTTGGATGAGGCCTTGAGCAGCCTGGTCCAGCAGAAGGAGTTTGGAACTAGATGATCTTTAGGGTCTCTTCTAACCTAAAGCATTGTATGAATCTATGAATTATTTATCCTAGTATTAGATGACTTAGAGTTACTTTGCCTCAGTGTGACAGCAAAAGTTACTTTGCCTCAGTGTGACAGCAAAAGTTCCTTTTCAGAATATGTCACACTTTCTGTAAGCCAATCGTTTCTTACAACCGTTGCACCTTCTGACAATCAGTGCTGATTATCTGTCCTGCAGTTATCCACCTCATTATCAGAAGTTAAAAAACTACTGATACAGTACTCAGGCTCTGACCCACATTTTTACTGCCTCTTTGGATAACATCTGAGACAGCTTTTATGATACAGAGATTTTTCTTTTCTGTTGGTCACATATGTCTCCCTTAATCTTCCTCAAATCAAATAGCAAACATCCTGCTTCCGAGCTGAAGGTTTACAGCTTAAAGCCCAGCAGGGATGGATTTCTCTCACTGCAACAAAATAGGAGGTTTAAACCCCCTCTGAGTTGAGTTTGGTAGAGTTTAGCAGCTGGAGTACCTGCTGAAGAGGCAGACGTGCCAGGCATTTACTAAACTGGGAAACATGCCTTGCTGTTTGTAAAGAAGTGGGGATGGGCATACTGCTATTATTGTTAGCCTCAAAATTAAGAACTTAAAACAGGAATAAAGCCCTGGCAGCTCACCTAGGCTTTCAAAGTGTCAGTGTCAACTCTTTGGAGGCAGAGATCTCAGCTTGAGTCAATTTTCTGACATAAATGCAGGAACAAACCTTGCCTTGATAATGCAGGCTGCTTGATACTTCCCTGTGCTTGCCATGCCCAACACATCAGGATGTGTTAGCAAAGCTATTGTTGGCAACCAAAGGTTTTGTGTGCAGAAGCCTGGAATAAAATTCAGAAGAGCATGTTTAGATAATGTTGCTGGACTTACTCTGGGATGCTGCTTTCCTTATTGCTCACAACTGCTTCTGAGCACGCTCTCCTTGTGTTTCGTGAATCAGATAATCTCCTGGGTAACTTCAATGATAATGAAATCATTAGGGTGTTACATTAAGGATGGATTTGACCCAGTGCCTCGCCCAGCAGAGCACAGAGCAGCCTGTGCTCAGGCTGCATCCTCTAATCATTTTGCATTCCTTGAATGTGCCTTGCACAGTGAGCTAATAGAATCTTGCAGCTCTGTGTGTTTCACAGGCCTTTCCTTACGTCCATCACAGACGAACATGCAGTTAAAACATTGTATGAACACTGAGAACAGAAAAAGAAAATTAGTTTTCTTTGGCTATTTCTCTAAAGACTACAAACTTACAGACATATAGATTATTATTGTTTTTTTTAAAGGGGTCACTCTGTAGTTGGGAAGTATTAGTCTAATGATTATGTTTGAATCAATCCAAATGTAGCAGTACATTATAAAGCTAATCTAATTTTAACACTGCTGCATGCTGGAGGTAATCAGGATATTGCTAATTGCATTGACTAATTCCCCAATTTGTTGTTGTTTTTTGGGTTTTTTGTTTTTGTTTTTAGAAGGACATTGTAATTTTTCTTCTTGTTGTTCTTTGCACAAAAATAAGAAACATAAACATCAAGAGGAAAACACATAACAAAACCAAACAAATAATACAAACCCAGCATAAATACTTGTAGCTTTCTCAGAGTTCACATTCAATCTACTCTGAAATGTGATAAAAGAGGGATGTCTATGGGGATATATTTTATTGCAATATTCTTTAATGGGGAATATTAATTCAGTGATTCCACTGGTTACACCTCCCTCTGTCGCTGCTGGCAAGACTCTCTCAGTGTAGATGCCAACACTGTGAAAAGATGTGACTACTACAGTGTATGAAATGACACTTCTTTGATGAGTCCTGTGCTGTCACTCTGCTTCTGACTTCAGCTTCCGTTCAGTCCATCTTCTGATTTTATTCCCCAAGTGGTAACTTATGTTATGGATTGTGTACGAAGGAAATGAGTTTGGAGCAAGCAATTTGATCAACACACATTGACATGGTAGGACCTGTTGACAAGTGTCTCTGTTCCTTCAGACAGCACATACAGAACTGGCTTCAGCAGCCTGAGACCTGAACAAGGGATTACCTAAAGGTATCACGCACACAACTTCTTTGCAGCTTTGCAGAGGCTGGGTAAAAGACCCCCAGTCTTCCTTTTTCTTCTTCTTAAAGCTCAGTTGACTCATGAAATTCCTGGGAATTATTTGTCTTAACCACTGGATTTATTGTTTGGTTTTTTTTGGCTCAGTTCTTTGCATTTTGCTTCATTGATATTTCAAAACCCAAACTTTGCTTAGCAGTGCTCTGCTACCTAGAATTAGCACTGCAGGTCTTTCTACATCTATTCTAGTCTTCCACATTGCTGTTTCTGCTTCACAGTCTACATCAGGTGCTTTTCTTACATATTTACAATACTTTGTCCTTTGTGGTTTTATAGCAATTATTCTTTACCATTCTATGGTACTGTATTTAAATGATCTGCTTTTCCTTAGTCTTTGCATCATTTTTTTCTGGATTGAATCAACTCAATGCACTGTTTCCAGTCTTTTTTAAACTTGTTGTTAAATGAACTCTGATTTAATCTTCAGTCATCTCCAGAGATATATTTGTGAGGTCTTTGATAATCCATTTTCACCCACTTGCCAGCTGCTGGTTCCTTTTCTGGTAAACTTCCATGATTGATTTTTCTCATCTCTAGGAATGTTTTAAGTTTTCATTCTCACATTTTGCTCAAGAATTACAACTTTATATCAGCATTATAGAAATGGTTTGTTGATGCTTTATCCCAAGATTCTCTGAACACAAATCTTCAAAGTTCTTTATATGGTCTCTCATCACTTTGTTACTTAACTCTTGTGGTGGGTTAACGCCTTTTTCTGAAAACAAAAGTACAAAGCAGGGTGGAGGGCTTGCGGGTACTTTACCCTCCCTGCAGGGCATTTTCCCTGGGAAAGCTGAGTCTGTTCCACTCCCCCCTCCCTGCCCAGCTAGGGTATAAAAAGCAGGACATCATAGCTGTGGGATCTCCTTTTTGACTCCTGCCTCTGCTGGATGAGAGCTACTGCAGCTGCCCTCCTGCTACTCAGCCACGTGGCCGGACCTGACCGTTTTCCCTGCTGCCTCCACACCTCCTCAGAGAAAGACTGGTTTTGTATTATTCTTTTCTGTCCCACTCCCATCCACTCTTGTTCCTTGCCCTTGTGAACTTTTCCTGTTATTGTTTTATATATATATATATATATATATATATATATATATATGTATATATATATATATAGTTTAAAGAAAAATTCTTTGCCTCTCTACTTCCAAGCTGACTCCAGATTGTTGTTTAGTGGATTTGCTCCTTACCCCCTTTTTTTTTCTTTCCCTCTCTGTTTGGAGGGAGGAGGTGGGAGGGGGGGTGGAGTGGGGAAGAGATTGTCAGCCTTTTCCCCATTTGGGCTTTTAACTCCCAGTTAAGGCTCAAACCACTACAACTCTGCTCTGGCTGGGTCAGACAGATTGTCAGCTGTATCCTGGTGTCTTCAGTCAAGCTTGGATCTAGCTTAGTGGTAAATTAGTTATACAGAAGTGTCTTAGAGTACATCCATGCTTATTATTTTCCTAGTTTTTCATGCCAGCAACAAGATTGACTTGGAGCTAATGTGCTTTCTGTTTGTAGCTCTGGCTCAAAAAATAAAGGTGTCTATCCTGAGTGAAGAACTACCATCATTCACCAGTGTCCATAAGACTTCATTAAACATTAACCTGCTTATTAGCAAAATAAAACAGCTAGGTAATAAAATATCA
Source organism: Melanerpes formicivorus (assembly GCF_026170545.1). Taxonomy (NCBI): domain Eukaryota; kingdom Metazoa; phylum Chordata; class Aves; order Piciformes; family Picidae; genus Melanerpes; species Melanerpes formicivorus. Next base: position 15,102,942 of record NW_027142367.1, on the reverse strand, counting down.
GCCATGTCATAGTCAGTGTCTCTGTCTTTATTCTTAGAGAGGTGATATGTTGCTCCATAAAATACATACTATATGAATCACATTTTCATGGAAATAGCTGCAGCATACCTCTTGCTTTACTTAGTAGAATAGTTTTATTTATTCCTATGTAGTCAAGAATATATATATTATTATTATACTTTGAGGAGGATATTTGATCTGTTGGTGGAGCAAAGCTGTTATATATTACTTTGGAAGCTTTTGTAACCAATGTTCCTGATGTCTGGGTTTTGTTTTTTCCCTCCTTTGTTTCTCCTATATTTGCAAGATAAGGAGATGCACAGAAAACAATTGTTGTACCCCATTCTGTCATTCAAATTTAAATGATTTTATATACCCAGCACTGAGTGTTAAACATTTAAATTAGTTTCTGAATAGTTCACTGTGGTTTTTTTTACAGTACCTTGTAGGGAGAGCTGCATGTGTCATCTTCTTAACCAAGTTGTCTCATTGTGAAGTTCATATGGTTTATGATGGTCATAGGTTCAGAGATTCATAGAAAGGCTTGGATTGGAAGGTACCTTGAAGATCATATAGTTTCATTTCCTTTGCCATGGACAGGGCACCCACCAGTAGACAAGATTGCTCAAGACCTCATCCAACCTAACCTTGACCACCTCCAGTGAGGGGACATCCACAATCTCCCTGGGCAATCTGTTCCAGTGTCTCACCAGTATCACAGTACCACAGTATAACTAAGGTTGGAAGAGACCTCAAGGATCATCGAGTCCAACCTATCAACTCATACCTCATGTCACAGTATCTAAACCATGGCACCAAGTGCCACGTCCAATCTCCTTTTGAACGCCTCCAGGGACGGTGACTCAACCACCTCCCTGGGCAGCATGTTCCAATGATGAACAACTCGCTCAGTGAAGAAATTCCTCCTCACCTCGAGTCTAAACCTCCCCTGGCGCAGCTTGAGACTGTGTCCCCTTGTTCTGGTGCTGGTTGCCTGGGAGAAGAGACCAACCCCCTCCCAGCTACAACCACCTTTCAGGTAGTTGTAGAGGGCAATGAGGTCACCCCTGAGCCTCCTCTTCTCCAGGCTAAACAATCCCAGCTCCCTCAGCCTCTCCTCATAGGGCTTGTGTTCAAGGCCTCTCCCCAGCCTTGTTGCCCTTCTCTGGACACGCTCAAGTGTTTCGATGTCCTTCTTAAACTGAGGGGCCCAGAACTGGACACAGGACTCAAGGTGCAGCCTAACCAAAGCAGAGTCCAGGGGCACAATGACTTCCCTGCTCCTGCTGGCCACACTATTCCTAATGCAGTCCATCCACACTGTAAAGAATTTCTTTCTTCTCTCCAGTCTCAATTTGCCCTCTTCAAGCTTCAATCCATTCCCTCTCATCTTATCAGTACAAGCCCATATAAAAAGTCTCTTCCTGGCTTTTATTGTAGGCCCCTTTCAGGTAGTGGAAGGCTGCTCTAAGGTCTCTCTGGAGCTTTCTCTTCTCCAGGCTGAACAGCTCCAATTCCCTCAGCCAGTCCGCATAGGGAAAATGCTCCAGCCCTCTGATCATCTTCATGGCCTGCCTCTTGACTCACTCTGGCAGTTCCATGTTCTTCATATTCAATTAAATAATTTATCTAGTCCAACATGAAGTCAGTTAATAAAACATCTTAATCTCCTGTATCAACACATGGTCCCATTTATATGTGCTCCAAGCAATTAGTCAATGGCTAGAGCTTTATATAAAGTATGAATTTCTGTGAACTCTGCTTATGAATTGCATGACTCAGTTACATAAACAAAATATATGTAATATATTACCATTTAAGAATTAAATTTTTTCTGTGAAATGATGGATTATTACAACCTAGCCCCTACTTCTGTTGTTGCAATGCCCTATGTCTCCTCAATGGATGTCTAGAGTCATTAATATTTTAGGCCATTTGAAACTTTGAAACCTCCATGCAAATAGAGCCTTACTTTAAAGTCTGACCTAGATTTATCTTTGCATAAGGAAACTGAACACCTTGTTTATTCAGAGGGATTGTTTTGCATTTTATTGTGTTTTGTTTTGGTTTTTTTTTGCCTCCTCCTTCTACCCAGCTTGGATGATGCTGGAAATGCAAGCAGATTTGATGAAATGTTAAAGAGTGTTCTGAGCTGTTGATACAGATCATTTATTTATTTTTAGTTTCTTTCCATGGAAACTTTTAGTATAGAGAACTGAAGAGCAAAGGAACACTTCGTTAACAGCATATATGGGAATTGGTGTAGTGATTGGCTTTTGTGCCAGTGTCTCTATCTCTGAGTTAATGGATCAAAGACATCAGTCAAAGTAGGGAGCTAACACGCCCTAGCTTTATGCAAAAGAAATAGAGATTGGTGGGAACTTGAAGAAGTGAATATAAGAATGGCTGAGCTTTATGCTGCAGAGCAAAATATGCCTTTGTTTTGCTTTCATGATCATCACACATTTGACCTCCTTTTCTTTCTTTCCTAGTTTGAGTATTTTATGTCACAGTTTTCAGAACAGCAAATACTTAGAGCTTAGCTTGAACAGGAATGGTTTGTTTTATGGTGGCATATGTAAAAAGCAACCTGCGGTGAGATCACGCAGCAGAATGGGCAGGTCTTGGTTGCTCTCCTCTTTGAAGACCTTCAGCTCTTGTCTCACAGATTTGCCTGGGCCTCTGAGGTGTCAAGGCTGAACTGTGAGGTCAAGCACATGACTGTGCCATTCCTTAAGCTGGGGAGGAAAGTGTGGAATGATGATACAATCAAGCTGGTGAAAGCGAAGGGGTTTGGAGGTCTTGGGGGTAGCAGCTGGGGGACCTGGGGTTGTCGAGCCTGTAGAAAAGGAGGCTGAGGGGAGACTGTCTGTCTCTCTACAGCTCCCTGAAAGGAGGTTGGAGGCAGGTGAAGGCTAGTCTCTTTTCCCAAGAAACAAAAGGAAATAAACTCAGGTTTCCCCAGGGAGGTTTAGGTTGGACATGAGCAAAAATTTCTTCATGGAAAGGGTTGTCAAGACCTGTCCCAGGCTGCCTAGGTCAGTGGTGAGAGTCCACATCTCTGGAGGCATTTAAAATTCATGGAGATGTGGTGCTGAGGGACATGGTTGGGTGGTGGACTTGTCAATGTTGGGTTAATGGTTGTATTCAATGACCTTGAAAGTCTTTTCCAATCGAAACAATTCTGTTTCAGTCCATAAATGGCAGGCGTAACAAACACCACACATTTTCCATTCTGCTTTTAAAATAGGGAAGCTACTTTCTCATGTCGCTTACATTTCCATCTTCCTGTGAGTTTGTAGAGGAAACTTGGCATTTTTCTTTCAGTGAAACAAATTACCTTATGCTCTTCTGGATTTGGCATGCCCTTGTTCACTTTAGGATTAATGCTCTGCAGTGCTTTAAATCAAAGCATTAGTATACTCCTCATTAAGGCTACAGTCAGGTCTGGCATGCAGAGCCTAGTGATGGCATAAAAAATGTAGCAGAGTTGTCAGTGAGAAGATTTGCCTTCCAAAAGTAAAGAGCCTCTCAGAACTATTTTATTTTATTTTATTTTTATTTTTATCTTACTGTGTATAATTTTGTGGCTCAGAATGCATTGACCTTTCTCTCCAGCACATTGTGCAGGTTTCTGCGCTTGATATTAATGCAAAACTTAAAAGAGAAGGAAAGGGCCTGAAGAAGATCCCCATGGCAGAGGAGTTGTTCTTTTTTAACTGATTTCTCAAAAAGCTGTAATGGTGGCTTAGGTACTACTCCTGTTGTAAAAAAAATCAGATGATGCTTTGTTTTTTTTTTCCCTTGTTTTGTTTTTAAGCCTCTTTTCGCCCATTTTATGTAGGTGTTGTGAGAAATTGGGAGGCATTCTGTTGCCTTTCTTCTTAAGCATAATTCTTGATTCTCATGTCTTGTATTCTTTTCTCTATTTGTGTGAAAGCAAATCCCAGTCCTAAAGAGACTGAATTGGAAAGGCTTTCCCATGTGCTGATGTCTAGCCACAGGCTGTCATGAGAACCTACAACTCTCTACAACTCTAAAACTCTACAACTACCTGAAGGGGGGGTTGTAAACAGGCAGAGGTTGGTCTCTTCTCCCAGGCAGCCAGCACCAGAACAAGAGGACGTAGTCGCAGGCTGCGCCAGGGGAAGTTCAGGCTGGAGGTCAGGAGGAAGTTTTACACAGAGAGAGTGATTGCCCACTGGAATGGACTGCCCGGGGAGGTGGTGGAGTCACCATCGCTGGAGGTGTTCAGGAGGAGACTTGACAGGGTGCTTGGTTGCATGGGTTAGTTGATTAAGTGGTGTTGGATGATAGGTTGGACACGATGATCTTGAAGGTCTCTTCCAACCTGTTCTGGTCTGGTCTGGTCTATTCTATTCTATTCTATTCTATTCTATTCTATTCTATTCTATTCTATTCTATTCTATTCTATTCTATTCTATTCTAACCTCCTTATGTAACACACAGCATTGCTGTATCAGGTTCCATTTTAAAGTAAAGGTTTTGCTGTACTTTTATCGTCTCTGCTGTCATTTGTAAGCCTGTAAGAGGTTGGTTGTCAGCTTAAGTTTCTTTATGGTCAATCTATACAGATTTGTTTCTGTGCCAGTATTGTTGTTTGGTTAAATAGTTTATCTCCCCAGCAGCCCTCAGCTGATGCACTTATAAAACAGGAATCATATTCCTTCTCATTCATCTTTTTGCTGGACTCAGCAAAAGCTTTTAGCAGATTGAGAAAGTAGGTTCTTTATTGTCCTTATCATTGTTAAACCCTTTATTGCTGCTTTTAAAATATATTTATATAACCATATGTTAAGGCTCTTTTAAATTTTACATAGAATTGACAGATTCATAGAATTCATAGATTCATGGAATGGTTTGGATTGGGAGGGACCTTAAAGATCATCTAGTTCCAACACCCCTGCCATGGGCAGGGACACCTTCCACCAGGCCAGGCTGTTCAAGGTCTCATTCAGCTTGTCCTTGAACACGTCTAGGGAGGGAGCATCCACAACCTCCCTGAGCAACCTTTTCCAGGGTCCCACTGCCCTTACTGGAAAGAATTTCTTCTTAATATTCAGTCTAAATCTGCCCCCATATGGTAGATACAAGTGATAGTGCAATAATATTACACAGTATGGTGAACTATGAAAGTGAAAAGTGCTTTAGGATTATAACTATTTGTGGTGGGTTAACGCCTTTTTCTGAAAACAAAAGAACAAAGCAGGGTGGAGGGCTTGTGGGTACTTTACCCTCCCTGCAGGGCATTTCCCCTGGGAAATCTGAGTCTGTTCCACTCCTCCCACCCTGCCCAGCTAGGGTATAAAAAGCAGGACATCATAGCTGTTGAATCTCCTTTTTGGCTCCTGCCTCTGCTGGATGAGAGCTACTGCAGCTGCCCTCCTGATCCTCAACCACATGGCCAGACCTGATCGTTTTCCCTGCTGCCTCTGCACCTCCTCAGAGAAAGACTGGTTTTGTATTATTCTTTTCTGTCCCCCTCCCATCCATTCTTGTTCCTTGCCCTTGTGAACCTTTTTTTTTCCCTGTTATTGTCATATATATAATTTGAAGAAAAATTCTTTGCCTCTCTACTTCCAAGCTGACTCCAGATTGTTGTTTAGTGGATTTGCTCCTTACCATTTTTTTTCCCCTCTCCCTGTTTTGGGGGGGGGGGGGGGCGGAATGGGGACGAGATTCTCAGCCTTTTCCCCATTTGAGCTTTTAACTCTCAGTTAAGGCTCAAACCACTACACTATTATACACAGATTTTCACCTGGTTGTTTGGTAAAACAAGGAAACCTGCTTGGTAGAGATCAGACTGAACCTCTGAATCCTTGCACAGCTCTATTAGGATTTCAACACTCCATCCCCCAAATAACACTTTTTTCCCCCCTCTGTTTTCAAAAACATGATTACTAGTGGAACACTGATCAACAGACACAGTGTGTTCCCTTTCCCTGTCTCTAAGGCAAACTAAGAGTTGTTAATGGTATATATTGCTGCTCAAAAGCATATTCCAAATCATTATAATATTCTGATAATTGTTTTTTTGAGAAAAAGGGAACTGAGAGTAGTTAATGGGAAGACATTTCATTTATTATCATTTGTTTGTTTTTCTGGCTGTTTTCTTTCCTAGCTTGTAGTAATGAAAGGCTAAAATAACAGTGATCTATAATCACATTTCCTGTAAGCTTTTAATTTGAAAAGAATCTTTCTGGATTTCACAAAATGCCACAAAGCTACATCTTTGATGGAGGGAAAAAAAAGAAGAAAGAATTAGATATGGGGAATGAACACTTGATAATTTTGGTGCAATATGTTATTGGGTTATAAATAAGATGTCCTTGTAGATAAGGATCACAAGCATGTGTCTTGGGAGACTTTTTTTTTAATGGTCCCTGCTGGTTTATAATTTATACAGTCAGAAAGTGCCATAATAGCACATTTTAACAAGGAAAGGAGGAAGCTGAGCTGCAAAATATGCATAATAAAGATATTTTTTCCCCAACTGCCAGAAAATTTATATTCATGACTAAATTAGACTCTAATAAATTATGCATAGCCTTTATGAAGTTAGCTAAAACATGAACCATATTGCTAGAGATACCTTACCACAATCAACTGCTTTACAACAGTTTCCACAAACCACCCTATTTGTTTCTTCTGATACAGTTTTCTCTCTGTTTTATCCTAGTATTTTTAATATCTTAATTCCAATGCTTTATTATTCTATTTTATTTTATTTTTCTCCCCTTCTTTTCTTTATTTTCTTTATTTTATACTTTCTTCATTGTATTTTTCTTCTCTCTTCTCCTTTATTTCCTCTCCTCCTCTCCTTTCTTTCCTCTCCTCCTCTCCATTCTTTCCTCTCCTCCTCTCCTTTCATTCCTCACCTCCTCTCCTTTCTTTCCTCTCTATTTCTGATAGTAATGCTTTCCAATATTCAAGGGTCTTTAACACATTTTATAAGTGTATGTGCTTGATGTATTTGATATTTTTGTTAAAGGTTAACTTGCATTCTCCATAGTGTTGTGTATGTATTTCTTACCATAAGATACCTAATGATCCTACTTCACTGACTGTTTCTTCCACCAGAAACTGTCATCTATCCTTTAGATGACTAAATTAGGCCATAACTACCCCCTCTAATTATCTCAATGACATTCAAAAATCTAATTATACTCTGCACAGATATTCTCTGAATAATCCTGAAGTTTAATGGAGACATAGTTGTGGTCTTACCCACTGGTGCCTTTTCACCTTTACAACATGATTAGCTCTTGAGTAACGAGAATGGCTCCTGGTACTTTGTTCTTAATTGTTTACATTTTAAGGATGCCTTTCTCACAATTGTAGTCACTCCAGCAAGATATCATTTTCCATTTTCTATTTGTCCTTTTGAATAAATCTTCACAAAATCACAGAATTGTCAGAGCTGGAAGGGACCACAGGGATCATCTAGTTCCAACACTCCTGCCATGGGCAGGGACACTTTCCACTAGATCAGGTTGCCCAGAGCCACATCCAGCCTAACCTTAAAAACTTCCCATCTTTGTATATAACTTTCATAAATAGAAAAAATATTGCATTCCAGACTAAGATAAGTCAGTTTTGAATGGTATCTCTCATGCGAAAATGAGAATTACTGTTGAAAGGGTGGGGAGTCATTTCATCTTCTTCAGGTTGCAACTGACAATAATATTGCATTTCAAAAGTATTTCTGTCAATGATCACTTCACTGGAAAAATCTGCCAGGACAGGAGCTCTCCCTCTTGAATTCAGTTTTGGTTGCTGAAAATGAAGACAGACAATTCACCCTCTTGCAATGAAACAGCTTATGCTGGCTTGTAGAGATGGCACATATTCATATGGAGCATATGTACAGAAGGGCAGAAAATTATTCTAATGATGACACCATTCTGAATTTCTGCTTATTTGTGTTATTCTCAACTTGTACTGAACAGATGTTCCTAACAGGGATGATGATCCTTGCGCTGCTACTTTGTTGTTATTTAAAGACAGGTGGAACAGATCTTTATCATAAGACAGATGTTGTTTTTAAATGGGGGTAGGGGGGAAATGCAATTTCTGTAATTTTAAAAGAATATTTACTTTGTGTTGGAGAGAAGCACTAATTTAGGTACCTAAGTGAGGGGGTTTGGCTTTTCCCTTTTGAGTGATGGGAATTCATTTTGTTCTAATATTTGTGTACTTAAAAGAAGTCTGAGAACTATATGGATTATAGAGATAAAATTACTGTCCACTCAGTTTTATATTTAATTAACTCCATTTAGATGCTGAAAGATAATGTTGCACTTTTATTTAAAATACAGGTAAATCCCAGTTTTTCACAGGTTCACAGATTGAATCAGGTTGGAAGAGACCCTCAAAAGTAATCTTTTCCAACCCCCCTGCAGTCAACAGGGACACCTCCAACTAGATTGGGCTGCCCAGGGCCACAGCAAGTCTGGCCTTGAACATCTCCAGGGATAGGAACCCAACCACATCCCTGGGCAACCTCTTCTAGAATTTACCACTCTCATTGTGCAGAACTTCCTCCTGATGTCCAAGCTATGTCTACCCTGCTCCAGTTTCAAACCATTGCCTCACAACTTATCACTCCACGCCTTTGTAAACAGTCTGTCCCCAGCCTTCCTGTAGGTCCCCATCACAGCTGGCTTTGTGGTTACTCATTTCTGTTGTTACCTTCTCATGTGTGCTAGTTTTCACCTTGTCATAACAGGAGGACAGCAGTGTTTGGAAGGAGTTTGGTGTTCCAGACAGCACAAGGATGAGCAGGTCTTAATGCTTAATCCAGACAGTCATTGGAGGTGTCTGCAGCTAGCCACTGCTTCAGATACAGAGGATACTGGGAACTGTGTTTGACACACAGCTATTACTCATCTCACATTTTCCATGCTCTGTGTCTCAATGCATGCACAAATATGCTTTTTCATAAGAGGAATCCTTGTCAGGAGATTAATCCTAACGTGGGTCCATTATTTCTTTTTTCCTAAGCATTCTTCTCTTAGAGAGAGAAGTCAGCCTAGTTTGTGGCAAACATAGGCTCAAATCTAATTCTGTCATGAGCATCCTAACATGGAAAGTTGGAATATTACATAATTTTGAATAGTGTTTAAGCTTTGAAGATGAACTGAACACCTGACTCAGGCCCAGTTAAGGAAAAAAAAGCCTTCAGGAATTAAGTAATAAAGTATCCAGTAACTAACTCTACACATTTCTTTCTCTGTTCCTCAGATCTCACCTGTGAAATGAATTTATACTCCAAGATACTATGAGGAAAATGTAAATAAAGGGGATGATGCAATGCCATCAGTAAAGACTTAAAGTTCTTTTTAATTCTTTTACTTCTGAAGAACTTTTCCCAGTTTCATTCTGGTCTAACCCTGGGAATTATCTAATTAATGCAAAGTCTTTGTAATAAGCCCTCCAGATATGAGTCTTAAAGCTTGTATCCCATTTGCTTAAAGTGAGCTAGTGCAATACAACAATTGCTGTCATGCAGAAGCCATAGACTGCTGCTCCTCTACACACAACTGGGTGCACAGAAGAAAATATGGCTTCAAATTGTTATTCAATAGTTTGGACTTCTATAAGCAAAAGTAAATTAAGCTGAAGATAAAAATTAATGTTCCACTGCTGAATCTAGCCTACCATTATTTATGCCATCTGAATTAACAATAACTTCACTAAGGGGTAAAATTACACCAGGATGGAACTCTGGCCTTATCATAAAGCTCAGTATGCTTACCAATGAAGAACAGCCTGATAGAGGAAAGGGAATGCAAGGCAGAGTGGCTTCCTTCGAAACTGCTTTTTTCTCCCTGCTAATTACAACCATTAGCTGGTTATAACTGGTGAAAAACATCATCTTCAGGAAGCTAAGGTGACTTGAAGGTTATTTTGGTGTTCGAGGTTTTCTTTTGAGGGAAGGTGGGGTTGGGTTTTTGTGGCTGCGATTTTTCACACACTGAATATTGTCTTGCAGTTTTCATGTCAAAACAAGGAGAGTAGTCCCCAGGTTGACCTTCTCCTGACTAGACTGGGGAGGGAATATAAATTATATGTCGGGAATCTTCAAATGACCCATGATGCTACACCTGGCAGATTGATGCCATTAAATAGAAGCCTGCCAATTAAAACTTAGTTTTATTTGTCTTTAATCACCTATTTATCTGGATCAGATTGCTTTGGAAGATTTAAATAATAGAACCATAGAATTGGCAGGGTTGGAAGGGACCTTAAGGATCATCTAGTTCCAAACCCACTGATATAGGCAGGGACACCTTACACTAGATCAGGTCCACCCATGCTCATGGGGAAGAACTTCCTAAAATCCAATCTAAATCTACCTACTTCTAGTTTTGTTCCATTTCCCCCAGTCCTATCACTACCTGACATCCTAAAAAGTCCCTCTCCAGCTTTCTTCTAGCCCCCTTCAGATACTGGAAGGCCTCAATAAGGTCTCCTCAGAGCCTTCTCCTTTCCAGACTGAGCAGCCCCAACCCTCTCAGTCTGTCTTCATAAAGTTACATCTTTCAAAAATACTAAGTGCCAAGTAAGCAAAACCAGAAAATGATAAAAATTAGAAAATAATTAGAAAATTAGAAAATTATACGTAGTATTCAATGCATCTGCAGGAGATGGATAGTTAGTAATGATCATTAGTAGCTTTTCATTATTGTAGTTAAAGAATATTTAAGATTACATTGCTGTTTGCTCTTTCTTATGGCAACAACCCTTACAACCTAACATAGTATTTAGCAAGTAGGGAGGCACACCACAAAAAAAGTTTCAGATTATTGCTGTTTAAACTAAAAAAATTGACCTTGTGACTTCAGTTATAAGTTTCTAGCAAAGAATTCTACTTTCCTGTTTGAACTAATAAGCAGTGAAAATGAACTCAAGAACCTCAAAAGGTGGTGAATTAGATGCACTGTTAAAAAAAGAACGAACTAGAGAAAAATGAATCACAGAAACAACAGTTTATGGTGAAATTCTTAAGCACAAAATATAATTAAAACAAGGCTTGATTTACTTCCTTGAAAAATTTAACATAAAGGGAATGAGCACTTTCAATAAATAATGAGAATCAGCAGCATGGTATTCAATTATCTAAAGCATTACAAGCCTCTCATAGGGGTAGAATAATTTCAGTGTTATGTTAGTTGAGCTTCTTTAACATGATACAGTAGCAATAGAATAAAAATGTAAATAGTGTGAATGTGAGTTCTATAATATTCAAATTAAATTTCCTGATAGTTCTCTCAAGTGGGAGAAGGTGATATTTTTTGTTTAATTTAACTAATACTTTAAAGTTTTACTTTTATAAGTTCAAGAAAATAGTATCTGAGAACTTGAGTCGTGCAATTCCAATTCATTGTGCAGTTCTACCTTGCTTAGGCCATTAAATAATACCATCAAGAAACTGGTACGTGATGTAAGGCACTGTTTAACTTACTGTTCCACGACATTGAGGTTGGAAGGGACCTTTAAAGGGCATCCAGTCCCTGCAGTTAGCAGGGACATCCTCCATTAGATCAGTTTGCTCAGAGCCCTGTAGAGCCTCACCTTGAATATCTCCAGGGATGGGGCCTCACCTACCTCCCTGGGCAACCTGTTGCAGTGTTCCACCACCCTCATGAAGCAGAACTTGTTCCTACCCAGTCTGAATCTCCTCTTTAGTTTGAATCCATTGCCTCTCGCCCTATCACTACAGACCTTTGTAAAGAATCTCTCTCCAATGTCAAACCCTATAATGCAGATTGATACACAAGTGTTGTATTAGGAGGATTTTTCTCTAAATACACTCATATAAATTGGTCATACTTTGATTTCAGGAAGCTGATATCGATTATCTGTAATTTCCCAAGGAGGAGGGTTGTCTTTTCAGCACCTCTCACATAGGGAGTGAAGAAAGGCTTACTTGAGGGAGTGAAAGTCTCGCAGGAATCTGCCTCATAAGACTGAAAAAAAACTGCTTATGGTGACTGTCTGATTTTTCACTAGATGATTTTGGAAGCATGCTGTCCTGAATCTAACATATGTTTGTCTCTGAAAATTGTATATTCAGCTGCTAAAATCTTCAAACCCCTTCAGGTCAAACGCATGTACTTGAATAGTTTTCAGTAATGTGTTAAGCTCACGTTGCTCTAAAAATAAATTCTACAGAATGATGCTCAGATTGGTTGCTGGTGCATTTACCGTATGAATTGCAAGTTAGTTGCTTTCCTCCTGTCTTGATTACTTAGATCAGGAGAGAAAGATACTGTTCTGTGGTACCATCTTAGGGTGTCAGGTAGTGATAGAACGGGGGGGAATGGAACAAAAGTAGAAATGGGTAGATTCAGATTGGATGCCAGGAAGAAATTCTTCATCATGAGGGTGATTAGAGACTAGAGCAGGTTGCCCAGGGAGGTGGCAATAACCTCATCGCTGGAGGTTTAAGGCCAGACTTGATATGGCTCAGAGCAACGTGATCTTGTATAAGGTGTCCCTGTCCGTGGCAGGGGGTTTGGAACTAGATGACCCTTGACGTCCCTTCCAGCCCTGACAATTCTATGATTCTGTGACCTCTGGAAAGCAGTTAAGCTTGCAGCCAACTTGATGAGCTGCAAGCTTGTCTTCTATCCTTGCTTTATTCCTTAAAAACATGGGTGCTTGGAATAAGTAACTCATTTTAGACCCTTTAAAAAGGACTTATTTCTCTGAATTCTTTTTTTCCTTTTTTCCCCCCCACATGTTGATGTAGCTTTTGCTTTCCTTATATTTCCATTTAACATTTTCAAGTGTTCAGAAATGCCACTTGTCTTTGTTTTGTATTGGTTTAGTGTAATTATTTAAAAGCTAAATTTTAATCCAAGTGTCAGAAGCCTCCCGAGGTTGGATTTGCAGCTAATAGCATGTTTGGTGTTAATGGGTAGCGGTGGAGAATCAGTTTTCTGTTTCATTTAAATATTCTATTCTTGTCTGCACCCTGTTGCTCCTTTTGAGATAGCTATAATTTAAATAATTGATTCACTGGGAAAAAAAAATAAATAAAAAATCAGCAGTGTAAAGCTTGACAATCTATTCCAAAAAGGTCAGATACCAATTACTGTGATTTTGCATAAAATGAAATAAGAAAGCCTGCCCCTTTCACTCCCAGGGAAAAATGTTAGGATAATCAGGATTCGCATGAGGCTTTTTCAATCAATAAATGTTTCAGTGAATGATTGCAGCACCAAACCCAAAAAGCATTGTTCTCACTCTTGCAATTATACTGATATCATCCCCCTTGATTTGATTGGGAGGACACAGATGAAAGAAAGGGTGATGACCTTCCAGTACCTCAAGGGAGATACAAGAAAGATGGAGAGAGACTGTATCCAAAGGCCTGCCGTGAAAGGATGAGGGGCAATGGTTTGACATTAGAGAAAGGGGGATTTAGATTGGATGTTAGGAACAGGTTCTATAACATGAGGGTAGTGGAACACTTGAATTGGTTGCCCAGGGAGGTGATTGGGGCCCCATTCCAAGAGATATTCGAGGTGAGGCTCAACAGGGCTCTGGAAAACCTGATCTAGTCGAGGATGTCCCTGCTGACTGCAAAGGAGGTTGGACTGGATAACCTTTAGAGGTTGCTTCCAACCCAGACCATTCTGTGACTGTGTGCTTAGTATAAGAGAGAGGGAAAGATAAGGAGTGTTTTATCTTGCTGACCCCAAAGAAAGACTGGGGGGTTGTTGTCAAAAATACATATAATTTTATTTTTGTAACATTATATCATAGCTGTGCAGTGCTTATTTTTAGTCCTTTCCTCTTATTTGTATTTGTGGCTTCACTTATTCCAAAATATTTTTATATGGCTTGACAGGCAGTGTCTGCCTAGTTCTGGTGCCTGAAATATAAACAGAAGATAATATGTTTCATGAATTTGATTTTAATCCTTCACACCGTTCAAGTCCAACTACACATCACAAGGCAGTGCCATCTGGAGATAGCAGAGCAAGCTCTGAGCCAAGTCATTTGAGTATCAGCAGCCTAGTCATGCTAGCGTGGCATTCTGTCTGGGTTCGTTAGCCTGTTGAGTAGTTCAGTATGTTGCATAGGTAAAGAAAGCACTGTGCCAGTATCACTGTGCCCTCAGTGTGCAAAATGTTTTCAGCATCTCTGTGCAGGGCAGGAGCCTGGAAGACTGACAAGCTTGGTGCCATGACCACTTCCCTGGGGAGCCTGTTCCAGTGACCAACCACTGGCTCACGGAAGGACCTTTTCCTAATGTCCAGTTTGAACTTGCAGCTTCATTCCGTTTCCTCATGTCTTGTCAATGCTACTGTGATTGAATTAGATGCTAAAAAGAGTGGTGGTAATTAACACTTTTTTAGTTGGGTTTTTTTTTTTCCTGGCTAGTGGCTCTAGCATTTGGTGTTATGAATTATCCCCAGCACAGCAAATTATGCTTTGGAAACCATGCCTTAATTGAAATTCCTTTGATCCCAGATGGATCTCTGAAGGTCATCTGTAACCATCTAATAAGTTGTGTGTCTTCTAATTATTTTTAAGGGCTTTCCCCCACCCCTGGTTTGATGGTTTCCTTTAGGTTTTTACTTATCTTCACCTCAATTCTCCTCTTTAGCTTTTCCTTCTCACTTTTCTGGAATGCAGATCTGAAAGTATAGTATCATATATATAATTGTCAGGGCTGGAAGTGACCTCAAACTCCATCTAGTTCCAACCCCCCTGCCATGAACAGGGAGTCTTTCCACTAGCTCAGGTTGCTCAGAGCTCCATCCATCCTGGCCTTAAAAACCTCCATGGATGGGGCTTCTAACTGTTCCAGTGTCTCACCATCCTCATGGTGAAGAAGTTCTTCCTAATAGCCAGTCTGAATCTAATCTACCAACTTCTAGTTTTGCTCCACTCCCCCCACTCCTATCACTACCCCACATCTTAAAAAGTCCCTCCCCAGATTTCTTGTAGGCCCCCTTCAGATACTGGAAGGCCACAATAAGGTCTCCTTGGAGCCCTCTCCTCTCCAGACTGAACAGCCCCAACTGTCAGTCTGTCCTCACAGGAGAGGAGCACCAGCCCCCTAATCATTCTTGTGGCCTTTTTCTGGACATGTTCCAGCACCACCATATCTCTCATGTAAGAAGAGCTCCAGAACTGGACACAGTACTCCATGTGGGGTCTCACCAGAGTGGATTAGAGGGGAAGAATCACCTCCCTTGACCTGCTGGCCACACTTCTCTTGATGCAGCCCAGGATATAAGAAGAAATAAGAGAAATATGGAGAAATAAGAGAATGAGAAGAAAGTTTCTAATGAAACAGCTCTCTTCTTATCATAGAGTCATAAAATTATTTGGGTTGGATGGGACCTTCAAGATCATCTAGTTCCACCCCCCAGCTGAGTGTACAGATTCTTATGAGTCCATCAATGAGACTTCTATTTTACGCACAATTTCTATTTTACATTAACAGATTCTCTAGTTTATTCAGCCAATTATTTCTGGCCTTTTTTAATACCATAAGTTTTTTCACTCTTTTCCATAACTTTTATTGTACTGCTAGATTTCTTCTGTACTAATTAGTTAAAGCACATTTTTTCCTCCTTTATCACTATTTTTGGATAGCTAATATCTCTGCTTAAAAATACAGAACTAGATTGTCTGGCAATATCTATTATCAGTGATCCACTGATGGCAGGAATTATTATGGAAACCAGTGAGGTAAAACTCATTTGCACCAGCAGTGCCTCATTAAGCTTGCTTAGCACAGGCTTTCCTTCCACATCTTTATTTGTGAAATCACATCAGTGTCAATGGAAGCAGAATGTGAAAAATACTTTTTGTCATTAATTTTCAGACTGGGAAAAAAAAAGTGGTTAAATATAGTGTCAAAAGAACTCTTCCTTCTGAGCTATGCTTTTCTTCTCTTGTTTTTTTTTTTAATGAATTTAAACTGTTGACCTAGAGCCACTGGGTGAAGAGTTGAAATTGGTAGCGTGCAAGATATGCTTCATTTAATTAAACAAATGTTCCCATTGCTGGCCTCCAAGGGCATACATTTATTTGCAAATAGTTTTGCCTGGAGAGATTTTTGTGAGTATTTCTTTTCCTTAATTCACAATATCACTGCTCAACGTTTAGTTCAGCTGGGTTGGTTTTTTTTTTGCCACCACCTCTTTCTGTTTGTACCTCAATCTTGGAACTTTTTACAGTTTGATAAATGTTAGCGTTGATACCCACTTCTTGTTGCAGAAGGAAAACCTTCCTGCAGATTGTGAGTGAATGGAAGAACACACTACAAATAGGTAGTGATAAGAAAAAAAAAACCTCTAGAATTAAAATGACAGACAAAGGACATTAAAATAAAGTATGTGAGTCTTGTCTCACTTAGAAGAATGATTCTACAGGGAGCGTGACTTAATTCCAGTAAGTGAATTCTCTCTCTCCTGATAAGTACAGTTGGACAAACTGATTAATGTAAAAACCATTAAAACAAAGATTTGTTAGCCACTTCCTGAAAGTCCCTTTCTCACTCACTATCCCCACACAATACTGGGCTTTCTTAAATTTTCACACAAATGGAAAGGCAGATTTATTTAGCTTTAATTTTTGTTTAACAAATCACAGATTCACAGAATGTCAGGGGCTGGGAGGGACCTCAAAAGATCATCCAGTCCAGTCCCCCTGACAGAGCAGGATTACCTTTATTAGAATAAACCTTTATTAGAACAAACCAAACCAGGTTGGAAGAGACCTTCAAGATCATCGTGTCCAACCCATCAACCAATCCAACCCACCCAAACAGCTAACCCATGGCACCAAGCACCCCATCAAGTCTCCTCCTGAACACCTTCAATGACGGCGACTCCACCACCTCCCCGGGCAGCCCACCTAGAGCAGATCACACAGGAACATGTCCTGGCAGGTCTTGAACATCTCAAGAGACAGAGACTCCACAACCCCCCTGGGCAGCCATTACCCTCACAGTGAAAAATGTTTCCTCCTGTTTCCATGGAACTTCCTATGCCTCAATTTCCACCATTGCCCCTTGTGCTGTCATTGGGCATCACCAAGCAGAGCCTGGCTCCATCCTCTTGGCACTGACCTTTTACACCTTTATAAACATGAATGAGGTCACCCTTAGTCTCCTCTGTTCCAAATAAAAGAGCCCCAGCTCCCTCAGACTCTCCTTGTAAGGAAGACATTCCCCTGCCTTAATCATTTTTGTGTCTCTGTGCTGGACTCTTTCGATCAGTTCCCTGAGGTCCTTCCTGAACTGAGGGGCCCAGAACTGGACACAATACACCAGATGTGGCCTCACCAGGGCAGAGCAGAGGGGGAGGAGAAGATCCTTAAATAAAAGTAAGATTTAAAAGGATTTTATGGTGAACATGACAGATGAAACAAGCCGTTCTCACCAGGGACAATTCAGGATAAAATTGAAACACACAGACATACTGCAGGAGTGAGTAGAGCAGAATACCTGATAAGCCTCCCTAGTTTAGCTGCAGGACTGATGTTTTTTTCCTGTAAGAAATACAGCAGCAGTGAGCTGTAATACAAAGTAGTCTAGAAACTTCCAGGAAATGAACATATGGGCTTAATCAAAGACCAGCTGGATGCTCTGAACTCATTTCATAGAATCATAGAATGGCTTAGGTTGAAAGGGACCTTAGAGATCATCTACTCCAGCCTCCTAGCTGTGTTCAAGGACACCTCTCAACTAGACTTGGTTTCTCAAGGCCTCATCCAACCTGGCCTTGAACACTCCCAGGGAAGAGGTATCCACAACCTTCTTGGGCAGCCCATTCCAGAGTCCCACCACCCTCGTGCTGAAGAACTTCTTCCTAAGATCCAGTCTAACCCTGCTGTCCTTCAGCTTCAAAGCACTGCCCCTTGACCTATCTCTGGACACACTTATTAAAAGTCCCTCTCCCAACCTTCCTGTAGGATCCCTTCAGCTATTGGAAGGCAGCTAAAAATTTTGCCTTTTTGTTGATTTGTGAATCATGTCATAATGATGTTATAAATGAATTCTTAAAATCTGATCCTCAAAAAATGTCAGTCTTCTCTTGCAATTCTGCTGTAAGACAGAGACCAAGGCGTTGCAGACATTTCCAAGATTGGAGAGCTAGAGCAGGTGGAAATTACTGCTCAGTAACATGCCAAAATTACCTATAGCTAAAGTCTGGCAAACTCTACAAAAGTCAATGAAATTCCATGAATACTTAGATATTAAATAAAGTGTCTCATCAATAAGTTCTGCAGGGTGGGATTTTTTTGTTTGTTTGTCTAATTGGTATCATTGTACTGATTAAAAAAGGCTGAGCTCTAAGAAAATGGTAGGCTGAACATGAGCCTGCAGTGTGCCCAGGCAGCCAAGAGGGCCAATGGCATCCTGGCCTGCATCAAGAACAGTGTGGCCAGCAGGAGCAGGGAGGTCATTCTGCCCCTGTACACTGCACTGGTTAGGCCACACCTCGAGTCCTGTGTCCAGTTCTGGGCCCCTCAGTTTAGGAAGGAGGTTGACTTGCTGGAACGAGTCCAGAGAAGAGCAACAAAGTTGGTGAGGGGTTTGGAACACAAGCCCTATGAGGAGAGGCTGAGGGAGCTGGGGTTGCTCAGCCTGGAGAAGAGGAGACTCAGGGGTGACCTTATCACTCTCTACAACTACCTGAAGGGAGGTTGTAGACAGGCGGATGATGGTCTCTTCTCCCAGGCAGCCAGTACCAGAACAAGAGGACACAGTCTCAGGCTGCGCCAGGGGAGGTTCAGGTTGGATGTTAGGAAGAAGTTCTATACAGAAAGAGTGATTGCGCTATGGAATGGGTTGCCCGGGGAGGTGATGGAGTCGCCGTCATTGGAGGTGTTCAGAAGGAGACTTGCTGGGGTGCTTGGTGCCATGGGTTAGCTGTTTGGGTGGGTTGGATTGGTTGATGGGTTGGACACAATGATCTTGAAGGTCTCTTCCAACCTGGTTTGGTTTATTCTAATAAAGGTTATTCTAATAAAATGGAAGGCTCTAAATACGCATTTTCATGTTCCAAGCATGAATCTCCAAACCTTCCTGGCAGTACAGCTAGCTTTAATGAGTCAAAATGTTTCTGAAGATCACCAAAAACACTTGCTTTTGCTTAATTTCTTGGGTATTTTCTTCAGTCCTACAGATTTCTCTTAGGGTGCTGATGTTTATCCACAAGGCAGTGGCTCCCAGGAAGGTTATACAGGTTTATGCACCATCACTGATGCACTAATCTTGCATAACAGAAGCACAGGATGGGATACTTGTTCCTTTGGAACAAATGACATCTATTTTATTTTACATTTGGGACAAGTAGGCTTTGCATCTAGTTATTTACATCCCTTTTTGTTGTTGTTGTTGTTGGTTTTTTTCCTATTTGAAGATAGCATAGAGCATGCAGTGTCCTATTCATAATCAGCCATTAAAACCTCCTTTAGCTTCTTCTGCCCATTTGAAATCTGAAAGAAAACGGCAAACTATTCCAGAATCCTCTGCTCTTTCAGTTTGAAGGGAACACAAATCCTGTCAAATGTGTTCTGTTTCTGAGCAGAAAACAGCACTTTTGATGCCAGTGAAGAGCACTTTCATCCTCTAGTAACATCAAGTGTTTAGGATTCTGAGTTGTTCGCTTTTTGTGATTCAGCAGAATCTGCAGAATTGTGATGGATGGCTGAAGCACTGTCCACTTTCTCCTCCATATGTCTTGTTGATTGCATTGAGGTTCAGTTAGCACAATTAGCACACTAGATATATAATATAGTAAGATGATGAATAGTGCATTTTAACTTCCCTTAATAAGACAAATGAGTGAAATCTTCTTGGCTTATACCTCTTAATTGACAACTATTGATCCAGTATAAAAGACTGCATTGCATGTGGCCTTCTCAACAATGGTTTGATTTGTCCCATTGTAGAGAAAAGTGATAGAATAACTACAATGCAGAAGAATGCCTGGCCAGGAATGAGCTACAAGTGATCTGCACAGGCAATACAAATATTGATATATGGATGACATTGGATCCAGGTACTATGGGAACGATGCTCTTCAGCTTAATGAAAAGGGGTGAACAGTAACAACGCTGTGCTGCTTAGATAGTAATTATTCTTTTTATTAATCAGAATAGTCAAAGCAAATGAAAACATTGTTAATGGTGACAATGAGGTAGTTGTCCAGCACTAATATTTTTTTAATATCACAGTTTTATATAAGGAATTTAATATATTCTTTATTGGGTTTGGGTTTTTGGAATTTTGTTTGTTTGTTTCTACTGTGGTAAAACTCAGGATCTTTATCTACGGTCCAGGTAAGCAATTCAATCCATTGGATTGACTGTGCAGGGTTTGATGATTTTATATCTTCAAGCTGTGGAATTTTGAGGTGAACAACCATTAAGTTCTTTTTTTGTGACTGCTTCCAGTGAGTAGCTACTAATCCTTAGTCTCATCCTTGTGGTAGGGAGATCACCACCTCCTGACTTGTGTTGTTTGTTCTTGTCTTATCTTCTTCTCTGTGAATAAAAATGACAATAAAGTAGATTAAAAAATAACATGACCTATGAGAAGCATCTGAGGGAGCTGGGCTTGTTCAGTCTGGAGAAGAGGAAGCTGAGGAGAGACCTCATCACTCTCTACAACTGCCTGAAGTGAGGCTGGAGTGAGGAGGGGGCAGCCTCTTCTCCTTGGTGGCAAGGGACAAGACTAAATATCTACATCTTAATTATCTGCAGTCAGGAAGAAAAAAACAAACCAAAAAAACAGAAAGGGAAATGTCAGTTAATCAGAAATCCTCTCTCTCTAACAATAGACCAATGTGCTGATCCTCCAACAACAATAGAGAGACCAATGTGTATATCAGCTTCTCCATATTGACAAGATTAGCAAAGTCTCCAGGTCTGGAAGCACAAAGTTACAAGATATGGTGGAAACCAGAAGAATCTTGCAGTGATAATACAAGGTGGAGAATTTACTGCAAGATGCTTCCTTCTGCAGGTGAACTAATATACTCTCAACAAAATACACATAAATTGGTCCCTTCTAACCCAATGCATTCTGTGATTCTACAATAGTCATCTCATAGCACTCGATACCTGTCATTATGCTTATGTCATAATACACAGCATAAAGACATCTTGCACTTCCAGAAGACAAGATATATTGTGCAGAGCTTTCACTTCTGTTTTGCAAGTTAGTTCTGACAAGAAAAGGGAGGGAAAAACCTAATAGAGAAAAGATAGTCCTTATTATGAATTCCAAATGCACCCATCTTACTTAAAAGTTTTGCTTGACTGATGCTGATTCTGCTTACCCTTTTAGGGGTAGTGTTGAGGTCACCTTAACTGGTATAACTTTCATACTGGTGCCAGCTTAGGGTCATTGATGGGTACAATCATCTAGCATCTACTTCCAAGACAAATGTTATTAATAATATTTTTACTTCTGAGTTGCTCATTGCCTTCCACACCTGGAGTACTGTGTCCAGTCCTGGAGCCCCTATTACAAGAGGGATGTGGAGGTGCTGGAAGGTGTCCAGAGAAGGGCCACGAGGATGATTAGAGGACTGGAGTACCTCTCCTATGAGGACAGACTGAAGGAGTTGGGGCTGTTCAGTCTGCAGAAGAGAAGGCTCCCAGGTGACCTAATTGTGGCCTTCCTATATCTGAAGGGGGCCTCCAGGAAGGCTGGGGAGGGACTGCTCAGGATCTCAGGTAGTGATAGGACTAGGGGGAATGGAATGAAGCTGGAGGTGGGGAGATTCAGGCTAGATGTGAGGAGGAGGTTCTTCACCATGAGAGTGGTGAAACCCAGGAATGTGTTGTCCAGGGAGGTGGTCGAAGCCCCGTCCCTGGAGGTGTTTAAAACCAGGCTGGATGAGGCTCTGGCCAGCCTGACCTAGTGTGGGGTGTCCCTGCCCATGGCAGAGAGGTTGGAACTAGATGCTCCTTGTGGTCCCTTCCAACCCTGAATGATACTATGATACTATAGGCAGCTGAAAGATATGTGCAAAATAATAGATATTAATGGGAAAAATGAGCTTACTGCATTGAGAATCTAGGCAGGAAAGATGAAAACAAAACAAGAAAGAACTACAGACCTTTGATTCTAAATCAGTATATTTCAGAAATAAGCAAGAAAGTAAGTTTTTAATCTATGGGTAGTTGATTTGTGTTGTTGTTGGGTTTGTTTTGTTTGTTTGTTTGTTTTCCCAATGATTTTGATTATATGTTAAAGTTTTATTTTTACTAATTCTTACTACTAATTATTCAGCTCAATAATATTTTTTCCAGTACTCAGTCTCAGTGAATTGTCTTGCACTCTTTAAATGCCCTCAAACTGTCTCAGATTAAAATAGATTGTACACATATGAATGACTTTTCTATGCAAGACCTTGTCTATTTTATATTTTTCACAAAGAATTGCAAGAAGTTACTTTGATGAGAAGAGTAGGCACTGAAGTGATGATTCCCTTGGCTTCAACTCCATACAGCAGCTGCATTAACCCACTGTGAGATGTACTTAGTTCTGCTAACTAAAATGTGGAGCATGTCACCTGCCTCAGAAGTGATGCTGAATGCATGTATAATTTATATTTTGCTATGCTTCACTTTAGAGCATATATTATGTTTTTGTTAATCTCTGATGTTATTTCCTTCTCAAGAAGAAAAAACAAAACAAAACAACAACCAAAAAAATCCAACCACAAATAAATATTCCCTGTAGAGCATTCTTTAGCTGTGAATCTCTGCTGAAAGATTCTATGTCAATGCATTTTAGATTGCTGCACTCACTCTGCTTTCTATTATGGGTGAGAAGATACCATGTGCTTGTTTACTGGGTTCTTTATGCTTTAAGTTGGTTTATAGGAAGGGACCTGGGGTTCTAATAGACAAGCAACTGAATATGAGCAAGAAGTGTGCCCAGGTGGCCAAGAAAGTCAATGGCATCCTGGCTTGGATTAGAAATGTTGTGTCCAGCAGGAGTACGGAGGTGATTGGCCCCTTGTACTCAGCTCTGGTGAGGCCACACCTCGAGTATTGTGTCCAGTTTTGGGCATCTCAATACAAGAGAGACATTGAGGTGTGGGAACCAGTGCAGAAGAGGGCAAGGAAGCTGGGGAAGGATCAGGAGAATAAATCTTATGAAGAGCAACTGAAGGAGCTGGGGATGGTTAGTTTGAAACAGAGGAGGCTGATGGGAGACCTTATTGCTGTCTACAACTAGCTGAAAGGACATTGTAGAGAGGCTGGTGCTGATCTCTTCTCACAAGTAATTAATGATAGAACAAGAGGGAATGGCTCCAAGCTGCAACTGGGTGGCTTTAGACCTAGACAGTAGGAAAATATTTTCACAGCAAGAGTGGTCAGACGTTGGAATGAGCTGCACAGAGAGGTGGTTGAGTCACCAACCCTGTATGTGTTCAAGAGTCATTTGGATGTGGTGCTTGGGGTCTAGGGGTAAACCATATGGTTTAGGGGTAAACCTTGTAGAGTAGGGTTATAGGTTGGACTTGGTGATGCTGAGGGTCTTTTCCAATGTGAATGTTTCTGTGATTCTGTAAGAAATTTAGAGCTGACAAAAGCCTTGGTGATCTATGCTTTAGTTGTTGTTGCAGGAAAAAGAATAGCATATACCAAACAAATAGTGAACCAGGTATGCCTAGGGTCATATTCACAACCCAGTGGATCAGATAACTCTTCTGAAATTGGTAGGGAAAAGTGAGTTCTCTTGGCTAAGGATCTGGCTTCTTTGTCTCTTATTTACTTTAATTTGCCTGTGTTTTGAGATAATTTGTTTGTTTGTGGTACAGGTACTTGCATGGATGAGAATGAACTCTTGGGTAATGAACTCTTAATAGAACTAAGGGAAAAAAAGAGGGTGTATCATCTTTGGAAGAAAGGTGAGGCAACCCATGGAATGTTTAAGGATGTTGCTAGGTCATGTAGGAAAAAAATTAAGGAGGCAAAAGCATATTTGGAGCTTAAACTGGCCTCTGCTGTGAAGGACAACAAAAAGTCCTTTGATAAATACATTAATAGTAAAAGGAAGGGCAAGGACAACCTCCACTCCTTGGTTGACACTGAGGGGAACGTTATAACAAAGGATGAGGAAAAGGCAGAGGTACTTAACACCTTCTTTGCCTCAATTTTTACTAGCAGGACAGAATATCTTCCAGACAGCTGGCCTGCAGAGCTGGCAGAAGCAGCCAGGGAACTGCATAGTTTCCCTCTGTTCCAGGAGGAGGGGATATCCTCAGCCACTTGGATCCCCACAAATCCATGGGACCAGATGGGATGCATCCTAGGGTGCTGAGAGAGCTGGCAGATGAGCTGGCCAAGCCACTCTCCATCATTTTTCAACAGTCCTGGCTCACTGGAGATGTCCCAGAGGACTGGAAGCTGGCCAATGTTGTGCCCATCCACAAGAAGGGCCGGTTGGATGAGCCAGGGAATTACAGGCCTGTCAGCCTGACCTCAGTGCCAGGCAAGATCATGGAACAGGTCATCTTGAGTGCAATCACACAGCACTTAGAGGATGGCCAAGGGATCAGACATAGCCAGCATGGATTTAGGAAGGGTAGCTCCTGCCTGAACAACCTGATCTCCTTCTATGATCTGGTGACCACCTGGTGGATGTGGGGAGGCCTGTGGATGTAGTATACCTGGACTTCAGCAAGGCCTTTGACACCATCCCCCACAGCAAATTCCTAGCCAAGCTGTCAGCCCATGCCTTGGACAGCAGCACACTGCGATGGGTTAGGAACTGGCTGGATGGCCGAGCCCAGAGAGTGGTGGTGAATGGTGCCACAGCCAGCTGGCGGCCAGTCACTAGGGGTGTGCCCCAAGGATCAGTGCTGGGCCCTGTGCTCTTTAACATCTTTATTGATGATCTGGATGAGGGCATTGAGTCCATCATCAGTAAATTTGCTGACGACACCAAGCTGGGGGCAGGAGTTGATCTGCTGGAGGGTAGAGAGGCTCTGCAGAGGGACCTCGACAGGCTGGACAGATGGACAGAGTCCAACGGCATGAGATTGAACACATCCAAGTGCCGGGTTCTGCACATCGGCCACAGCAACCCCATGCAGAGCTACAGGCTGGGGTCAGAGTGGCTGGAGAGCAGCCAGGCAGAGAGGGACCTGGGGGTGCTGGTTGATGGTAGGATGAACATGAGCCTGCAGTGTGCCCAGGCGGCCAAGAGGGCCAATGGCATCCTGGCCTGCATCAGGAACAGTGTGGCCAGCAGGAGCAGGGAGGTCATTCTGCCCCTGTACATGCACTGGTTAGGCCACACCTCGAGTACTGTGTCCAGTTCTGGGCCCCTCAGTTTAGGAAGGAGGTTGACTTGCTGGAACGAGTCCTGAGAAGGGCACCAAAGTTGGTGAGGGGTTTGGAACACAAGCCCTATGAGGAGAGGCTGAGGGAGCTGGGGTTGCTCAGCCTGGAGAAGAGGAGACTCAGGGGTGACCTTATCACTCTCTACAACTACCTGAAGGGAGGTTGTAGACAGGCAGAGGTTGGTCTCTTCTCCCAGGCAGCCAGCACCAGAACAAGAGGACACAGTCTCAGGCTGCGCCAGGGGAGGTTTAGGTTGGATGTTAGGAAGAAGTTCTATACAGAAAGAGTGATTGCGCTATGGAATGGGCTGCCCGGGGAGGTAGTGGAGTCATCACCATTGGAGGTGTTCAGGAGGAGACTTGCTGGGGTGCTTGGTGCCATGGGTTATTTGTTTAGGTGGGTTGGATTGGTTGATGGGTTGATGCGATGATCTTGAAGGTCTCTTCCAACCTGGTTTATTCTATTATTCTATTATTAGATTCTATGAATGGAACTAATACATGTCTTTTATATATGCTTTTATATTGTTATAGATATCATACATAAAAACATGTACATTATTTATATATAAATATGTAACTATATATAAGTAAATATGATATATAATTATATATATCTATAATACAGAAATGCATATTTTAAACATATATGTATATAATGTATCTACGTGTGCATGTTTCCTCCACAAAAACATTTATGTGCATGAAAATGTGCTGGGCTGTAGTAGATGGTGACTAATTCAAGGGCTTTATTTTGATGATTCTTCAGCTATGGAAGGACAAAATTAAAAAAAAAATAAAACACCAAGACATTTAACAAGCAGCTTGTCTCAAAGCCTTCTTGATAATATTGCAGCCCTGTTGCTTTCCAGGGTGGCACACAACCATGGTAATTAATGGAAGTTTCTAGTTGAAGATAGAGTTGGGATAATGACCTTATTGCTCTCTACAACTACCTAAAGGGGGGTTGTAAACAGGCAGAGGTTGGTCTCTTCTCCCAGGCAGCCAGCACCAGAACAAGAGGACACAGTCTCAGGCTGCGCCAGGGGAAGTTCAGGCTGGAGGTCAGGAGGAAGTTTTACACAGAGAGAGTGATTGCCCACTGGAATGGACTGCCCAGGGAGGTGGTGGAGTCGCCATCACTGGAGGTGTTCAGGAGGAGACTTGACAGGGTGCTTGGTTGCATGGGTTTGTTGATTAGGTGGTGTTGGATGATAGGTTGGACACGATGATCTTGAAGGTCTCTTCCAACCTGGTCTATTCTATTCTATTCTATTCTATTCTATTCTATTCTATTCTATTCTATTCAGCATCCTGAAACAAATTAACTGAGCAGAGTTTGTGTGGGGTAACCAGAATCTGGTTACACGGTAGGAGATTTATCAGTGGAGCATTAGTACCCACCAGGAATCAGATTGTTGAAACAGGTTTTGGTTCATACTGATTTCTGTAGTGAAAGCTCATTAATGTTATCTCAGGTACCTCTTTGTTATAACAAACTTTTTCTTTACCCTTACCTTGGCCCATCTTCTAAAAGAGCTAGTTGACTGTGCGACAAGCACTGTATAGTCTCATTCAAGACACCAAAAATCATCTGTAGTCTGTGACCTGAGTAAATAATCACAGAATATTAGGGGCAGGAAGGGACTTCAAAAGATCATCTAGTTCAACACCCCTGTGAGAGCAGGATCACCTATCCTGATGGGTCTTGAATATGTTTAGGGAGCAAGATTCCACAAATTGCCCATGCAGCGTGTTCCGCTGTTTCACTATCAGCGTATTTCTGGATATGGGAATTTCAAGGATATTCCCTTCGAATATTTCTTAAACCTTCAAATTATTCAGTAAGATTTCTAGTTATCTCAAAGTTCTGTCCAATTGCCATTCCATTGATTTCTGTGCTTCAATCAATATGAAAATATATTGGACTTCATGGTGGATATCGACCTTGGCTTCACTTTGTGTGCAAAGAAGAAGAAAACCACCTCTTTCTACTGCCTGGATCTGACCTTGTAAGATCTAAAGGAGGCAAAAGAGAAGAGTTATTCATGGAAGAAATAGTGCAGAATAGTTTCACTATTCTTTCACACTTTAAATAAGTCTAAATGTAAACTATCAAGGAAAAGCTTGAATCTTAGGAACCTTATCATAGCGCAAGAGCAAGATTCAGGTAGTGTGTTCTTGTGGGTCAAGGAGAAGAGAGACTATTCACAGAATAAACTCTTCTGTTTGGCTGTTCACCAAGAAGTAGAAATTCACTTTTCTTCAGAATTAGTAAGAAAACTGTGATCTCATTTCATTTATGGCATTCTCTGCATCTTTACTCTTTCCTCTAATCAAACACAGGTCAGCTCTTTGACTGGAGGTAAGAATAGTTAGAGGCATATTATCCACTTTTGCTCATGAAACTTGAATATCAGTTATCTGACATACCAGCTTTCTGAATGGAGTTCTTTAGGTCACTGGGGTTTTATTTGTGGGTGTTTTTGTGTTTGTTTTTTTTTTTCCTCCCCTCAAAAACGGATTAATAAACAGATTCTCTCCTCTCCCCACTAGTTATTTTATTTTAAGTTTGGGCAAGTTTTAAGTTTGGGCAAAAGCTGACATTGTTTAACCTGCAGCTGTGACTACCCATTGTTTTTTGACACTGGACAAGTATTTTGTAAAGGAAGGAGATCAAACTGCTGGAGTGGCCATGAAGATGATCAGAGGGCTGGAGCACCTTCCCTAGGAGGACAGTCTATGAGAGCTGGTGCTGTTCAGACTGGAGAAGAAAAGGCTCCAGGGAGACCTTAGAGGAGCATTTCAGTACTTGAAAAGGGCCTACAAGAATGCTTAGAAAGGACTTTTTACAAGGGCTTGTGCTGATGAGAGGGAATGGATTGAGGAGGGCAGATTTAGAATGGAGATTAGAAAGAAATTCTTTACAGTAAAGGTGGTGAAGCACTGGAACAGGTTGCCCAGGAAGGTTGTGGATGTTCCCTCCCTGGAGGTGTTCACGGACAGGTCAGATAATGTCTTGAGCAACCTGGGCTAGAAGAGGGTGTCCCTGCCATGGCAGGGGGGTTTGGAACTAGAGGGTCCTTAAGAGCTCTTCCAACTCAAACCATTCTATGAATTTATGATATTAAAAAAAGTTAAAAAGAGCCAGTCATGCCACAATAGATGAGTAAACATTTATCTGCTTCTCTGTACAGGTTTTTACTTCTCTGATTAACAGTTTGTCTCCCTCTGAGCCCTTATAATAAATATGAGAAATGTATTAACACCTTTAGATAAATAATTTTCAAAGCTTATCACAGATTGTGATTTATTAATTTAGTTTTTTTCCCCTTTACAGTAAACAGTTCCCAGCACTAAGCTTACAACTGGAAGTCTCTGATAGCTTTTAGGCAGTGCTTTATGTTGTACTGCATACAATGCTCTCTAGAGAAATCGCCATTCTGAGTCAACAGCATCATGCTTGCTGAAACCCCAGTAGAGTAGATTTGTAGCAGACAGAAATCTAGCCCCTCCATTGTTATGTAGTATATAAAACAACAACAACAACAAAAAAGACTCCAGGTTCTGCTGAAACAAGTCCAGCTGGAGGGATGGTGGTAAGCATGTATGTGATATAAACAAGAAGGAAACCAGGCAGTGACAAATGAATCTAATTTCCTTCCATAAGAAGTAAAAAAAGGGTTATGGATTAAAGAATGAAAGGAGATGCAGAATGTTTTGACTTAGCTGCTTGATACTTGATCTTGATTTTCTCGTGAAGCAGTTAGGAGAAATATAGTCTAGAGAAAGGTGTTACAGAGTAAATTCACAACCAGTTGGAAAACTGTACCAGGAGAAAAGTAATGATTGATTGGCTGTCAAAATAAGGACTAGAAGTACATAAACACCTGCTGTGGTGGTTTTTTTTTTGGTTTGGTGTTGTTTTTTTTAATTTGTTTGTTGGTTTGGTTTGGTTTTTTTGAGCAATAGCAAACATTCTGCCTAAATTGTTGTCACGGGTAAGCAAGGACAGCAATCACAGTACAGTATCACAGTATAACTAAGGTTGGAAGAGACCTCGAGGATCATCGAGTCCAACCTATAAACACAGACTCCATGACTAGACCACAGCACCAAGTGCCACGTCCAATCCCCTCTTGAACGCCTCCAGGGATGGTGACTCCACCACCTCCCTGGGCAGCACCTTCCAATGACAAATGACTCGCTCAGTGAAGAACTTTCTCCTCACCTCGAGTCTAAACCTCCCCTGGTGCAGCTTGAGACTGTGTCCCCTTGTTCTGGTGCTGGTTGCCTGAGAGAAGAGACCAACCACCTCCTGGCTACAACCACCTTTCAGGTAGTTGTAGAGGGCAATGAGGTCTCCCCTGAGCCTCCTCTTCTCCAGGCTAAACAACCCCAGCTCCCTCAGCCTCTCCTCATAGGGCTTGTAATCATGCTGGCTAATAAATCTGTTGAGTAACTGATTACTAGGCCAGATGGATTATCATAAAATCATAGAATGGTCTAAGTTGGAAGGTACCTTCAAAGGTCATCTAGTCCAACCCCCTCTGCAGTCAGCAGGGACATCCTCAACTGGATCGGGTTGCTCAGAGCCCCGTTGGGCCTCACCTTGAATACCTCCAGGAATGGGACCTCAACCATCTCCCTGGGCAACCCATTCCAGTGTTCCACTACACTCATGGTGCTTGTGTCACCACAGTGCAGAACTTGTTCCTAACATCCAATATAAATCTGCTTTCTCCAGTTTGAAGCCATTGCCTCTTGTCCCACTACTGCAGGCCGCAGAGATAAACGTACTGCGTACATGTATGAATAACCTAATGTGTAAGTAAAAAGATAAGACACATATGGCCTAGATGCAGCCCTTTGTAAGAGAATGTAAGAATTCACATCTGGTGGATGTGGGGAGGCCTGTGGATGTGGTCTACCTGGACTTCAGCAAGGCCTTTGACACCGTCCCCCACGGCAAACTGCTGGCTAAGCTGTCAGCTCGTGGCTTGGACCACTACACTCTGTGCTGGGTTAGGAATTGGCTGGAGGGCCGAGCCCAGAGAGTGGTGGTGAATGGTGCCACAGCCAGCTGGCCACCAGTCACCAGTGGTGTCCCCGAGGGATCAGTGCTGGGCCCTGTCCTCTTTAACATCTTCATTAATGATCTGGATGCAGGGGTTGAGTCAGTCATCAGCAAGTTTGCAAATGACACCAAGTTAGGAGCAGATGTTAGTCAGTTAGAGGGTGGAAAGGCTCTGCAGAGGGACCTCGACAGACTGGACAGATGGGCAGAATCCAATGGGATGGCATTCAACAAGTCCAAGTGCCGAGTGCTGCACTTTGGCTACGGCAATCCCATGCAGAGCTACAGGCTGGGGTCGGAGTGGCTGGAGAGCTGCCAAACAGAGAGGGACCTGGGGGTACTGATTGACAGCTGCCTGAATATGAGCCAGCAGTGTGCCCAGGTGGCCAAGAAGGCCAATGGCATCCTGGCCTGCATTAGGAATAGTGTGGCCAGCAGGAGCAGGGAGGTCATTGTGCCCCTGGACTCTGCATTGGTTAGGCCGCACCTTGAGTCCTGTGTCCAGTTCTGGGCCCCTCAGTTTAAGAAGGACATCGAAACACTTGAACGTGTCCAGAGAAGGGCAACAAGGCTGGGGAGAGGCCTTGAGCACAAGCCCTATGAGGAGAGGCTGAGGGAGCTGGGATTGTTTAGCCTGGAGAAGAGGAGGCTCAGGGGAGACCTCATTGCCCTCTACAACTACCTGAAAGGTGGTTGTAGCCAGGAAGGGGTTGGTCTCTTCTCCCAGGCAACGAGCACCGGAACAAGGGGACACAGTCTCAAGCTGCGCCAGGGGAGGTTTAGACTCGAGGTGAGGAGGAAGTTCTTCACCAAGCGAGTCATTCGTCATTGGAATGTGCTGCCCAGGGAGGTGGTAGAGTCCCTGGAGGCGTT
The DNA here is from genome assembly GCF_026170545.1 of Melanerpes formicivorus. NCBI lineage: Eukaryota > Metazoa > Chordata > Aves > Piciformes > Picidae > Melanerpes > Melanerpes formicivorus. Next base: position 15,071,622 of record NW_027142367.1, on the reverse strand, counting down.
GAAGAGGAGATTGGACGTGGCACTTGGTGCCATGGTCTAGTCATGGGGTCTGTGTTGATAGGTTGGACTCAATGATTCTCGAGGTCCTTTCCATCTTGAGTTATACTGTGATACTGTGAAATTAATTAAATCTTTAGTCACTATTACGTAACAATTATGGTGCTGACCTTAACACCCTTCCGCCCACCCTTTCCTTCTGGGCTGTGTAAATAGGTGCATTTTGTATGTTATTTAGGAACTGACACATTGATTATTTATTTGTGTATTAATTTAATTATTTATTTTTAATATCTCATTTCCTTTCAATGTCAGCCTCAGCTTCACACCTACCTGCATTCTCCTCCTTCTCTCTTTTCCTCTCTCTCCTGCCCCACCCTCTGTTTCTTGTGCAACTTGTCTCAGAAGTATTTCTCCATATTTTTTAATTAACTTGAGCAAATGAGTGAAGATGAGCTCACATGATATTTGGTGTTGTAACTTTGTGGTGTACAATGTTTTTTTCTTCACATTGTGTCACATAGCTTATAAACTCTGCAAAGGCTGTGTTTGCATAATGGAACACCAGTCACATCTGAAGGCGCTTGTGTAAGAAATATGATCAATACAGGGTATCCTTGTTAACTGCTAATTAAGCAGCATAATACTAAAGGTGCTTTTAGCGGGTCCAAAGTCCTTTACTGGATTTATTTAAATTTAACAAGCGTTCTAAAAGCTGTAAGAGGTTACTGATTTGCATTTCAGAACGGTGAGATAGTATAACAATGGGGGTTTCAGAAGTGCAAATTCCTTTAGTGTCTTTCTTCATCAGGGGATATTCTTGGACTACTGAATCAAACTTGAGTCACTGAGGAAGTAACGTAGAACTCAGAGCAATTTATATCCTTACATAAGTCTTAGATTATAAAAGGAAAGAAAAAAATTGCGTTGTGCTAGCCACTGTTCAAGCACAATATTAGAAACCTGGTTTGCCCCTCAGCCTAATGTGATAGCTCAGGATTTTAAACTGTCTAATACAAGAAAGCTACAACCCATCTCATGCTACGACTAAACCCTTTAAGTATTACATTCATGTAACTTATGGCTATGTATGGGCTAGGAAGAGTGATGTGCACTGCTGTCTTTTATTACTAGTTTTGGAACTGTATTTGTCTATTCCTATTAACATTCTGTACCAAAGATTTTTCCTTTGTATTTGTTTTTCCTTTTTCCTTCCTTTCCTCTTCTCCTTCCTTTTCTCTTCTCCTTCCTTTTCCCTTTCCTCTCTCCCTCGCAGGCTTTAATGCCTGCAAAAGAAATTTTTCTACTCCTATACAATACAGGCAGTTTTTCTCACTTTTGAAAAATCTCTAAACATTACATTTCAGTATTGAGCCAGAAATAAACTCTCAGATGGGTTCTCTCTCTAGCAGAACTCAGTTTCCTCTGCAATCTAATATCCCATTCCCACTGCATTAGAAATTGGGGTTTAGACAAGAAAAACTCATTCAGCGCTGATAGGATGCACTACAAATAAACTGCTCAAGATTGAATTCTTATTCATTTTTATACCCATGACTAAAGCTCACACTTTTGCTAAAAGGGTCTGCTTGTGTGGTTGGAAAATGATGGCTGCTGTGATATATCCAGGGTTTAGTTTTAACTTCATGGATTATATCGTGATGAGACAAGTGAAGGCAGAGTGTAAGGAAGAAAATGTTTATCTTTTGGGGTTTTTCCCCCTAATTCATAGTAGATGTTTCAAATCCTGAGGAATTAAATTGTCAGTAACATCTTCTGAAAAAAATGCAAAGAGGTGGTTGATATAAAATCAGTAAGTACTTTAAGTACTTTAATACAATTTTGTTTTACATGCAACACTTATCACCTGGTGAAGGGCCTCATCTCTTAGTTATGTCAGGACATCAGCTGGGAGCACTTAGATGTTTTCTTAGACAGGAATTACAGCTTTCTATTTCTGGAAGTGCCACTTCTCCTGAGAAGGATAGCTGATGAAAACTACCCAAGGAAGGGAGCTCAGTTTTATTGCCAAATTCAGCATTTGTTAAACGGTTTGGTAGCGGTTTTCAGTTTGTAACTGTGTTTCAGTGCTGTGGAGGCATGTGGTATTCACCTGCAAAAAAAAAAGTCTGCTGACAGGAGGCCTAGTGGCTGCTCATCATTTAGTGTTTGTTTTTCAGATGACTCTGCTTAATTCAAGGATTATCTGATTTCTAGTCCTGTCCCAATTCCCTACCCCCCTGACTGAGGCCTCTGTTACACTTCATGGAGATTATATGGCTGCTTTAATTAGTGCTGGAATTGATTTCCAAAAGGGATAATCAACTGACATTTCTTTGTTATGTTTTTTGTATGTGGATTTTTCATGAGGGAAAATAAAAAGGGAAAAATTTATTAAGATAAATAAACACTTGTTTTGAAGTACTTGTCTGCATGAAACCCTGTTTATTTCAGATCCCTAAGGTTTATATTTAACTTTGATACTAGTTTCCTCTTGAGATGTGAGAAGAAGGGTACCTGTATGTCCAGTTTACTATAAGCAGATCAATATTAATATGATTCATTATATAGTAACTAACTTCATCTGAAAAGTTCTACAAAACTTATTTGAGCATTAGATATGAAGGAAAATGTGAAGACTGAGTCTGTTAGGTAGCACATGCATCTGGGGTATCTCTTGTGCTGTATTTTTACCTGATGGACCCAAATGATTGGCTGCTGTGAGGTATCCTACAGATGAGATGTTGCTTGTAGGGTTTTATTAGTGTTTCTGCCTTTTTTGTTTTCTCCTGCCAAACTGAACACAAAACAACAATGTGCTCTTGTGGCAACGAAAGCCAGTGCTCTTCTGGGGTGTATTAGAAGGAGTGTGGTTAGTAGGTCGAGAGAGGTTCTCCTCCCTTTCTACTCTGCCCTGGTGAGGCTACATCTGGGATACTATGTCTAGTTCTGGGCCCCTCAGGTCAAGAGGGACTCAGGGAACTGCTTGAAAGAGTCCACAACACAGTCATAAAAATGATTAAGGGAGTGGAACATCATCCTTAAAGGAGAGACTGAAAGAGCTATGACTCTTAAGCTAAAGAGGAGACTAAGAGATGACCCTATTAATATTTATAAATATGTAGAGGGTGAGTGCTCTCCTTGGTGATGCCCAACAACAGGAAAAGGGGCAGTGGGTCGAGGTTGAGGCATAGGAAGTTCCATGGAAACATGAGGAAAATTTCTTTCCCTGTGAGGGTGACAGAACACTGGAACGGGCCGTCCGGTGAGGATTGTGGAATCTCCCTCTCTGGAGATGTTCAAGACCTGTCTGGATGCATTCCTGTGTCATTTGGTCGAGGTGATCCTGCTCTGGCAGGGGGTTGGACTGGATGATTTTTTGAGGTCCCTTCCAGCCCCTAGCATTCAGTGTGATTCTGTGTTTGTGAAAACTGATAACTTTTGTTGCTGCTTGAAATACAACATTAGTTTAGAAGCCTGTTCATTAATACTTTATTATAAATCACTACCAGGATTTCATAGAATTGAAAACAATCTTGGTTCTGTAAGATTAGGAACACTTCTTCTGCGTGAATATATATCAGCTTGAGACAGTTTTAGTATGGTAATTAAACTAACAAAGACACAGCCATTTAATCAATATAATTTGTATTTCAGCAAATTTAGCATGCTTTTTATTTATTTTTTCTAATAAATGTCAATACATAAAACCATAATTAATGATCTGATTACAGGGCAGTTACTGTGATGGAAATCTCCTTGCCAGAAGTCTCTACCTTAGGGCAGAGCAACTCTAAATCAAACAGAGCATCTCTTCATTAAGCAGGGTTCTTGAGACCCGTAATGCATATGTGCCATAAACAGGAAGAGCCCAATAGCAGCCCTCCATGCAGAGGACAATTGTAATTTGCAAACATTGGCTGCTTCAACAATGTAGCAGCTTTACAAGCCTACGAGAAAATTAGCTCCCAGAGTTTGTCGGGTATCTAGCATCTCCAATGAAGAGTTGATGGTAATGCGTTCAGTGCAGCAGAGCAAGGAACACAGCAGTGTTTCTTCCTTTTGGAACCTGGCTCCTGTGGCATTTTATTCTGTGAGAGTGCTTGTATTTCTTCATTATAACCAACAGGGCTCATTCTCCCTCCCTTCTTTTCCCCTTAGCCCTGTGTCCCAGAAGTCTATACGATCCTAATGTTCTTTAGCTACTGAAAGCTGAAGAGTAGTAATTGTCTTTGCAGTTCAGCATTCACAGATGACAAATTGTAACCTTTAAGAGTTCTTGGTTATTGTGATAGGTGAGGTGTCTTTTAAATACATAGAAGCAGCAGCAGGATTTACCTCTCAAGGGAAAAAGGATAGAGGCATTTTGAAGCATGCATTCATTCTCAGTAATAGACACATCTTCTGTCTTCCATAGCCTTATCATCTACTAGGCTACAGAATCAAGCTGTTTTTCCCCAGCGTGCAAATCAATCCTAAGAGAAAATCCTTTTTGTGAGTCATTTCCTAGATTTGCAAACTTGAATGCTAACCATCTATCCACAAACAGCAATGCACATGATTGCCTGTGCAGAAATAGAGTACAGAGAGTATCATGCTACAAATAAATTCTCTTCATTGCACTTGCAGCCACTGCCTTAATGAACTCTTATCTGGATTATTTCTTACTTTTCGAAGCATGCAAGAGTAGGTTATATTTACTTCTTTATCTTTGTAATGAAAATTGCTCTGGACTTCACATAGTCCATTACTAGAGACTCACCAGGGCAGAGTAATGGATAGCATAATTCAGACGATGGAGTCAAAGTGGATGTCAGCAAGAATGTTGCAGGAAAAGTGTTCATCCTTTATTCATGCATTATTGTATTTGTCTTTGGAAAGGGCAATATATTTGGGTTTGTCAGGGGTGGTGGACCTGAAGATGTCTGGAGGTCCCTTCCAACCCTTAACATTCTATGATTTTATGAATTAATAGGAACAATGATGAAGATAAGCCTTGAGGTTTTCATGACTGGTTTTTGTTTGGTGGTGTTTGTTTTTTTTAAGGGAGGGATTGTACCATGACAGGCAATTGCTGAGTTGCATTAGCATATAAGCAAGGCTAAAGGCAATGCTGAATCTACTCTGAAGAATGTAAGTTAAAATACAGTTTTAGTATCTAAGCAACAATCCTGCCTGAAGCTGACGGAGGACATAATCTCTCACACCTAACTATTCCTTCAACATGAATGAACCCCAGGAGGCACTTGCATGAAGACTTGTCTGTGCCCAGAAGCTGCCCTACTGTAAAGTTTCAAATATAGTGGCTTATTTCCTTTGTTTAACACAACTATCCAAGCTATCACAGGAGGAATGAACCAGCTCAAGAAACTACTTCATTCTCATCAGCTTTTTGGTTAATAAAAAGTCAATTCCTACTTCAGTCAAAACAGTTGGGAGTTCTTCTGAAGTCAGTGCAGAAGTTGTGACAGCTACATACAGCTACTGCCATAAGAATTCTCTGTTGACAATTAATTCAGTCTAAAGGATGTAGATGGCCCTCCTGATCTGCAGACTAATGTGGATTCTACCCCAACATCCACAGGAGAGCAATGAGACTGGTGAAGGAACTAGAGATAAAATGTTATGAGGAGAGGCTGAGGGGGCTGGGATGTTTAACCTGGAGAAGAGGAGACTCAGGGAGGGACACTCTACAACTACCTGAAGGGAATGTGTAGTAAGGTGGGAGTCAGGCTCTGCTCCCAGGCAACTTACGACAAGATGAGAGGTCATGGCCTGAATCTGTACCAGGGGAGGTTTAGGTTGGATGTTAGGAAGCAGTGCCTCATGGAAAGGGTAATTAAACACTGGAATGGACTGCCCAGGGAGGTGGTGGAGTCGCTGTCCCTGAAGGTGTTTAAGGAAAGGTTGGATGTGGCACTTAGTGACATAGTCTGGTTGACGTGATGGTGTTAGGTCATAGACTGGACTTCATGATCCAGAGATCTTTTCCAGCCTCAGTAACTCTGTGATTCTGTGAGGACTGTGCATTTTGATTAATTATTTACATTTCTTCAGGAAAATAGCAACAAACCCATATCATTGAGACTGAGAGATCATCCTTTATAATACTTCTCTTTAAAATTTGGAAAAGTGAGATGATGGTGCATCAGTGTGACATCTAATCAGCATTTTCACTCTTTCTATAAGCTTGTGTTGGATGAAATATTGGTTTTTATGATGTAGAATCATGGAGTGAAGGAGCTACCCAGAGAGGTTGTGAAGTCTCCTTCTCTGGAGACATTCAAAACCTACCTGGATGCATTCCTGTGTGGCTTACTCCAGGTGATCCTGCCATGGCAGGGGGGATGGACTGGGTGATCTTTGAAGGTCTCTTCTAACCCCTAATGTTTTGTGATTCTGTGAACCATTCTTACTGTTCCTATGAGCTTGAGTAGGTTGAAAGACTGGGGTTTATGATGTTAGAATTCATGGAGTGAAGATAAGAGCATATAAGGCATGCTAGAAGTATTGCCATGGACTCAGAAATGGATGCTTTTGCAAAATGATGTGGAAACTGTGGCTTAATAATTACAAACTGAAAGAGTGAGCACACAAGTGTGTTAAGTGGATCCGTGCACTGGTAGAGTACTTTTTGAGATGAGAGCACTTTTAATCCTAAAAGCTGTAGTCATCGTGCTGTTCCATGTTGACTTTTCAAAGTTATCAAAACCTACCTTGGAAAGAATTGTTTTTCTATTAAAGCTCCAAATTCCTTTTAGGTTATGAGCAAGCTGCAAATGAGTGAAACTGATGTTAACTTTGCTCACTGAAGAAAGCTAAAGAACTACTGACACAAACAGGGGGAAATGTTCTCATTGACAAACTTTCTAAATTTATTTAGGGCCCTGGGCATAACTGCAGGGCTTATATGAGAATTTAATTGATTATGCAGGCATATAGCTGTCATTCAGTCTTGAGAGGGGATGGCACTACAATCTCTTGTCCTCATTGATCAACAACATGGTTACCTAGCCTATATATTATGCCATGGTACTAGCATTTCTTGGTCTCATTGATCAAAACTAGTGTGGGGTGTCCCTGCCCATGGCAGGGGGGTTGGAACTAGATGATCCTTGTGGTCCCTTCCAACCCTGAATGAAACTATGAAACTATGAAACTATGAAAACCATGGCTACTTAGACTACATGGTATGTCAAGCACAGGTTTTACTAATTCCTGGAGTTTAGATTTATCTGATTTTTAGTGTAATAGCTGAAGTGTAGTCTGCTGTAGTAATTCTCTGTAAGCAAGTAGTTGCACTCAGTGTTGTGTTCTTGAAGTGGGAAAGACGTCTGCATCCAAACCACTGTCTTAAAAAAGAGTAGAAGCTAAGAAGCAGATGTTTTATTTGTATACCCATTTTCCTAGCAACAAGTTGCATGTAATATTCTTAATTAAACCACAAATGTCTGTGATTTTCCAAGAGCTAATGGATCTATCTTTACAAGCTATATAATCAAGGATAAAATCAAGATCTGGAAGACATACTAATCTTTATTTCATTTTTCCCCCTCCCCGTACTATAATAATATCTCTTGGGAGAGTAGCAGCCTCGAAAGAGAAGTCTGAAAGATAAGGAGTCAGTTTACTTTCTGTGGTTGTTAAGCCAGTCTGAACACCTGCTCTGCTCTGGTGTAATTTCTCTGCACACAGCTTCAAATAGTGTTTCATGATCACCCGCAGCATTTGTAATAAAAACTGAATAAAAGCTCCACACAGAGAAAATAAATGCACCTCTAGTGAGCCTGAGTGCTGACTTGAGTAATAGAAGAAAACATAGTTCTTCAATATTAAATAAGACTTCCTCACTGAACTAGAGGTAGACAATTGATTTTCAGTTCTGTGGCCAAAGAAGAAATATGGAGAAGGCTGTTTTTATTTTCCTGGGATTGGCAAAGGAAATCTAATTCCAAAATGAACAGCAGCCACAGCAAAACAAAACAAACAAGAAAAATCTTTATTTCAGGAGTTCCTTCAACAGCAAGACTGCATTGTGCTATTCGGTGGGTGGCTGATGCTCTGGTTATGTGGGCTTTGTGGTCTGAAGCTCTGAAGTCGCTACAGGCAGGCTGAACAACCAGCTAAGCCATGATCTGAAGAGTCCAAAGGCAGGAGTACCAGCACAGCCAGGGTGACTGCTTACCTTGTGCCAGGATGTGCACCTGTGTAAAACTGAGTGATTCTCCTGATTTCAACACATGCAAAGCCATTCACAGGCTTGAGATCCTGTGCCTTATTTGTGCTGTCAGTCAGTTCCTGTAATCAGTTCAAAGCTTTTGCTTGAGCCTGCTGCTTACTTCAAAATCACTTGCCAGAATAGATGATTTTTGTCACAGTGGATGGCCTTGAACAGCAACAGGTCTGAGCAACTGCCAATAAGCAGTTCAAGGGTGAGGGGAAAATTATTGTTCTGTTATAATTATCTTCAAAATCATTTTAGTCTGCTGAGTTTGACTGTCTTGGGTTTGTATCACAAAACACTTTCCTAGGTGTCTTATAAATATTTACATTGCTTGCATGTGGTTTGAGCAAAATGGTTTTAAATCCAAGTGCTTCATGTGCCATAGTCTATAAGCTGGAGGTGGGGAGATTCAGGCTAGATGTGAGGAGGAGGTTCTTCACCATGAGAGTGGTGAAACCCTGGAATGGGTTGTCCAGGGAGGTGGTCGAGGCCCCGTCCCTGGGGGTGTTTAAGCCCAGGCTGGATGAGGCTCTGGCCAGCCTAACCTAGTGTGGGGTGTCCCTGCCCATGGCAGGGGGGTTGGAACTAGATGATCCTTGTGGTCCCTTCCAACCCTGAATGATACTATGATACTATGATAATCAAAAGGAGTTCAAATACTAAATTTGGAAACTGTGATAATACTCCACTACCAGTATCTAAAGATATTTAGTGCTAACTGCAGCACTCAATACCTACTGATATAAATGAATGATGATGTATATTGAAAAATAGATGTTAAAGAAGAATCCAATTAAAAGGCACCTGGAAGCTTTAAGTTTCATTCTTTCTTTACCCCCAAAATCACGGTTGTTTGTTTTCTTTTTTTTTTTTCCTTCAGTCAGAATTTACAGAACACAAATTTCATCTTAAATAAAAGGGCTATCTTCAAACAACCATGTATGATTTTTTTTTGTTGATGACCTTTAGGAAGGATCCCTTCCAACAGCAACAAGTACAACAAAAAACACTGAAAGATTTTGTTCACGGGAGAAAGCTAAGATTCTCATAAATCTCTGCTAGGTCTGGTAATATGTATTTCAAATCCCATTAATTAAATGCCTTCAGCAAAACCAATTTGCCTTGTTGGAGTTGCTGCTAGTCTATCTTAAATGTCATTAATGCAGAGAAGAGACCTCTGGGCTTTTTGTGGTGCTGCTGCAGCAGGCGGATTGTGCAATGTCTCGTGGAAAGGCCCTGTCTCGCTGCAGCACCATCTGCTTGAAAGTGCAGGGGGAAATGCTGAACACTTCCCTGAGTTTCATGCCATAAAAACGGTGAATAGGAGCTCATTAGCCTACAGCAGCTCCCATTGTAATCACATTATATTCATGCAGAGAAAATTGCCTGCCTGAACAGTAAGTCCTTCATATTGTTTAGCGCTGGTTGGATGCTTCCTGCCATTTCCTCAACATAGATGGCTTAAATTGTTTTCAGGACAGAAGAAATATTCTGTGCATTTTCAACAGCATTCTGGAATGCCTGATGGAAGTTAGCCCTTTAGAGAAACAGTCTCAAATGAAGTTTCTTTGCTTTCTCACATGATCACATTTTTTTTTATTTACTGAAATTATTTTCTTTGAGACAAAGGTATCTTGGTAAAAAGAAAACAAATCCCCCTCCCAATTTTCTCACACATTTGAAAAATGAACCTGCTTTAGTCATAATCTTCTGTGATGGAAAAATCTCTTAGACATCCCTCAATGTTTTATGATTTTAATCTTTTTTTTTTTTTTTTTATAAGCTCTTTAAAATCTATTTAATTTCAATGATGTGATTAAAACATGAAGGCTAAAGAGATATTTTACCAATTTGTATTTAAAAATAGAGTTTTGGCCTTTTAGAGACTATTTATGAGTGACTTTAGCTGCTTAAAAATGCTTTTATTAGTTGATTTCTTATTTTATTTCAAGGAAAACAACTATTCATTGACAGAAAAGCTCATTCTGAGTTTTTATTGCAATAAACTAAAGGTAAAGAACATGACATTTCATAGTTCCTAAGTCCTCATTCCCCATCCTAGTATTGCTCTCTACAACTACCTGAAGGGGGGTTGTAGACAGGCAGAGGTTGGTCTCTTCTCCCAGGCAGCCAGCACCAGAACAAGAGGACACAGACTCAGGCTGTGCCAGGGGAAGTTCAGGCTGGAGGTCAGGAGGAAGTTTTACACAGAGAGAGTGATTGCCCACTGGAATGGACTGCCCGGGGAGGTGGTGGAGTCGCCGTCACTGGAGGTGTTCAGGAGGAGACTTGACAGGGTGCTTGGTTACATGGGTTAGTTGATTAGGTGGTGTTGGGTGATAGGTTGGACACGATGATCTTGAAGGTCTCTTCCAACCTGGTCTATTCTATTCTATTCTATTCTATTCTATTCTATTCTATTCTATTCTATTCTATTCTATTCTATTCTATTCTATTCTATTCTAGCAGGTTCACTGCACTTGAGTAATTTGTGCAGCAGACATTGTTTATAGGCCCAGATTCGTTCATTATGACATAAAGATGTTCTTTATTGTAGATGAGGACAGTGAAATCTACAAATAGTTAAATCTTTGGAATAAATATGCTGTTTTCTTCAATGCTTCAACACTTCTAATCTTTTATCTAGCTTCACTAGAACTGTGAAATTGCTGTAGTCATCATTTGTGGGCCTATGTGTTGATTATAAAGTAAATGAGGATGAGTTTCTTAATCACTGCATAATTAAGGCAACAATCATAACCTCATGAAAGACAGTAAATACAAATTAAGCTGTCAAAGTCTTAGTTGTAAGTGCTAATGGCCTGAAACATGGTTTAAGCATGACCCAGAGAAAAAGTGCAGAATTCTGTGACTGTATTTTGAGGGCTGGGTTTTCCCGCTGTAGACTTAATATAACCAATTTCTTCAGTTCTTCATCAAACACTTGACCACTTTCTTCCTGTGCTTTGGTGGTGTTCCAGTGGACTTTCTAGGGAAATCTGTGTCATAAATATATTCAGGGAGAATAGAAAAAATTATTTTTATTTGAGACAAATCTCACAGTTATTCTATCTGAGAAAATGAATGAAAGTCTTATCAATAAAGGACGGGGCTCCTAGTCCCTTCACAATGCACTGCAAACTGTGTAACCTTCCTTTTTCCCACCTGTCTCTGTTGTTTTCCATGTGGACTTCAGCCAGAAGTTTGTATTTGTAACAAGACTTGGAAAGATGACTCCAGAGATCTTTAAGATTAATTCAATGTAGAAGTCTGAAGTTGCTTCAGTTTCTTGCTGACTTTTAAGATATCACTGTTCTATCAATAACATTTCAAATTCTACTCTCATTCACCACACTGCTCTCAATTCTTTTATTTTAATGTCCTCAGAACATTTTGAGAGTGCATTCCTTATTCGGTCACCTGCACCATCAACATCTCAGACAACACTGGGGTTGCTCAAGCTGACCTTCTTCAAACCTCTCTTGGAATGACTGCCTATGATTGTTAATCACATTCAGAGAGTTTTGGGTTGATTTGGGTTTGTTTTTCAAAACATCTTTACATTGTCTTTATCACAGAATCACAGAATGTCAGGGGCTGGAAGGGACCTCAAAAGATCATCCAGTCCAACCCCCTGACAGAGCAGGATCACAGTATCACAGTATCACTTAGGTTGGAAAGGACCTCGAGGATCATCGAGTCCAACCTATCAACACAGACCCCATGACTAGACCATGGCACCAAGTGCCACGTCCAATCTCCTCTTGAACGCCTCCAGGGTCGATGACTCAACCACCTCCCTGGGCAACCCGTTCCAATCTAGGATCACCTAGAGCAGATCATATAGGAATGCATTCAGGCAGGTCTTGAACATCTCGAGAGACAGAGACTCCACAACCCCTCTGAGCAACTTATTACAGTGTTCTGTCACCCTCACAGTGAAAAATATTTCCTCCTGTTTCCATGGAACTTCCTATGCCTCAACTTCCACCACCGCCTCTTGTGTTGTCATTGGGCAGCACCAAACAGAGCCTGACTCCATCCTCTTGGCACTCACCCTTTACATCTTTATAAACATTAATGAGGTCACCTCTTGGTATCCTCCTCTCCAAGCTAAAGAGCCCCAACTCCTGCAGTGTCTCCTTGTAAGAAAGATGTTCCACTCCCTTCATCATTTTTGTGTCTCTGTGCTGGATTCCTTCAAGCAGTTCCCTGAGATCCTTCTTGGACCTTCTGTGTCCAGATCTGGACACAATATACCAGATGTGGCCTCACCAGGGCAAAGAAGAGGGGGAGAAAGTGAACCTGTCTGGACCTACTAACCACAGCCCCTCTAATCCACCCCAGAATAACACTGGCCTTCTTGACTACAGGAGCACAAACTAGCTGGATGTATCTTTACTGAATAACTTTGAGTATGCTACTGAGACTGTCAAAATACTACAAAAGAAAGATATATGAAAGTCCGGGTTGGTAAGATGTCTCTCATTATAGCCAGCTCTTGGTATACTTACTTGCAAGAATTCTGAAGTGCAGAAGTATTTTGTTTTTTCCTTAAGTTCCATGTCTTCAGTTTACTGTTCACTAAAAACATTTTTTTTCCTTGATTTTATTTTCCCCATTAACCTAATTTTTTATTTTTGAAACTGAAAAGTCATCTTTTTTCCTTAACTTCTTTAATCTGTTACTCTTTCCAAAAACTTTCATACAGGGTGCTTTTTCTAATTCCCTGTGTTTGTTTTGTTTTATGGAGCACAGTTTTGTGTGCTATAAAGTCAGTTCATAGATAGAAACCCCAAACCTTTTTATGCCTCTAGCAAAGAATTAGTTTTGCACAACCATCTCTAAATTAAATTAGTTTGCTGATGCCCCCCTTATCTCTGTGCTTTAGAGAGATTAAAACCTCAGGGTTCAGAGTACTGACTGACCTCTGCAACTTTAATTTTTTGTTGTTGTTGTTCTTCATTGTTTTAAAGCAATTTATTTATCAGTTCTAATGTCCAAGGTTTTATCCATGGAGCTTTTAAGCTTATTAGGAACCTGCCATCTGGAGCAGTAGATTAGCAAAAGCTTCTCAGAGGGATCTGTTAAAATTATAACATATTTGTTTAGATGATTGTACTTAAAACTTTGCATTTCTTCTCATTAAGGTTTAGAAGTCAACTTGGATTTCATTCCTTGTGTCTAAGCTTTTCTATTTCTAACATTAGTGGGTTTCCCCTTTTCCCCTCTAACAAACATTTGCTTTGTTCTCATTTTAGATTCTATAATCCTGAAATAATCTGAACATGAATATGTCATTTAAAAAGGAAATTGAGTTTTCATGTATATATATATATACACACACACACAGAGGGAATTAAAAATTAGGGGGGGTGGGGTGGAGGGGAGGGGCAGGATACCTAACCTAAAGGAGATCAGATAATATCTTTGGAGGGTAAGAGTTGATCTTGATTTTGGTGTCACATGGACAGAGAGCAAAGGACAAGCCTCACCAGTTACTATTATGTGAAAAACATGCCTCATATTGCTGCTATAGACTTATGCACTGAGTATAATTTTAACAAATATTAAGCATAAGAGATTAAGCTTAAAGCTTTTTAGGGTGTCAGATAATTATAGGACTAGGAGGAATGGAGCTAACCTGGAAGTGGGTAGATTCAGATTGGATGTTAGGAAGAAGTTCCTCCCCATGAGGGTGCTGAGACAATGGAACAGGTTGCCCAGGGAGAAGAAGGAAGCCTCATCCCTGGAGGTTTTTAAGGCCAGGCTGGACTGCAGTGGGCAGTAGTGTCCTCCCTACTCTAGTCATGAGGTCTGTGGTGACAGGTTGGACTCGATGATCTTTGAGGTCTCTTCCAACCTCTGTGATACCGGATGTGGCTCTGAGCAACTTGATCTAGTGTGACCATTGCAGGGGCATTGGAACTAGATGATCCTTGAGGTCCTTTCCAACCCTAACAATTCTATGATTCTATGATCTTCAAGACTATGTTTTCATCATGACAGAAGGATTTTAAAACTTACATACCTTATCAATGAATTGATTATTTTTCTTTCATTGTTTTTCTATTTTTTCCTTTGGTTTGGTTTGTTTTGGTTTGATTGTGGTGGTTTTTGTGTTTATTTCTTTGGGGGTTTTATTAGGAATTGCAGTGTTTACACCTAAACATTTTATTAAAGGCTCAGCTTTACTGTAAGAAAAATAAATCATCTAAGCTTTGTACATGCAGCCTGTGAGCCACAAAATAAAAGGCAGCAATGAAAAACCTTTTTATATACAGGCTCAGTTTAAAAGTTAACTATTTCAAACATGATGCTTAACCTCCAGTGACATTTTGAGTTGAGAAAGAACTTAAACATTATTTCAGTTCTGTCTATGTGATTATTTCTAAGAACATTTGGGGAATATTTTATTAATCAATTTTGCAGCTTCTTTGATGATGCTAAATATCCTATGTCCATCTTGTAATCATTTACTAGTACTGTATTATGGGGCTGAGGTGCCTGTTTCTTGGCTAACTATCTGTATTATGGAGCTGAGATGTTTGTTTCTTGTCTGTGACATTTTTTCCTTGGGGAACTCTGTTTTCAAACTCTTCCTTTTGAGAGTCTCTCAACACAAACTAATCACTGACATAATAAGTTTAATAATGTTTGGGTTTTTTTTTCAGTCTGGCTGGAAAGCTGTTAGTATAAATTTAGAGGGTCAATCAGATAGATACTGTGATTCTGTGAGGTGATTGGAAACTAATTTCTAGTGATATCTGAGGTAGCCACTAGGTTGATATAATTTATGTTGAAGATCTTCTAGACATTCTTCTAGCTTCTAGACATTCTTCTAGCTTTTAGCAAACTTGGAAGCTCTTGCAACCCTCCCTAGACAGCATTGGAGAGCACAGTATCACAGTATCACTTAGGTTGGAAAGGACCTCGAGGATCATCGAGTCCAACCTATCAACACAGACCCCATGACTAGACCATGGCACCAAGTGCCATGTTCAATCTCCTCTTGAACGCCTCCAGGGACGATGACTCAACCACTTCCCCAGGCAACCCGTTCCAATGACGAATGACTCGCTCAGTGAAGAATTTCCTCCTCACCTCGAGTCTAAACACAGAAATTACATCTCTGTGTTACTACAGTATTTCTAAATCCCAAGCACAAATATAGGCTGAGCAGAGATTGGATTGAGAGAAACCTCGAGGAGAAGGACTTGGGAACATTGGTTGATGAGAAGTGCGAGATGAGCCAACAATGTTTGCTTGCAGCCCAGAGAGCCAGTCCTGTCCTGCCATATGGCCAACATGCTTCTGTGATTCTATACTTCTGTAATGATCAACAATTGTAAACATAGAAAGGTAATGCTTCTAACTCTTACTTCTGCCCCACTTTTACTTATTGTAGCTTTATACAGGTCATACTAATGATATTAGAACAGTTCTAGGAAATCCACCTGTAGAAAATTTCCTACTACTGTAGCAAGCTTTCATACACTTTTGTTAGCAAGCAGTCTCCCTGCTGTTGTTTTTATTTGCCCTGTTGATGTCTCTTTTGGCTTTCTGACATATTAATCTCCACGTGAAACAACCTGTCAGTGCTGCCCACTGACCACAATTTCTCTGGATAACCCCTCATATATGCTAACAGATCCTTTGTCATCTATAAGCTTTTCAATGCTCTGATTATTAATTAATTTACTTATTTTTTAAATTATTAAATCCCCAGGGCAAGTCCAGCAGCATTCATAATCACCACACTGATTATGATATCCTACCTTTATCCACCAAATTGAAGCTGTTTGGAATAGATGCAGTCACAGCAATTAAAAAGGCTGCACTTCCACTCGCTTAAATTTGGCTGACTTTACAGCACAGGAAATCCTCATTTTTCCCTTTTCCTGCTCAGACAGATTGCTTAGCATCTGGTAATACTTGCTAGTCAAAAGGTTAGTCAGCTACAGTGGTGAAATTTAATTACTCTAATACAAAACCCCAATATCTGTCAGTCATGCAGTATGTGAAATTTATAGGGACTGTGTTTCCTGCTCGAAAATATTTCACAAACTACATGTGTATAATAGAAATCCAGCTTGTGTTTAATAGATGGTAGCATCATAGTTGTTCTCAGCCAGCTCCACAGATGAAGCAATTGCCTCTCACAGTAAATTTCCCAACACTAGTTACCATTTTCATCCATAGTAAGTAGTAGTATGATATTTACCCACAGCACAGAAAACATTGCACACTGACAGCAAGCCCAGCTTTTCTGGTAAGACCTCAACGGCCTAGTTCAGCAAATGTTCTCCAACATTCTGCTGAAATCAAACATTTTACTTTGTTTATTTTTTATGTGTTGTTTTTATTTTTTTAAGTTTAGAGGTTGCTTTTGGTGGCAAATTGAACATAGATGAGACAGATTTTAATTAAATTTAGTTGATCATTCTGTGAAGCCTACCATCTGATTCGTATTTCTTTGGGACCCACGCTCAGAGGTGTTTGTGCCAAAGTCAATCTTTTTTGAGAGTTCATTTGCAGTGCCATGGTTTTAACACCAGCATTACTGGAGGGACTGGAGGGCAAGTCTGATGAGGAGAGGCGGAGGGAGCTAGGATGTTTAACCTGGAAAAGAGGAGACTCAGGGGGAGCCTTATCACACTCTACAGCTACCTGAAGGGAAGGTGTAGTAAAGTGGGGGCTCAGACTCTTCTCCCAGACAATTTATGACAGGATGAGAGGACATGGCCTGAATCTGCATCACAGGAGGTTTAGGTTGGATGTTAGAAAGCACTTCCTCATGGAAAGGGTGATCAGACAATGGAATGGACTGCCCAGGGAGGTAGTGGAGTCACTGTCCCTGGAGATGTTTAAGGAAAGATTGGATGTGGCGCTTAGTGTCATGGTCTGGTTGGTGTGGTGGTGTTAGGTAATAGGCTGGACTTGATAACCTTTATTAGAATAAACTTTTATTAGAATAAACCAAACCAGGTTAGAAGAGACCTTCAAGATCATCGTGTCCAACCCATCAACCAATCCAACCCACCCAAACAGCTAACCCATGGCACCAAGCACCCCAGCAAGTCTCCTCCTGAACACCTCCAATGATGGCGACTCCACCACCTCCCCGGGCAGCCCATTCCAAAGTGCAATCACTCTTTCTGTATAGAACTTCTTCCTAACAGCCAACCTGAACCTCCCCTGGTGCAGCCTGAGACTGTGTCCTCTTGTTCTGGTACTGGCTGCCTGGGAGAAGAGACCATCATCCGCCTGTCTACAACCTCCCTTCAGGTAGTTGTAGAGAGCAATAAGGTCACCCCTGAGCCTCCTCTTCTCCAGGCTAAGCAACCCCAGCTCCCTCAGCCTCTCCTCATAGGGCTTGTGTTCCAAACCCCTCACCAACTTTGTTGCCCTTCTCTGGACTCGTTCCAGCAAGTCAACCTCCTTCCTAAACTGAGGGGACCAGAACTGGACACAGGACTCGAGGTGTGGCCTAACCAGTGCAGTATACAGGGGCAGAATGACCTCCCTGCTCCTGCTGGCCACACTGTTCCTGATGCAGGCCAGGATGCCATTGGCCCTCTTGGCTGCCTGGGCACACTGCCGGCTCATGTTCAGCCTGCCATCAACCAGTAGCCCCAGGTCCCTTTCTGCCTGGCTGCTTTCCAGCCACTCTGACCCCAGCCTGTAGCTCTGCATGGGGTTGTTGTGGCCGATGTGCAGAACCCGGCACTTGGATGTGTTCAATCTCATGCCGTTGGACTCTGCCCATCTGTCCAGCCTGTCGAGGTCCCACTGCAGAGCTTCTCTACCCTCCAGCATAATCTCAGAGGTCTATTCCAGCCTCAATAATTTTGTGATTTTGTGATCACTGTGAGGGTTTTTCCACTGAAACTAAATCAAGCATTTCATGCAGGATTTAGTTACACTTACCTATTTTCAGTTGGACCCAGAAGTAGCCACAAAACACATATTTATTTATATTGACTAGATACAGTGAGATCTCTGTAGATCTAGATACAGTGTTTTATCTCTGTGCTTATGAACAAAATTTCAAAGCCTGGATTATCTGTCCTCTTGGGAGAGCTTATGATCTGGGGCTAAGTCCAACCTCAAAGCTCTCTTAAATAAATAAAACCATAAAGTTAATAAAAATAATATCAAAGCTCTTAGGTCAGCCGAATATTATGCTGTAGTTTATATTTGGGAAAGAAGAGAAATAAAAATTTCAGACAAGCCAAATGAGTTTGATACTTTTGCTCTTAATGGGCTATAAAGTTTAATTTATGTACTTTTAAAGGCAGCCATCCCTACTATAGTGACAATAGCATGAACATTGAGATGGTTGTCTGTTTATTCTGGAGGTTAAAAGTTCAGATTCACCATTTATTTAGAACATCTTCTACAATAAAAATGTTTCTTCCCCCCCCCCCCCCCCCCCCCCAATGAATTACAGTGATTTATATGCAGTGGTTTTTTTTCTGGGCAGAACTACTATTCACTAGAGACTTGGTTGAGCAGAAAAAAAACTACATTTAATTTAGGACTGCAGGTTTCACTTGAATGAGATTGATGCAGCCCAATGTCCACTAGATATGAACTGAGAGAACAAAACCTACTTTCTTCAGAAGTATCAGAGGCACACCAGGGAACATTAGACACAGGACTGTAAACCACATTCTACTGCAACAGATAAATATTGCTTAGCACAAGGGAAAATGCTGAAGTTGTCCACTTGTGTGTACAAATGCACCCTCAGTTGCAGCATATGCACAGCTCAAGATGAATGCTCAGTTTACTGTGTTGTTTAGGCAATAATTACCTTCAGAGAAAGGATATTTTTATCACTTAGAATTATACTAGAGATGAGACAACAAAGAAGAGCTTGTCTAGAGCACCCTAAGAAGTTTAAGGTGTCTCTTCCAAAGCAAATGTATGACAGGTTCTGTTTATGAATAACTCCTCTAGCTGTGGACTCCTGCTTTCTTTTCCAATAGGTACTGGTTGCTGGCAAACTCAGCTGGGCAACCATGGTACAGTGATTTAATTCACAACCTCTGTGGCAAGTACAATTCCCCTCTGCAGAAAACCAGGAAGGGAAGAAAAGGGAGGAACATATGCTTTAGAGGGTTTGGTATGGAGAGAGGAAACCAGGGGAGAATTAATTATGATGTAAATGGTTATTTTTACATCTCTGTTTATTGTGTTTGTTTTTATCCACATTTCTTCGTGCTTTGACTCAGCACAGCTTCAGGTAAAGAGAGCAAATTGTGTACATCTTAGAGGCTCTTTTTACCTCTGTGCCCTCATCCAGTATAGAATCATAGAATTGTCAGGGTTCGAAGGGACCTCAAGGATCATCCAGTTCCAACCCCACTGTCATGGGCAGGGACACAACATCAGGCTGCTCAGAGCAACATCCAGCCTGGCCTTGAAAACCTCCAGGGATGATCAACTCCCTGGGCAATCTGTTCCAGTGTCTCACCACCGTCATGGGGACGAACTTCTTCCTAACATCCAATCTGAATCTACCTACTTCTAGTTTTGCTCCATTCCCCCCACCCCTATCACTACCCAATACCCTAAAAAGTCCCTCAGCAGTTTTCTTGTAGCCCACTTCAGATACTGGAAGGCCACAACAAGATCTCCTGAGAGCCTTCTCTTCTGCAGACTGAACAGCCCCAACATTCTCAGTCTGTCTCCATAGGAGAGGAGCTCCAGCCACCTGATCATTCTTGTGACCCTTTGAAGATGTTCCAGCACACATACCCATATCTTGCTTGTATCCTGCCCATATATGTGCAGTGTCTTCACAAATATCAGTTCTGTTACAGCCAAAGGATCCCTTTATTGTTTTGTTTTGTTGGGGGTTTTTTGTTGATGTTGTGGAGTGTTTTTTTTTGGGGTGTGTGTGTATGTTTTTTGTTGTTTGTTTGGTTTTTTGTGTGAGTGTGGTGGGTTTTTTTTTGTTGTGGTGGTTTGTTTTTTTCCTAGTAGATGCATTGCAAATATATGCTCTGTATTTCCATAATTCCCAAGGTAAATCTGTCAGGGTTTTATTAGGAAAGAGATAAGCATCTTAGCCTGCAGCTTGCTGTGAATATCTCTAGATATACTTTCCTGAATGCAAATTACCTTCCACCTCAGTAAGGTAATTTCCCTGTTAACTGGGTTTCTGCAAGGAACATGAGACCATAAAACATAAACTTGACATAGATTATCTTAAATCACAATAAATCAAATGGATTCTGTGTGCATTTGGGGAAATGGTAATAAATTCCAACTCCATTTGCCACAGAACGTTGATGTAAAAGCAAGAATATTGCTTATGATTGGAAACAATTCTGTTATATTAAATATAAGTACAAATTTCTATTTGTTTTGGAGTTCATGTAGCAAAAATGATATTAAAAAAATGCAAGCAATAAGAGTCATTAATAGCCCTGTAAATACACAGCACAGAACTGGGTGGTTGGAATTTGTGTTCAAAGGGCTGCAGAAGATGAGAAACGATGACGGTTCAATATATCACAGTTGAATTTAACTAGCAGATCTTGAAAGAACCTTTGCTTTTGATAAGAAGCACACATGAAAGAGTGGCTTCAAGCATTTTAGAGGGGTTTTTTTCTTTTCAATGTATGAAGTTAAGCCTAGATATGCGATGCTTTTTCAGCTGCTGAGTTCCCACATAGAATAAGGGCAGCAATGCTGAACAGCAATTTATATTTAAGGACTACAAAAAAGTATAAGTGGGGTGTGCAGGACCTTTACATGGCTTAACACTTCAGGTAACTTAATATAGATCCCATCTGTGGGAGAAATTACTCTCCAGACAAGATTAAATCCTAAACTTCTTGATTTACTTTGATTCACAACATCTCTTTCTCAGGTATGTCTGCTGCTCAGCTCCCTACTGAAGTGTGATACTTTCTATTTGAAGCTATAGACTCCTATACATTTCACACAGTTTCAATGTCTTTTCAGGAAGCTGTTACAGGACTGGAGACTGCATGCCTGGGAACATAGTGAAGGCACAGAATCATTGAATCATTAAGGCTGGGAAAGACTTTTAAGACCATCGAGTCTAACCCTAACCCACATACCATGACCAGTAAACTATATCCTGAAACACCACATCCACAGCTTCTTGAACACCTCCAGGGATGGTGATGCCACCACCTCCCTGGGCAGCCTGTTCCAAATTTTTCCTAACATCAGCATCACTCCAACCTCCCTTCCGGTAGTTGTGGAGAGCTATGAGGTCTCCCCTCAGCCTTCTCTTCTTCAGGTTCAACAACCCCAGCTCCCTCAACCACTTCACATATGATGCCCTCCAAACCACTCACTAGCCTTGTTGCTCTTCTCTGGACATGCTTCAGGACCTCAATGCCTTTCTTATACTATGTAATCCCTTAAAAACCAGGAGCCCAGCCTTTAGATTCAGTGTGCACATCCTTGATGTGTCAGAGGTGAGAACTAGTGCTCCCCTACATCCTCTTAAGCCCAGAGACAGCTGTAGCTCCATGCTGTCAGCTGTTGTCTAGGCAGGGTTGTGATCAGAGGCTGTAAGCAGCAGCAGCCCACAGCCTGTATGGCGTTCTGTGGGTCTAGCCTCCTCCAGCCATATCAGTTCACAAAAGAAACAAGCAAGCACTGCTGAGTCACTTCATATCAGCAGTAAATCAGGACCTATCTGCATATTCCCCCCTTGGCATGAATCTGAGCATTCAAATTAATTTTTTAAGGTTTTTAAAAATATATGCAAGTATTGAATGGCTTTCCAAGTATTTTAGTTAGTTAATTAGTCAGATGGATTGTTTTGTTGGTTTGGTTTTCAGTCTTGTCTTATATCTATCCAAAGATAGCTGCTAGCGGCTCTCACTCCAGACTGGAGGTGCTGCTGTTTCAGTCTGGTGCTAGCTGATGCTACCAGTACAAGTACCTCTGGGGATAAAGCTACACTTTTCAGAGGTGCACTCTTGATTTTGACCTCTGACAATGTTTTCTTGAACACTTTAGCACTGTTGCCTCCTGTATGAACCCATAGGCCTGGATACAAATTCTCCAGCTCTTTGGTCAATGTGACCTGAGAATGGCATTTTCACCATTCTTTCCTCTCTTATCTGTGTGCAATGACTTTGCTATTGTAGTTGCCCAGGCTGGTGGTTGAGGCCTCATCCCTGAAGATATTCAAGGTGAGGCTGAAAAGGGCTCTGGGCAACCTGATCAAATTGAGGATGTCCCTGCTTACTGCAGAGGGGTTTGGACTAGATGACCTTTGGAGGTCCCTTTGAATCCAGACCATTCTATGATTTGGTGGTTTTTCCCCAGTCGGCTTAGAGAACAGTTACTTGTGGCATCACTGTGGTATGATGATTTTTATGAGTTTCCAGCTGTTACACTTTTTGAGGTAAATGAAACAGTTGTCAGTACAAATTGCTTTATTTCATGTTTGTCCTTGATGCTTTTTCTTGTGCATGCAGCAGTATATTATTACCTAAGTATTACTTTGTCAGGCTTTTAACACTGAAGTTTGATATGTAAAATGGATGAGAATATTGCTATAACTTAGCAGATCAGGCTCTCATTTTTAATGAAATATCTTGGTCTGGGAGTTAATCTCTCTTCTACAAACACTGAAATAAATGAAGACCTACTTATTGAGAGTAGCTAACGAGCTTTTAGCCTTTCATATCTTATCTGCATATCTACTTTCATGTGCACATCACGTCGTGTGCTGAACTTTGATATTTTTTTCTCTCTAAAGCAGAAAGCAGCTTTGCCTTCTCAGTCTCTTTCCAATGAAAATATCAAGGGAAAAACAATTGAAACCTCAAGCTCCATATAAAATGTCTTATGTTCTCTAAAGTGACCTAGGCTGTTTGTTGTGGTACATGAGATCTCTCTTGCTCAGTTAAAATATTCTTTGTATAGCATATTTCAGTGTTTTCTAGTTCTTAACTTTCTGTGTAATAGTTCAGATATGGAACAATAGCTTAAAAATACATATAAATGATGTCACACCTTTGACATTTGATTTCTACATGGACACCTCCTATCCACACATCAGCTATATGTTTGAATCAAGAAACCTAGCATCTTACTCTTGCACTATTCTGCCTGTATCTTCAAATTTACGGAGGAGATTGAACTGACCTTTATATTGTGGAGCAGACTGACTTTCTGGTTATATAAGCTTAGCAACCATAGCAGATCAAGTTTCTATTCAGTCTGACTACAATAGATAAATAGAAAACATAAATAAAAGCTCATTTTGATACAAAGGTGTTCTCTAGTCACTAAAATAGATGGATTCAAAGGACTTGCTGGAGTTCAAGAGTCTTTCCTGACCAAAAAAAAAAAAAGCAAGCCCTCCAGATTCCTTTCCATCACAGAATTCCATAAGTATGGACAAGAAAATGAAGCATTTCCTGTTTTTCAAAGGCAGAATCAAGAATAATCAACAGAGATGGATAAAGCACTGGCTGGGTGAACGGGCCCTGAGAGTGGTGGTCGACAGAGTTAAATCGAGCTGGTGACCAGTTACAAATGGTGTTCCTCAGGGCTCAGTGCTGGGACATAGGTGAGAGATACGTGTGTGGAGACACGTAGGTGGTCATTTGATTGGTATTAATTTTGCTTTGTGAGAGCCTTCTAAATTACCTGACTACTACTGTCTGTTGTAATGCCGACTTAGATGTCCACTTTTCATTTAGTATCTTTCTGACTAAGAATGACTTGATTGAATCTGAAAATAATATTATCCTGTTTATAACTGATGTTCCACAAAAATTCATTTGCATAGCAATCAGAGGTGCAGATGCTAAAAATGTCCAACCTGTAGCAAACCTTCCTAGGTCTTCACATCAAGTCAGCAGTAGATATGCCAAGTATTTGCAGCAGATAGGGTAATTACGTTCTCATATTTCCAACAACAATGTGCTGTTGAATTATTTTTGTGCCTGCCACAATTTGCAGGCTAGGTCATGACTGAGGGGATCGTTTCTTCTAGCAAAATAAAAGATTGATGAAGAATATTTTGTACAGTGCTGACTGATGCAACAGCCATCATCACCTCACGCGGAAGTCTGAATAGGAATTAGTGAACCCATGCGAGCTGATGGGCAGTGATTGCAACTGGAAGAAGTGAGACTTTGCTAGTCTGGGACAATATATATGTGCCCGTTAGTCCCAGATAGTTATTCTATGATTCTGTGATTCTATGATTCTATGACCTGGTAGAGAATGAGAGCATATTGCTTGCAGAAAACAAACAGGCATTTCAGTCCTCAAAATGGCTAATTCATGGTGATCTTAACTCAGCTGATCACAGCTAATGCTGTGGCAAGGCTTCAAAAACAGATTTATAACTAAGAAAATGAAGTGAGGCATCAAGATACTCTGAGTCATGGCAAATGCTTTATGATTCAGAGATTCTTTTCTCAGAGATCGCTTTGCAACGGTGCCACAGCTTTTGAAAGGATACAACAGAGCAGTATTTTGGGATTCATAAACAATAGCTCACTTAGCAAGCACATTTTCATCTGCAGAGGTGTTATTAAGAGCAACTGTTATATAACTAGATGACAAGCCTTGGTGTGTGTGAAAATGGTCATTTTGTGTAGAAATAAATTAATATAACAGGTAATGCTTCTGAAGAATGTAAGTACATTCACTTTCTGCTTGGTTGCTCTTCATTATGAGGTGTGCAAGTGTTTAGCTTCCACTTATGGTGCATTTCCAAAGATGTAATTGGAAAACTGAATTCCTTTAATCAGTTAGATCTTATTTTATTTATTTTATTTTACATTTCATATTTTATATTTCATGTTTTATATTTCATATTTTATATTTTATATTTTATATTTTATATTTTATATTTTATAATGTATTTTGTATTTTATTTTATTATTAATTTTTGGTTAAAATATCTTTATTTTACTGTATTTATTTTATTTTATTTTATTTTATTTTATTTTATTTTATTTTATTTTATTTTATTTTATTTTATTTTATTTTATTTTATTTTATTTTTGCTATTTTCCAAGTAATACTTCTTTATGCTGTCCCTCCAAGCCCTTCTGATAAGGACTGTTTAGTCCTTCCCCAGTCTTCCTGTAGGTTACCTTCAGATATCGAAATGCAGCTCTAAGGTCTCCCCAGAGCCTCCTCTTCTCCAGGCAGAACAGCCCAAATTCTTCCAGCTTGTCTTCATAGCAGAGGTTTTTCAAGTTCCCTGACCATCTTTGTGGCCCTCCTATGGACCTGCTCAATCAGGTCCATGTCTCTTTTGTGTTGAACCTCCCTGAGCTGGGCACACTACTCCAGGTGAGGTCTCAACAGAGCAGAGCAGAAGGGCAGGATCCGCTCTCTTCATCTCTGGCCACACTGCTTTTAATGCAACCCAGGAAACTATTTTCCTTCTGGTCTGCAAGTGCCCATTGCTGGCTCATGTCCAGCTTCTCATTTCATCCTCCCCCAGCCTGGATTGATATCAAGGACTGCCCACATACTACAGCCATTTTATTTTCTGTATTTCCTGTGCTGCATGGGATGATAATGCTTATCCCCGTGTCTACTTAATGCCTTTTTTAAATGTCAGGGCAAAAATAATGAGGAATGTTGCAGATGTTTTAAATACAAATTATATATTTGGATATGATTTGGGCCCAAGGATACCTCTTCCCCTCTGGTAGTATTTCTAAAGAAAAACTGATCTTCTTCAATGCATATAAATGGATGAATTAAAATTTTGACATTTCTAATTCACAGCAGTTCAGGTATAAAGACACAGAATTTGGATGTCTCTTCCTACTCTCATAATCTACACAGGGATTAATCTCCTACCTAAGTAATGCTAAGGTATCGACCATTCATGCTGCTAAATGAGCAACAAAGTTGGTGAGGGGTTTGGAAAACAAGCCCTATGAGGAAAGACTGAGGGAGCTGGGATTGCTCAGCCTGGAAAAGAGGAGACTCAGGGGTGACCTCATCACTCTCTACAACTACCTGAAGGGAGGTTGTAGACAGGCGGATGTTGGTCTCTTCTCCCAGGCAGCAAGTACCAGAACAAGAGGACACAGTCTCAGGCTGCGCCAGGGGAGGTTCAGGTTGGATATTAGGAAGAAGTTCTATACAGAGAGAGTGATTGCCCATTGGAATGGGCTGCTCAGGGAGGTGGTGGAGTCGCCATCATTGGAGGTGTTCAGGAGGAGACTTGATGGGGTGCTTGGTGCCATGGGTTAGCTGTTTGGGTGGGTTGGATTGGTTGATGGGTTGGACACGATGATCTTGAAGGTCTCTTCCAACCTGGTTTGGTTTATTCTAAATAAAGGTTTATTCTAAATGTCAAAGGCAAAGCACACACTGTACAGTAAGACTGAACTCTTGTTTTAAATAAAAAAAAACCCAACAAACTATGGTATTTCTCAGAGACAAGGGGAAAATGTTTTAATTGCTTTAATCATATTTACTTGAAAAATGCCAAGGCTGGAAACTTCCCTAGACAATCAAAATCCATGTTGTGCTGTTGAAAAAGCACCTTTTAAGGAAGACTGAGGAGATTTCAGGTGTATTCTTAGTTTGCCAAAGAGGAAATCACTCTACTGCCCAATGAGAGAAGGGCATTAAAATAGGAGACTGCTAAGAATGATGACTCAAAGAGGCTGTCAGTGAGATAACAGATGATGCGTATAAGGCTAGAGGATAAAATCCTTCAAGGTTTCTTTAGCTGCAACACATTCAAAGATGTTGGAAACTACCATTTCTGTCTTCCACCACCCTCTCCTCATTCCTGTGTGCCTCATTAATGCAGCTAATATGGTGTTTCATGTGAAAAACAAGTGTGCTCAGCCACTTGCACTTACTGGTGGCCAGGAAGTGAGAGCGGAGCAAGTAGAAACGTTAACTGAGTTACATAGAGAGAGAAGATGGAAGGATCTGAAGAGCATTGTGCTACCTTCATAACACAGAAAATGCTGCTTTTTCTGTTTGGCCTTTTTTTGTTTCTCTTACTATTATTTCTTTTTCCCTTCCATTTACTGTGTCTCATTACTGCTACAAGCTCCCTGGTAGGCTTCTCAGAGTAACAGGAAAATACATACAGGTAGAGAAAGTTCAGGTATAATATTATGGTCCCACTGCGGGCTACCTATGATCAGATGATTTCCTACTTCAGAACTAAGGGAAAACTTCATCTTCCTTTAGCCCAAAATGTATTTACAGCTAATAACATTAAAACAGAAATAGCATTAAAGCATTAATAGCATTAAAAAATTAATAATATTCTGTTATTGCATTTAAGGTGATATCTAAAAATATTTGGCTGAAATAGTAAAAATTGAGTTTTTACCCTAAATTCTTGGGGCTTGTGGGATTTTTTTATGTGTGACATAACAAAGCTTTTTCTTGCAGTGCATTCTTTTGCTTCAGTGCATCTGCAATATATATAAAAAAAAAGGCATTTTGAGGCCATGCCAAAAGAAAAAATCTTTTCTTTCAAGGTGGCCAATCCTTAAACATTGTTCAGTGTCAGAAGACAAAGTTACTTTTGTTTGCTCTTTAGTCACTTCTCTCATTACCTTTGGCCCTACAAAGCAAGGAACTGCAGCTTTCAGAAATTTTTTTGTTGGAGAGGAGGTTGACATTTCTATTAACTTGAAGGAACGAGGCTTTGAACTGCAATAAGCAGTTAAATCTGAGACATTTTGTTGATATTGGAGTTTTCAAGCCTTTTTAAAAGCCCTGGCTGTTAGACTGCATGCAGTGAGAGATACTAGATATAAAAATGCATAGGAAATGAAGGGTTTTCCCACATGTTCACCATTGGTTGGCATTTGTTTAACAGAAGTTTGTTTGAAATGGTGAATAGTTTGTATTTAATACAGGGTTTTTTGTCCTGTTACCGCTAAACACCTTGAGACCTGTTGCCATGGGATCTTTTATTTATCCCAGCCAATGCAAAGAAGGGGAACAAAAAGGAGGAGAGAATTGGCTTTCCTTTCCTAACAATATTTATGCTATCTATAAAATAGAATCATAGAAACAGGTTTTAAAGGATTTTGTTATTATTACAAATAGAGAAAAGGCCAAACATTTCAAAATGATAGCTAGAAGTCTAGAAGTTTTATGTAGCAGAACAGTACAGTACAGTACAGTGTGCTCTTGTGGCCAAGAAGGACAATGACATTCTGGGGTATATTTGAAGGAGTGTGGTTAGTATGTTGAGAGAGGTTCTCCTCCTCCTCTACTCTGCCCTGCTGAGGCCATGTCTAGAATATTGTGTCTAGTTCTGGGCTCCTCAGTTCAAGAAGGACCTCAGGGAACTGCTCAAAAAAGTCCAGCATAGTGACACAAAAATTATTAAGGCAGGGGAATGTCTTCCTTACAAGGAGAGACTGAGGAAGCTGAAGCCCTTTTGTTTGAAGCAGAGGAGACTAAGTGGTGACCTCATCAATGCTTACAAAGATGAAAAGGGTGAGTGCCAAGAGGATGGAGCCAGGCTCTGCTTGGTGATGCTAAATGACAACACAAGGGGCAATGGTGGAAGCTGAGGCATAGGAAGTTCCATGGAAACATGAGGGAAATTTTTTTCATTGTGGGGGTGATGGAACACTGGAACAGGCTGCTCAGGGTGGTTGTGGAGTCTCCCTCCCAGGAGATATTCAAAACCTTCCTGGATGTGTTCCTGTGTGATCTGGTATAGGTGATCCTGCTCTGGCAGGGGGGTTGGACTGGATAAGCTTTCAAGGTCCCTTCCAGCCCCTAACATTCTGTGATTCTGTGTAATCATAAAACACATGTTAATTACTACCTGTTTGCATAAACAAACCTCATTCATCCTTGGTGCAGTTGTGGCAAGGAGAGAGGTAGGTGAAACCATAGGCTCTTTTACTTGCAGAAAGACAAAACAATTTACCTTCATTCTTACAGAAATATCAAAGTGCTTCCCAAAATTCTTTATTTTCAAGAAATGTGCTTTATTCTGAGCAAAATACATCTTAACATAGACATTCTCTGAGTCCAAACCTCCCAAGTCTGTTGGGGGTGCTAGGAGCAGTTGGCAAGGTGTTATTTGGAGCCATCTAAATTAATTGGTCTGTGCTAAGTGGTTAGAAGAACACCCTCCCCATACACATACACACACACACACACACACACACACCACGTTCTCCAGGTTCACAAGCACGCACTCTTGGATCCTTTCGGTACCAGCATGACATTTTCATCCACCTACTACAACATGTGGATCCTGGCCCCCTTTACCTGCTTCACAGTCCCCAACTCACCAGCTGTCAGACTTACAACACTCATCCACCATGCAACCCACATTTGCAATTCCTGCCAAGATCATGGATCCCTTACCCACCTAATACCTCAGGCCCAGACCTGAGGTTCCCCTGCTTGCCATTGAGTCCAGTTTAGAGTTTGTGAGTGAGTTATCTATGCAGAAGCCCATGCACAAAAGCTCACATACCTGGTTTGGGGAAGATACGGGCAGAGGTCAGCACCCCCACAGCTGACACCAGTCACATGGGCTGTGATCTGTGGTCCTGCTCCAGCTACCATTATAGAGACCTTCACTTGCCTTACCCACATCAGTCTCCTCTTTAGCTGATTTTGTGAACACACACCATTCCAGCCCCCGTGACTACAAGTCAAAGACCAACACACAATCCAGTAGCTGATATCACAGGCCAGGGGTATCATAGTATCATTCAGGGTTGGAAGGGACCGCAAGGATCATCGAGTTCCAACCCCCCTGCCATGGGCAGGGACACCCCACACTAGATCAGGCTGGCCAGAGCCTCATCCAGCCTGGGCTTAAACACCTCCAGGGATGGGGCCTCGACTCCCCAGTCTGACTTCAGTAGCTGGTACCCATCCAATCATGATAGTATGCCCCAGTAGCTGGCACAAAGTTCCTGCAGCAGACATGCATGCAGGATAGACAGTGAGATCACACAATGACACAGCTGAAAAAGATTTAAGGAAGTGATAGATCAGACTGGTGATCAGGCACAGAGCTCAGCCAGACAAGTGTGGTCATCAGCCCATTTTATATGACTGGCCCCTTTCATACTCTTCTCTTTCTTACCTCCTCCTCCAGTCCCCCTGCCCCCTCTCAACATCCTGGTCTCTCAGGTTTCCATTCTTATCAGCTTCAAAATCCTGGTTTGCCTACAGTTTCTTAGTAGTCAGTTAGTGTGTCTGACTAGGTTCTTTTCTAGCCATTGTCTTTGTTAAGACTAATTGGTCAGGGTTTATAGCTCTGTGTGTCTGTCTCCCTCCCTTTCCTTATCATCCTAGTTTGGCAAGGTCATTAGTCAGACAATTTTCGTGCTCCACATATTCTTAGCAATTAGTGTTACTGGCTGGGTTTGTTCTTATCATGACTTCCCTTATCAAATGTCACTCAGATTTATCTCTATATGTTCTTGCTTATAGAATAAAATCAACCAGATTGGAAAAGACCTCAGGGATCATCAAGTCCAACCTATTACCTAATACCTAACACCTCATGACAACTAAACCATGGCTTCAAGTGTCCCATCCAATCCTTTTTTGAACACCTCCAGGGATGGTGAGTCCACTACCTCCCTGGGCAGCACATTCCAATGGCCAGTTCCTTCTGTGAAGAACTTTCTCCTTACCTTGAGCCTCAGCTTCCCCTGGCACAGCTTGAGACTGTGTCCTCTTGTGCTGGTGCTGGTTGCCTGGGAGAAGAGACTGACCCCCACCAGTCTACAACCTCATTGTAGAGAGCAATACGGTCTCCCCTGAGCCTCCTCTTCTCCAGGCTAATGGAGCTTATGGTTCCTTTGACCAGATAGTCTTAAAAGAGCAGATGTTCTCCTTTTGCATACCCTTGCAGAGTATTCTATTAATTACCACAAGGATTTTACAGATACATTTTCATTTACTGCAAGCTTTTTATGGCAGTAGTTAGCAATGTCTAAACAGATCTTCCTCTGACCTCTCAAGACCTGGTTTGTACAATGTATCAAATCAAAATGGAAAGTAACGTGAAATGCTGTGTTCCTTGCAGCTAATTTGCGTATTTAGCTGTGCATAGATACAATTAATTCCAAGTGCTGACAGAGATACACTTAACATGAGAATGCAGGTCACCATGGATTATCTTTGCCTTCTTGTTTTCCCCCCATGAGATAAATCTAGAATTGTATTTGTAGAATTACTCCACATTTATCAAAAGTTTCTGAAGCCAGGCTGTGTCCAGTGTTTTTCACCATGGTCACTGGAAATTGTCAGCCTCACAAACCTGTTATCAGTTTACAAAACAAAGAAGTTGTACAGAGCAGTAGGTTGCACTGTAGGCTACAAGACTTGATGGGCGCAAAAATGCTGTAGGAGACTACTCGGCATGAATGTTATGAGCTAGAAGAGGAGATAAAAAGAATACTTGCACTGTTAATGCTAGATTGAATTCCATCTTCTGAAGAATGTCACAAATTCTGTCAGACTAAAAAGGCTGAGTGACAATGCAATCACTGATACATAAAGAACTAAGATGAATTTTATGTCTGCAGTTCAAGCAAGTGTTTGCAATTAGAAAAGCATTTAGCTTGCTGAGTTGACAAAGGAGGCTCGGATAAGACCACAGCAAGAACATAGTTAAATAAATAAATCAATAAAAGGGGAAAAAAGGCAAAGCTCCCTAAAAAGAAACCCTCCCTGAAAAGAACTTCACACAACTGAACAGAAACCCAGAGATTCTAAAACAAGTTTTAGAGTTTGTAGAAGAAAAAACAGATAATGATGTACTCTGTATTCAGAAGTCAAAGGCAAAATCACCACTTCATTTAGGCTGTCATCTCCTCTCATTTAAATGCAGCCTGCTTTTTTTTGTCCTGTTCACAAGGTAGAGAAAGCAGATAGAAAGGAGCACGGACACGTCCCAGAGTGCTGTGAAGTCTTCCTGCTTTCCAAGCTGTGCACATCTTGGTTCGTTTCCACGTTCTGCCTGAGCCTGAATTCCTTTTGCTGTCCATCCAGTGTCTTGCTGATGTCTTTGCCTGTTGCGTACAAAAGCAGCATATGCCTGCTTACATCTGAACAGTTCTGTTTATTTGCTGAGTATATTCTATATTCTCTTTCCTTTCACTGACTCTTTGTTTTTTTTTTAAATTTATGATACTGAACAAGGGAAGTAGAAATCTTTTCCCAAGGTATCAGGAGTATTTAGATAGTAACCCAATTTTCAGTTTCTAAGTAAAATTTAAGCTGAAATACATCGGCCCAAAGTGCCTGTCAAGGTCCGGAGATATTAAATGTCTCGGTCTGGAGACACAGTTCTTTTAAATATTCCCGTGTTGTGAAATTAGAGGCACAAACGAGGCCAAAGTATCAACAGCTAGACTATTTATTGCATAAATAAAGTGGACTTAAGAAGGGGAGAGGGAGAAAAGAGAGCGGGAGAGAGAGAAGAGAGAGAGAAGAGGAAAGGAATTATATTACCACACCCCTCATCCCCCCCAAGACAGTTAAAGTCTGTGGAGGAAAGGTGCTGCAGGAGATGTCGGGTTTGTAGAGAAACGGTGCTGAGGCTTCTCTGGGCAGCCTGGGTCTGTAGAGAAAGGGTGCTGAGGCTTTGGCTGGAGCTGTGGTCCTCCAGGCAGCCTCCTTTCTCCGGAGCAGCATTGTCCTGGCTTTCCCTTCTCAGCGGCCTGGCCCGTCTCCTGTGTTTTCCTTCATCTCCGTTTTTCTCCTCTGTTTCTCTCTCTACAACCCAGTAGTTGCTCCAGTCTTTTATACAGTTTTTAGTCCTTAGGTATGTATTCAAATATTGTCCCTCAGGAATTCCAGGGGCAGGAAATAATCCTTAGGTTCTGTGTATTGCTGTGTGTTTGGGCAAGATTTTTGATGGATGGGGGGGGGGAAATCTCCATCTCCCGTCTCCATTCAGACAATCCCCCCACATTCCTTACACATCAGGAAACAGGTGGTAAAAACCATTGTGTTACCCTGCCCAGGGTACTTGATGGGTGGAGATTATCTTGCCCTAAAGGTGTGATGGCTGGGTCCTTGGGTCCATTGTTGTAGTCCCGTGTTATCACGATGCAATCACAAGCTGATTTGCATCCAGGATTGGTAGACAGGAATCTTTCCACCTTCTTTCCAGTGGCTCTGCTATCAGTTTATCTTTGTTGACTCACATCAAGAGAGACAAACTTATTAGTCTCTCACAGTGCCCCACAGCCAGTTGTTTTAGACTTTGGATAACAGCTCAGGGCAGGTTATTTACTTACTAGAATCCTGGACATATGTTGCAGATGGAGCATCATGATTATGTAGCTGGGGAAAAAAAAAAAGGGGGTGGGGGGGTGGGGGGGTGTTGGGAAGCTGATTTGCCCTTCAGTGGACAAAAATAATCTTTACGCTTACAGTTTCTTTGCTTTCATTAAAATCTTCATCTCATGTCATACCTTTCCCCCCACCCCTGATTTGTTACTATTTTTTTCCAATTAAGATTTTGAAAAAGGCAAGAAAACACAATTTGTAGAGTAAGGATGATTAATTAAGATCTTGGTGAAGTTCTACTCAAGTAATTGGTGCTATATTTGAAAAGAAATTTTCCTGGTGGATTCCTGTCTGTCTAAAAAAAACAGTTTAACCTGGAGTGAATCACGTAGATTTTGTCAGATTCCCATACTGACACTAATAATATGACCTGAAAAAGAAAGCAAACAACCCACAAGGCTTTTCCATTCAGGAATCTTGGAAAGCCATAGGTGGGTGGTGGCTACGATTCTGTCTGCTTCTTAACAAAACCAGGTGAAAAATAGGAGGTGGTATCTGCTTTACCTAGTGACAAAAAACAATGTACTGTGCTAATGTTTCAGACACAATATTCTGCTGAAAGAGCTCTCTTCATTGTTTTTCCAGCTGCCTACAACAGATAATAAATTCTGTCTAATGTTTTGCTTCTTTGCTGTGAGATAAGAGCAAAACCAACCCAAACCCAAACCAAAATGAAACAAAACCCCAAACCACCAAAAAAGCCTATGGATAAGGGTAAGATCTTCAAAGTTTTTTACCTTACCTTTAGCAAGGCTTTGGATATGGTCTCCCACAGCATCCTGTGCTTGTGTTGGGAAGTACCACTCTGGAGGGGAGTTAATAAAGGATGAGTGAAAATATAGTCACATAGTCAGGTCAGTGGACTGTGGTTAGTGGCTATGCTTTCACCTGATAGCAACAAGAGGAGCATCTCTGGGCTGTCTCTTTGTATATGGTCTGTTTAATGTCCTTATCAGTGACCCCTGGGGTGAAGCAAAAGGCATGCTTCCCATGCTTCAGGATGGAAGCAGACTAGGAGGAGGGCTGTTGTACAACAGAAGGTCCTAGGCAGGGTGAATAAATGGGTCAACAGAAATAATTTTTAATTGAGAAAGAATGTGATGGGCCCAGCTTTATGGCCCCCCAGTGCCTGTGGGAAGGGACCTCTACTGGTTTACAGTTCAACCTCTCTCCTGGAGCCGGAATATCCCAAAGATATAAACCAAATGGTGATTTTACTCTGCAGTATCTATAAACAAATCAATAAACAGTGAGGCACAACACCTTGATGGAGCTCCATGCTTCATGTTCTTCAGTAGCATCCCTGGAGGAAGGTGCGTGAGAAGCAACAGAGACCAGCACTTGTGATTTTTCCTGGGAAGAAGGCAGGAACAAAGGCATTTGAAGCTGGACACTTTCTCTTCCAACTTCAACATTATTGAAAGCAAAGCTGCTGAGGAGCAAGCACGTCTTTCCAAGCTGCTGCTCCTTCTTTATCAGGACTGTGATTCCTTTGACCTTGCAGCAAGGAATTTGTCATGGCTCACCAGGAAGCCAGAGGTTTGAAAGCAGATTAAACTTTCTGAGGGATATTAGAAGAAACTTTCCTGAGAGGGTTCTCAAATGTGAGAACAGGCTTCTCAAAGAAGTAGTTGGATCCTCATCCCTGGATGTGTTTGAAACAGGTGGAGATGTGCTGATGAGGGATGTGGTTTAGCACCAGACTTGGTGGACTTATATAATGGTTAGGCTGGATGATCTCAAAGGTCTTTTCCAACTGTAATGATTCTGTGATTGTAAGAGCAAGTGCCAAGTGCTGCTCCTGGGGTAGAGGAACCCCTCTGATAGCACAGAGTGGGGACAGACACACTGGGTGCATCACTAAAAGAAAGTCCCTGGAGCCTGATGGGCAGCAAGTTGAGCTTCAGGCAGCAAAGGTGGCCAACAGCAGCCTGGGCTGTGTGAACAAGACATAGTCAGCCAACCTAAGCAGGAGCAATTCTCTCCATGTCAGTACTCTTTAAACCATACATGGAGTACTGTGCCCAGCCTTTGGATCTTCAGTACAAGTGAAATAGCCCTGTAGAGTGAGTCCCCTGGAGGGGGTGCTCAGGGTGGTGGGTGCACATCCCCCATGGGAGGAAGCTAAAGGGGCAGGGCTTGTTCAGTCTGGAGGTGAATAAGCTTTGAGGGTTCCGACAGTTTCCCATAGGTATATAGAGACAAGAGATGGTTGTCAGGAGGACAGAGACAGGCTCATTCTTGTAATATATGAACGAGACACAGCTCTCATACAATGAAACAGGCAGGTTCCAGCTGGACAAAAAAAGATCTCCCCATCCTGTAGACAGCCCAGCAGTGGGACAGGCCAACCAGGGAGGCTGTCCATTGGGCTTTTAAGAGCTGACTGAACAGAGCCCTGAAGAGCCAGGTTTGACCATAGAACTGGCCATGCCATGAGCAGGATGTTGGACTAGGAACCCCCTGAGGTTCACATGATCAGCCTGAATTATCTACCAAAGATTTCATGATCTTCAAAAGTATATAGTGACACTACCTGGATTTATAGAAATTTATAGTAATTTTAGGGAAATTTGGGTACATGGCCTCTTATGTTTAATATACATGAATGAGAAGTTTACATTATCTGCAAGACAGGAGTTTATTTCTGTGGGGCTTTTATATACAGTGATAAATGTCACCCACATTAAAATTACCATCATCCTATTTCTGTCATGTGCATCATAACATAAGAGCCCTGTGCTCTTTAACATCTTTATTGATCATCTGGATGAGGGCATTGAGTCCATCATCAGTAAATTTGCTGACGACACCAAGCTGGGGGCAAGAGTTGATCTGCTGGAGGGTAGAGAGGCTCTGCAGAGGGACCTCGACAGGCTGGACAGATGGGCAGAGTCCAATGGCATGAGATTTAACACATCCAAGTGCCGGGTTCTGCACATTGGCCACAAAACCCCATGCAGTGCTACAGGCTGGGGTCAGAGTGGCTAGAGAGCAGCCAGGCAGAGAGGGACCTGGGGGTGCTGGTTGATGGTAGGCTTAACATGAGCCTGCAGTGTGCCCAGGCAGCCAAGAGGGCCAATGGCATCCTGGCCTGCATCAAGAACACTGTGGCCAGCAGGAGCAGGGAGGTCATTCTGCCCCTGTACACTGCACTGGTTAGGCCACACCTCGAGTACTGTGTCCAGTTCTGGGCCCCTCAGTTTAGGAAGGAGGTTGACTTGCTGGAACGAGTCCAGAGAAGAGCAACAAAGTTGGTGAGGGGTTTGGAACACAAGCCCTATGAGGAGAGGCTGAGGGAGCTGGGGCTGCTTAGCCTGGAGAAGAGGAGACTCAGGGGTGACCTTATCACTCTCTACAACTACCTGAAGGGAGGTTGTAGACAGGTGGATGATGGTCTCTTCTCCCAGGCAGCCAGTACCAGAACAAGAGGACACAGTCTCAGGCTGCACCAGGGCAGGTTCAGGTTGGATGTTAGGAAGAAGTTCTATACAGAAAGAGTGATTGCCCATTGGAATGGGCTGCCCGGGGAGGTGGTGGAGTCGCCGTCATTGAAGGTGTTCAGAAGGAGACTTGATGGGGTGCTTGGTGCCATGGGTTAGCTGTTTGGGTGGGTTGGATTGGTTGATGGGTTGGACACGATGATCTTGAAGGTCTCTTCCAACCTGGTTTGGTTTATTCTAATAAAGGTTCATTCTAATCTGGAGGTTCATGAGAATTTATATCCATACTTTTGCAATGCTTGTTTTTTTTCCCCTTGTATGTCTTATTTTTCCTCTGTTGCCCATTGATATCACTTGAAGAATGAGGCAGACTGCTGTTTTAATCATTTTAAATAGGAGCCTATTAGTAAGGATATTTTAATGAAGTAGGGGTATTTAATGGCAAGGTACTTGTGTCCTTTGTCTTCTAAAAGTCAACTCTTCTTCTTAATGATGACAAAAATATGATGGATTTCTGACAAGAGATAAAATGCAATATGAGTCACCCTGCAAAGAGTTTTCCTTTGAACTAACAACTCCTTTAATATAAATGAGAACTGTTCTACTGCAGCTTTATGATAATAGCTCTAATTAGGGCTCATTTGAATTTCTGTTGCCTACAGTTTGAATGGTGAAGTAAATGAGGGGAATATTTTTCTTGTTTTAAAAAAGGTGCAAGTATGTGTGTGACAAAAAAAGACACAAACAACAAACCAAGACAAAAGAAAAAAAAGGATTTTTTTTGTCTTTCTCATTAAATAAATAAATAACCAAATAAATAGATAAATAAATAGATAAATAAATACATGCATAAATATATACTTTTTACTATTGCAACACCCCATCAACAAAATAAAAAAAGAATGAAGTGACAGAACAAAAGTCAGATGATGAAAACTGTTATGTGAAACTTAAAACTGATCACTAAACTAAAATGGAAGATAACCTCTCTGTTCTGACCCCTGTTTAATTTCATGATTCTCATATGCTGATGTATCAGTGAATTACAGCTGTAAAGGCTTGCTCACCCTTATGTTTTAACTCCTTTCTCCTCCCTCTCCCTCTCCCTCTCCCTCTCCCTCTCCCTCTCCCTCTCCCTCTCCCTCTCCCTCTCCCTCTCCCTCTCCCTCTCCCTCTCCCTCTCCCTCTCCCTCTCCATCTCCCTCTCTCTCTCCCTCTCCCTCTCCCTCTCCCTCTCCCTCCCTGCTTCTCCTTCTTCTCACCCTCTTTTTCCTCTTCTTCTCCTTCTCTTCCTCCTCTTCCTCTCTTTCCTCTTCTTCTTCCTTTTCCTTTCTCTGCCTTTGAATTATGACTTCACACATCTGCATCAGCTCTAGCAATTGTGTGACCATCTAATGAGATGAGCTTGCTGACTTGATGGAAATTAATAAGACAGGATGATTTTAGCATGAATTGCATTCATAGGCTTTCTTCCTTGAATAGCTAAGTAGGAGCAAGTTTAATCTTAGAAACAAACAAGCAAACAAATATTTGACCACATCATTATCAGCCTCATGGTTGGAATATGGATAAGCTAATGGAAGAATTATCAATATATCTGGGTTTTTGTTCAAGCCAAGTGATGTTGTTGGTTTGCATCAAAGTATATTTATTGAAAGGGTATGATTCAGAGCTGAGAATGGCAGTTAATGCTACTGCAAG
This sequence comes from Melanerpes formicivorus, assembly GCF_026170545.1. Taxonomy (NCBI): domain Eukaryota; kingdom Metazoa; phylum Chordata; class Aves; order Piciformes; family Picidae; genus Melanerpes; species Melanerpes formicivorus. The sequence goes on along the minus strand of NW_027142367.1, from coordinate 15,032,940 downwards.
ATGAGCAATCCTTGTTGACTGCAAAGACACAATTTTTCCATTGTCTAAGTAAACAACTCTGAAACCCTGCCTTATCTCAAAAGAGGATATTAAAAACCAAATTAACAGAAAACAAGCAAACAAACAAAGCTGATGAGCTGCAACTCCACTCCAAACCAGTTTAATTAATTATAATCCTCTTTAGTTTTAATCTCATTCTGTTATGACCTCTCACTTTATTTCTGATGATTTTAAGGTGGCTTTTTACTTTTTTTTTTTTCCCCCTTCTCCTTATCCCTTTCTCTGTACTCCCACCAGGATCTTTTTATATTTTTTTTAGGTCAATGTTACACTGCTGGCAAAAGTGTTCCAACTGCTGTAATTGCTGTCCCGTATAATGCCATAAAATTCAGCTTTCAATTAGTCACCAGGGTCAAATGCTGTCCCCTTGAGTGTGGAGAATAAAAAATTCAATACTTTAATCTCTTTAGTAAAAGATTCTTTTGGGTTACAGAAGCAGATTAAAACCCATGCTCTCAAAGCTGGCCAGGCTGCCAAATCAGCCTTTGTAACTAACTCTAAAAGGATGGGAATCATTTCAACATGTTAGGGAATAAAAGAAAAGGAGGAGAGCATCATCATTAGCAAACTGCCTGATCTGGCATTATTGCAAATGGAAATCATCAGCATTTCCTCCTAGAAGGAGCTGTTTGAATACCAGAGTTGCTTTCACTATATTGTTTCAAATGCTGTTAGAATGGTTTGTTCTGCTTGC